>NC_056710.1:11304499-11904499 GCF_018831695.1 Puntigrus tetrazona | reverse complement strand
TTAATCTCTCTCGCTACCGAAGTGCACCATGACACTTAGAAAAACATTTAGGAGAGAGTGGTGTAAGATTTTTTTATGTGATAAAGGGAAAATGGGGCAATGTGTTATAATTAAAGTCTCTAAAGTAATTTCAGGATGTTTCTGACATTTAAAATGCATCTGTAACAAAGAGTTCTAAAAAGAATTTTTTTTATAAATTCTTAGAAATAACTAAAAAAAAGTGTTCCCTAATTGACTCAATTTGCCACAGGTTAAGGGTTTCACCATCCACAAAATTCACCATCTGACCGTTTGATTGAATCTATTAAGTCTAAAGAGAATTGACCCCTTATGAATACCCATTTAATAATCATATTTAATAGTCATATTTCTTTCCTAAAACTAACTTAAACAACGTACATTTTAAAACAACACCTTCTCAAAAGCAGCTTAAACCGAATAAGAATAAAAAATACAAATGAATTCCACTAGTGCTGTCAAACAATAATCATGATTAATTGCATCTAAAATGTAAAAAAAAAAATGATGTAATGTGTGTGTGTGCTGTTTGATTTTAGAGAAATATAAGAAATGTGTTTATATATTAAATATATAATATAAATTACATGAATATAACCATATAAAATTAATTAAATGTAAATACTTTCTAAATATAAACTGTATATGTGTGTGTATACATAAATGTACAGTACAAACAAATATTATGTAAACCAAAACGTTTATTTTGGATTCGATTAATTGCGAACTAGCTAACTATTATATATTATATAGATAACTATTAAATATTGACATAAATGTTTTGCATGATTTTATATGTTGCTAAATTAACTATATGCATCGTAAATGCTTTGCTTTGATAAAACAGCTATTACATCTGTTGCACTAAAAGTTTACTTTAAAAAGCGAATAGTAAAAGGGTGCATTTCACTCCTCCCACGCGTTTCTTCTTTTCACAGTCTGGTAAAAATTGTGGGTGTTTCCGAAATACAGAAGGCAGTACAAATGTACAGTTGCCAAGATATAGGGGGTGGGTCAACTTAAATTTTGAATAATGTTATTGCAATAATCAGATTTAGCCGTGCTCATTTTTATTGGTTAAACTGTTAATTGTATTTCTTGTAACATACCCTTTTCTGCCCTACATTTCCACAGCTGCATGACTCTTGTTCATGCAGTGCATTCTCTCTGATTTTTGCTTACCATTCACAACATTGTTTGCAAAATTCTGAATCAGCAGTTTGATGCTGAGAGAGCACTTAATGCATGTAAAAGACAAAGGAATGCATCACATAGGGGCAGCACAGTCTGAGTCATTACATTAAAGTTATTACATTAATAACTGAATTTTATCAGAGCAAGGACAATTTATTTTAATTAGGTTTAGGGTAATATATAGGCTATTATATTTAAGGTAATATTTATACACACACACGTAATACTATATGTGTAAGATAAAGTAAAAAAAAACTAAAGGGAAAAAGAAATAGATTTTTAAAGAATTAATAAATAATAATGTAACTTTTTAAGAAGGCTACATTTTTGCCCTAATGTAAAAATAATAAACTTGCTTTGTCTAAAAATGTATATGGTAATTTGAGGAGTTCCCATTAGCTAAACAATTGTGCAATCAAAAAACGGTTGCATGTTAGATCTAATTTAATCAAAACCATCATTGCACATAATGATTTCATGGTTCATTTTGAAGTGCATAGCAACAACAAGTTTTTAGTTTAAAAAAAAAAAGTACTATGGTGCATTTTCTTGCTGTTTAATGTATTCAGAGAAAAAAAAATCTTTTACCCTAGAGGCCTTTACACATTGTGCATACACTAACATAAGCCTTGGCTTAAAGACCAAACATAATAGCTGTTTTTTTTTTAAATGATGATTGCATGTGCAAAAGTTGTTGCCGTGGTGGTAGGGCATTTCCAGAGCGTTGTGGTTGCTGTGGCATTGCTTGATTGTTGCTTTCTGACCGTTTGAAAAGAGCTCACTGTAAGCTCACTGAAAAGAGTCTCTATAATATCACGCAGTATTCTAGTCTAAAATTACTTTTCTTGCCTTTTATAGTTTTACTAACAAATAGAGACAAGCCACACAATAGTATAATTCTTGCCCATGGCGTACACAGGAGAGTTGCGTATTTGATACTTTTTGTTTGCTCACAGCTAAATCTGCTTATAATATGGAGGGAAACGCTTCCGTTCATTTTTCTTTTTTTACAGTTTGTAAAGGCGTTGTGCACAGGTACGGGGTGGAGGGAGATCATGAAAGGAAAACATCTGAATGGAAAAGGGGGAGCAGAATTCCAAGGAGAGGACATGACCGAATGACCCCTGCGTCACTGTCCCTGCAGCTATGGCCCCGTTGTGAAGGTAGATAGAGGAATGAGCGTGGCCCTCCACTCCAGCATGAGCACTGCCTCCTGCCTGCTGGGCACAGCCATATGAAAGGATCCTGCCTTTGTAATCCGCCCGGGATTACACCTCCCAACAATGCACAGCTGAAAGAGCGACAAAGACCCAGTATCAAACACAGGCCTGGGCTGATGAGAGGAACCTGCTATGATCTCCTACCACCAACACTGCCATCAGCGCCTCTCATCTCCCCAAGAGAGCTCTTTTAGCATTCGCCCACTCCTTTCTTCTGTCCCCTTATCTGGGAACACAGGCTTTTTTATCTCTGCATTCCTTTTCATTTGCGTTTCACTTGGGGGAGGGGCAGAGCTCTGTCATCTGAAAATCCCCCCCCCTCCTCGACCTGACAGAAATCACACTCCAACATGGTCACACACCCCTCCAGAGACCAGGGGTCAATACGAAGGCACTGGAACAGTTTCAGAGTTTGTCGTCTTTCCCATTATGAGATTCAATTACTATCAATTGGCTTATAATGTGTTTCCTGTTAAATGGTATGAAAACATTTCGGCCCGTGGAAAGCCTTGGGCTCATTTCTGTCGCTGGTTTGACCCTTTGAACTTAGTTCTGCTCCTTGCTGCTAATTAACCTCCCCGCACATGCATATGACACTTCAGGCACTTACAGGCAGCACTTTAGAAGATGTTTGTGTGGGTGTTTAAGGACCCGCGTGGTAAATATTTCCAAAGTAGATGGTTGGGGGGACATAAATTCAGCTTTCGCGTACACAAGCGGCTAAATTGCATGCGACCATTGGAAGCTTTAAAAAGTTTTAAAATGACTATTTTTCAGCTAACTTCTCAGAGAAACATCCGCTGGTGTGCACATGTTTAAAGGGATGGTTAATGCGAAAATGCCGTCCTCAAAACTGTATGCATTTGTTTTTATTTCTGTGGAATTCAAGAAGACATTTTTAAAAATGAGGGGTTTTCCATACATTGAACCTCAGTGGGGTCCGAAGCGGTTTTGTCAAAAACAGTTCATTTGTTTTTTTCTTTTGTGTTGAACAGAATAAATCAAGTCACGCAGGTTTGGAACAACATGCAAATGAGTAATTATTGACAGAACTTTCATTTATGTACAAAGTATCCCTTTTAAACATAATTACAGTCGATATCTTCAATAGAAAGCCACTAACAATTATTTTTCATGTCGCATAAACGAATTTAGCACGTATTTACATAACTGCTTCTTAAATATAAAGGTTTCTGTGATAAAGAATTGTGGACAGGAAAAATAATGCTAATTTTATTACTGAAATCTGATACCTCTTTGGTTTTGTAGCTTCAGTGTGTCGTGCGGTAACTTATATTCTGCTGGCTGGAATATAAAGCCTTTGGGATTCAAAAGTGGGCGGTTGGTTGTATCAGTATCCACTAATATTCAACCTTCACCGCCTTCTAAAAGAGACCAGGGAGGCAGTCCATGAGATCAACGATCTGTCACTGATAAAATGAACTGTCAGCTTTCATTTGTCTCCCTCTGGCGCGCACCACTCGCCGCTCTAAATCATACGAGTGACGGTGCACCGGTTACACTTCGCCAAGCCTTAAGATCCCTACAAACAAAACCACATGCAGGAAATTTGTCAATTCAATTATGACAAAAACACCAGTGTTGGTTTTGAGAGCAACTGGCAATTTTCCCAATCGCCTTTTCTGAGCAGGTGCAATAACTTCGCTTCTCTCCCTCATAATCTAATCAGTGTTACGCTGTAAAAAAAATCTTGCACGTGTTTGTTTTTACACTGCCAAAACCAATACCGGTCGGTTGCTTACTGGCAGCATCCCAGTCCGTGTGTGCTGCAGGGTCTATGAAGCTTGTCCCTCTCGGTTACTCAGCTAATAAGGCAGTGGACTGATTAAATCGCCTTGCGAGGACATGGATACGTTTGAGCAAGAGGGGGATGGTTGTACGGGTCTGTGTGGAGAGCGCAAGAGGAAGGCTTCCTGTTCTTCCTGTTTTCACCGAGAGGAGGAGGCTATCTGCATGTGGCCACTGTCTTAGCTGTTGACTGTATGTCTGTGAAAGACAAGAAGACATATAAAATGACCCCCTGACCCCTGTTTCAAGCCCATGAATAGTGTATACAGTGTTCTTTTTATCTCTTTGAGGTCACGCACCCCAGCGGAGTGACATGCTTCAGAGGGACTTGAACAAGACTCAGGAAGTCAAGCCAGGCATTTGATTTGTAAAAGACCCTCTGACAAGCACACCCAGCAGGGAGAGCATATACACCGCAAGCCTCAGATCTGCCCCAAACGTCACCTTAAAAGTGACCTGACAGCAAAGGCGGTGTACCTGTCAATATGATTTTTGTCACTGAATTTTTAACTTAAAAAAATCTCCAATTTTCCCATTGCATTTTATTAGGTACAGGAGGTAGCGTTTTGTTTGTTTAGATTTTATTCTGTTCATGTGATGGCAACACTCAGTTTTCAGCAGCCGTTATTGCTGTTTTCGTTGTCACACAATCGTTCAGAAATCGTTCTAATGTTATGGTTCTGTGCTCAAGAAACATCGTTATCGGTGTTCGAAGCAATTTTGCTGGATTTTTTTTTCAGTATTGAAAATGTAAAAAATATTTGTGACATGTAAATGTCTTCAGCAATTTAGAGCATTCTTGCCGAATAAAAGTATGACTTAAAAAAAAACATCTTACCGATTTCAGACTTTTGAATGGTAGTATATATAAGAATGCATTGTCCTTGTGGGAAGATTTAAATATCTATATATTTTTCCACGAAATGATCAAATCTATCAAGCACATTTTGCCAGCGGTGTGATATACTGCGGCATCATTTATCAGTATGTAAAGTGCATCTTTTTTGAAATATTTGCCAATCTTACCTGATGTAATCTTAAAAACAGCAACTCCGCTATTTCACAAAATTACTGACTCTCTGATGACTATTGCTGACTGCCTCTTTCACAGACGCACATTTATTTTCTCTCTGCCTGTCTTTCCACACATAGCCTATTTCGTTCCTACGTATTGTTTAAAGATGCTATTTTTATCGTCTCCTAATTCTCCGGTATTTGCGGACTTCTCTTCTTGCCCCAACATTTTGCAGTGTGAGCCTTTTTTGCACACTGACAACCCGGTGAAAAACAGCCTCCTCCTCCAGGCCGACTGAACATCTGTCTCTGCAGCACTGTAGCTATTCTACTGATGCCCACAGATGGGAGACCCAGTAGGAGCCCAGAGCCACACAACCCAAAAGGGCATCGACAAACATGCTTAATAAATTAAAGTAAACATGTTACATTGTAGCTTTTTCCCCTTCTGGCTGACCAGCTAATACATTTTATAGATTTTCCAAACTAATTTTCATTTGCATAGTCGTTTAAACATCGAGGCATGTGCCGTTTATGAATGGAACTAAATACGTTTTTAATCAGCATCATATCTTAACTGCCAGGTCGGATGGATTTAACTGGGCATATCACAATGTAGCTTAAATTAAGTGCTGAATGTAAAACTTACGCCGTTTCTTTGTCGTCATTTCACCTTTTTATTTACGTGAAATTGCTTAGCGAAAATTTTCAGTTTAATATTTAAATTTGAACAGCGGTTATCTTTAAGTACTGTGTCATTCATTCGCTTCAAATTAATTTTATTGTCTATTTATGTTAGGCTAGAGGTTTGATTTTCAGTTTGAAGCAGGATCATTCGTTTTAGAGAGAGAGATAACACTCTGCTTGACCTTTGGGAAGACACCCTTCTCATCCCCTGCTGGACAGGCCCATGGCTTTTGTGAATTAATTTAGGCCTGAACTCTGAGTGAACCTGGTCAGTGGAGAGGGTGCTGACAGTGCGTGGCTGCTGGGGCAAATACTGTGCAAACCCTACACCCTGAGTAAATATTGGA
The DNA here is from genome assembly GCF_018831695.1 of Puntigrus tetrazona. Taxonomy (NCBI): domain Eukaryota; kingdom Metazoa; phylum Chordata; class Actinopteri; order Cypriniformes; family Cyprinidae; genus Puntigrus; species Puntigrus tetrazona. The sequence goes on along the minus strand of NC_056710.1, from coordinate 11,898,210 downwards.
GCAGTCCATCAGATGATCAGGGAAATGAAACAGGGTTGTCAAGTCCTTGCAAACTTTCTAGAAGAATTGAGGAGATGAGATCGTATCCATAGGTTAAACTCTCAGTAATAGCTCGCCTCTTCGCTGGCATTATCAGTCTGATTTCCCCAAAAACATTAAATGAAATGCACAGATTTACACTACATTGTTTATGCAAACAAAGGCCACTTGTCTCATTCCCAAGCATTTATTATCAGTCTTATTAAAGGCCTCCTCTAAGAAAGGGCCTCACTCATCCTAAACTGCAGTATCTGTGCCAAGCAGGATTGAAACATCAAATCTAGTCAGCGAGTGTGATACTGAGCACCAAGGAGTGTTTACATGTTTAGAGAGCCTGTAGGCACAAAAAGGTGAAAAGGTCATAGGAAGCCACCCGGTGTGTAATGCAACATTCCTCTTGTCAAACTATACAGACTGGAGTAACACTAATTTAAATTAGCTCCATTGTATTGCAACGTTCTCTGATATAGGACACAATCGTGCCAACATCACGAAGGCCCTTTTAATTAAAAGAAAATCAATAAATTGATTTAAATCGGATGAAATGGACAAACACGTTTCTGAAAAATAAAAATTATTTATTTATTCATTCATTCATTCATCAAAACATCACAGGCCAGATTATTTTCTAAATACATAAACGTGTCAGTCTTTACTACATTTTTGTTACTCTTCCAACAGAGGAATGAATCAGTAGTGCAAAAACAAAAAGGATGTCGACCCGATGACAGGAAAAAAAATGAAACCTCTTGATTTGGAATAAGCATATACCCTGTTAATGCATTTCGAACCATTAATACAGTAGCTCTGTGCAGCAAAATTATTTACTGTGCGTTATATATAAACACGCATGCACACTTTAGCGCGTATTTAATGCTTTGTCTGAGACAGCAGAATAAGTTAGATAGTTCTCCACATCACGATGATGAAACATGAGTTCGTTTGCCACAAAGGCACGTTATCATCAAACAGCAGTGGAAGAGTCTGAGGTAGGCGAAGCTCCAGGGGATGAGGAGCTGTTCGAGTTGTCTGCGCTTTGACCAGAAGAGCAAAAAGTGGCACGTTTGATCACCGGGGCCGTTCCTTCCTTCTCCCGCTTCTTCTGTTTCATCCTGCGGTTCTGAAACCAGATTTTAACCTGCGTTTCGTTCAGTTCGAGGGTGGCGGCCACTTCCACTCTGCGCGCTCTGGTCAGGTACTTGTTGAAGTGGAACTCCTTCTCGAGTTCGGTGAGCTGCTTGGTGGTGAAATTGGTGCGTATTATATTCTGCTGGCCGTGCATCCCATATTCGTCGACTTTAACTGCAAGAAACAAAACAAAAAAAGCCATTAGAAACATTACGCGTGTACCGCGTGCGTTGAGCTCGCAGCAGCCGCTGTAATTAGTCTCGACTCACTTGTTTTAGGAGGGTTTCTCTTGACTTTCATCCAGTCAAACGTTGGCGCTTGCTTGATGTTCGTTTTGGAGTCGCTGTCACTGTCGGGGGAGACCTGGTACTTGCTAAACGAACCATAGCCGTTCGGTTCGTGCTCTCCATAAGGATAGGACTGGTAATGGCTCGCAGAGACCGAGCCAGGCCTGCAGTTAGATTCACTGTACGTTCCGATGCCTGCTCCCATGTTCACGACGGAAAACGCAGGGGACTGAAGACGCATGTGGTCATCTGCTTGCGTGAGAACATGTTGATGCCCATAGTCCGAGTGGGGAGGTCGGGGTTGCTTGCAAAAATTGGAGTGCCCGGTTTTCCCCATGTCCATGTTCATGTGGTATTGCTGCGAATGAAGCGGTGCGTAAGTTGTGCCATGGGTTTCGTGCGTCGCCGGCGTAAAAGCGTTTCCTCCGACCGTCCGTCCCTCGGGAACGTAACTATTTGTACTTGCACAAGCACTTGGCAAGTATTCCTGCTCCATAGAAAAACACCCAACCTTCGAACTGTAAGTGTTAGCGCCGCGGTTATAAATCGTATAATCTAAATAGGAATTCATTGTTGACCGACCAAGCAAAATTGATTAAGCAGGGTCAATACAGGCCGATGTGTGGTCCCGGTGCCCCTACAACCTCTAAGCAGTATGTCAAACCACACAAAGTTCTATCCGAGCTCATATCAGTTTAGTGACAGATCATGTGACTAATTTTGCACCAATAGTGTGCGACCTGCGGTAGCACTTTGGGCGTTGCAGGTGTCCATCAAACGATTCGTATTTACATGACAAACACATCAATCGAATCCACCCATCAATCTGATAAACTTGCAATGTAGGTCTAATGTGAATTAAAGCGAGCGCCCGAGTTATATAGCACATTTATATCGCAGCCTTGTGACGGCGAGGACAACTGGAGTTGTAGCAAGCTATAAATAAACAGGCTCAAAACTTCCAACCCTGACTTAAAGTAGACTGGTCAGCCTTTAAGTTTTTAATTTTTTCCTAAAGAGTTTCTTTTGCAATCAAATCTAAGTTCCTAATTGAACTGGAATGAATGAACCCATATATACACCAATGGCTTGCTAAGATTGGTGTTCTCTCGAGATAGAGGGCCAACATGCTTTTCAAGATAGTGCTTAGATATGATCTGCCATTAAAATGGGTTTGTGTGGCGCTATAATATTTTGCTCCCACGCAGGGTTATAAAACGTGTTTTTGATTTTGATTCTTACCTATTCTTATATTATACTTTTTAGATAAACCTTAAACCATATTTTTTTTAATACAGAAGACATACTCCATTCAAACAGCCTACAGAAAACTATTAACAGGGGTAAGAGATAAACTGATTAGATCATTTTAATTAACCTTTGCGAGAAGCGACAGCTAAATAAACACGCTAGACTACATCGCGCGAGATGTCAGATTCACTGGACTATTATTTTCACCAAATAATTTGATTTATTAAGAGTAACGTTATTAAATCGGTCAGGTACGTTACTACAATGCTTATTTGCCATTAAATATTGGTTTTGGAAATATTGCCCTCCACGAAAGTGACATTTAATCATTTAAAGGGGACTTTATTATTGGTTATACGCTCTGGGGAACGCGACAGAATAGTTTTATGTAAGTCGTCCAGGAGAGACAGGGACCGTCATTAATGCATACTGGATAACCGTACCCAGATATAGCCTACTTCTCCTGTCATATTGGCGGAAGGACGTTTTACCCGCGGCGCTGTAAGATCCCACGCGCGTAAATAAATCTCTGGGAGCCTCACTCAAGACGGTGGTGGTGGTGGTGGTGGGCTGTCGATCAGAAACGGTCCGAGAGAGACTTTCTTTTTCAGCCTACGGTCGTGTTTGTGTCACCCTCCGGTTCTGAAACCGGGTTTGTACGTTCTTCCCAGTGCGTGTCAGCAGTAAACGGGCCATTTCCGCAGATCCGCGCCAGCACGCGCAGTGGAAGCTCGCTCGTATGAAGCGGCGCGTGCTCTTTTCGAGGCAATGAATCCCAGCGGGGCTTTCTTGTCGCTCCTGCGCTGCTTGAAGAGAATATGACATTTTTACATTAATTTGCATCATCGGTATTTGAACGAACACTATTTTATTATGCGAAAAATCAGAGGTGTGATATTAGCTAACGTTGCAAAACGACAATTGTCTTTATTGATGTTGCTGTTAAATAATTTAGCCGGGATTGCTAAACTGTTACTCACCGTGAAGCAGCGCTCCTCTTTGTGGGGTTTGCTTGAATAATGTCATCCAAGAATATGTGGCTAGGTGACAGAGTACAGTAGCAGTAAACTTGTTGATTCTTTCTGGCACCTCCTGTACTTTGCAGAAAGAAGCACCGATGAGTTAGCGCCGTCTTGATTGAAGATGGTGAACGTTTCCCCCTCTTTTTCTCGTTCAGTATTCCGTTTCACTGTACAAGCCGGTCTTTTGCGGTCGCTGACCCAATGTGTTCTGCATGACGGATTTTGTCATTATGTTCAAATGCATAACGGCTGCGTTACAAATAATCCCGCTACGTCGCGAGACGCGTTCTTGTTGTTGTTCGTTATCTGCATTTTCTGGACGGCTTTCATCGGTTATGTCGGTGCTTTCTGGGGGTTTAGCAAAACTCTGGCCTCTCGTGTCATGTGACAGTATGGTTCCGGAGGCCCGCTGGAAGATGACCTGCAGGGTCAGAGCAACACGGCGTGAGTCAGAGAACACGAATCCATCATCGCAACTAAAAGGAAAATAGATATGAATAGTGTCTTTTTCGCGGAGCATACGCACTGCCATAAACCAGAATATCTTACTGCGCTTCTGGCATAAAAGCGGTCCTTCTTCATGATGTAAGCTGCATAATATTATTTAAAAATAGGCATGCAGTGGTATGCAGTGTATAAAAAAATACAGACTCAGAAGAAGCTAAACGCGATATAAAATGTTCATTTAAAAAATGTTTATTATTATTTCTCATTCGGAAATCTAACAAAATGTAAATATAAGGACAAACAAATTGCATAAAAATATTCAAGAGACAATTTGCCATTTAAATACTGAAAACATATTTTCCGTTTAATCTGGATTTTTCTTTTAGGTAAGGAAAATATGTTTCAAGAAGACGTCATGAAGAAGCTTTTATGCCACTAGCACGTATACAAATTTAGGGTGTCGAAATAATTCTACACAAGTGTGTATCAAAATCAAAAGAGCCGTGTGCATTTCTTATTCTCGTTTTATTGAGCTTATTGTCGTTTCTTTTTGCTATTAAGACTTTATATTAGAAAAAAAATGTTTGGTGTAAAAAAAAAGGTTTAATCACGAATCAGGGTAAAACAATAACGCTCTTGAATTATTAGTTTACCCCCCAAATGCAACTACAGCAATATCCTCATTAAAAATCATTTAAACAACGAACTGATATTTACGCAAACAGTTATGGAAAATAAAAGCTACGGTGTTTAAAATAAGAAAATGGTCGGTATTTGAAATTACGTTTCACTGCGTTTTTTTTTTTAAATCGCAATTTAACGATTTATAAAACAGTGAAATAAATATGAAAGAGACTAGTTGGAAAAAACAATGGGAAGGGGAGTGTGCAGTGGTACAGAAAAACGCACAAAGCCCAGTGAACTCGTCTTGAACCTTAGCCAAAGTACTATAGCGATTAATCACCCGGACAGATCCTCCGCCATTCACAAACTGTGAGCTTATTCTTCAGCAGCTCGAGTCCGTGGAGAGCTAGAATCAAGCCACAAATCAGACGGACACTTACTAATAAATACATTTAAGTAATTGCACAGGCTAATTCACTCTAGTCAACAATATTAAAATAATAGTAATAATGGCGAATAAACGATAAGAGGCAATAAAATGCTAATGATCATTGTATGTGTTCAGCTCTACTAAGAAGTCGTGCTATGTCATTCTTATTATGTCACATGTCTTCTTCATATGTGGAATACAAATCTGAATATTTACCTCTCCGTGATATGACGGTAAAAGCGCAAACGAGCTTACCTATCAGTGACACGAGCCCAAGGATCGAGAGAATGAAACCGACGTGCAAAAACCGCGGAAGATCTCGGTGCAGTTGCGAAACAAAAAATACGCTAGATTAGCTGACGCGTTTTCTTTTTGAACCGGCGATATCGGGCCGCTGAAAGAAAAGCTTCCCTTCTGGAAAAGGATTACACGTGTCTTGAATGCAAAAGCTGATGGAGGCAAAGAAGGACGTCTCTCGGAGTTAGCAATCGATATGAATTGAACTGCGAAACAAACAAAAATTAAGCAAGATCAGGATGTTGCTCTGAAGCGGTATCGACGCGCTACAACCGATCAAGAGCGCTTTGTGGGAACCGAGAGACGCGTGCAGCGTCTTTTCGATTAAACAGGTTGATAATGTTTTGTGTCAATTGGAAGCACGTGCTGCGGACGCTGCCAGGCTCTGTCATTTGTTTAATTTTATTTCAACATACGGCTTGCATATGCAAACATAAACACTATATAGTTCTGACCAAATTAAACGTTTGGAAGCTATAGGCTACCTCTGCCACCAAATACGCAGGAACCATTAAACGTTTTAGGCGCTTTAATATGCCAGCTAACATCTTTACCATAAAACTGTTGTAAACGTTTGTAAAGGGGACATCTGTTTCGAATTGTTCGTGCATGATATTGTAATTAGTGATGTTGAAGATGAGAGAGTGCCGCTGTCTTGGGACGGTCCTGAGATCAATTCCCCAAAGGTCCTGGACCCTTTGATCTCTCAAGTTGATCTTTTTGCTCATGTCACTGTGCAGCAGGCTTCGTCACAGACGAGCCCATCTAGGCCTTAACAACCCAACCTTAATCATTTACCGTATTACCGGTCCTTGACGCGGTGATGCACTGCCTACAACAACGTGATTCAACTTCACTGTATTAATCATCTAGATGGACTACCATCTAGATCGTATTCGTATGAGCGTAGTCTGTTATTGTACAGCCTTATAAAATACATAATAGCATGCACGAAACCTGTAATAAAATCCAGGTGGAGAAAATCATTTACACAACGTGTCTACATAAGAATAACGTACAAACGCGTTAAACGTAAATGCCACACAAAACAGTATATTCTTTACATTTATGAAATACAGTTGTAACAGGCTGAGTTATGTATGTTTTTATGCAATAAATAACTGGGATTTTTATTCACAATGCTGTGGAAAAAAATATATACAACTCAGTTTTTGGCCTTTGCATGTTTTCTTTGAGTCAGGATACAAGAGCGACTACAGTACAGCAGCCTATGCACTAACTATAAGCTATCCACAAGCTTTAGATCTAAAGATGGGCTTACTCACAATGTGTGGTGCTTATGCTGTGAGGCTGCTCCCACATTCTCCCTCTGAGGAAAGCTTCTTGCGAAGGAAAAGCCCCAAGAAATTTCTCCCAAACTCAAACAAGTTAGCTCGGCGAAAAGCCGGTGTTGACGAATTGGCTGCGCTGCCTTTCTGCTCCGCAGCCTCTTCATTAATTATTTAATGATTCACGTGACATGAAGGATGCGGAACCAGTATCATCTCGCTTATTTTATCCACCTCTTTGCTATTCGTCGTAATCTAGCTATCTTTTGTATCCACGAAAGGGTGAAAAAAGAAGGCGATTTGCTTAAATCAAGCAGACATCCGACTAAAATCGTAACCACGCCTATGGACCGACTCGTTTATGCATTATATAGGCTAATCTAGAAACAAAGGTTAATTCAGTTGACATCTGGCATTATTTCCTAATGTGAAAATTACCTTTTTTTCTCTCTCGACATGTCCCTTCTTCTGATTGTCTGCAGCCTGAATGGAAATTGGAAAACGTGTCCTCAAAGGCCTTACTGGGATACACTTGTTGCTGGAAAAATAAAAGAAAGTAAAATCAGCATGTAAAATATTATGCAACACAACAAAACACAATTCACATCCTCGACAATATTGTAGTTTTCCGGTTAGGCCTGTTCTTGAATTGTTAGGCTATACGGTTGTTTCATAAATGATAACGAGCACGTTATGAGTTGTGAGGGATTGGGTGTTTTTATTGTCTGCTTCTGAAAACACTGAAGATTGCTGTCGCTGGACAGCGTTTCTCGTCGTGTGACAAATGATGCAGCGCCATCAGGTGTCTAATTTCCAAGACCATCAAATGTTTAGCTTTTCTTTTTAAAGCATGTCTGCGATAGATAGATAGATAGATAGATAGATAGATAGATAGATAGATAGATAGATAGATAGATAGATGGGACAATAATGCATCCACATTCCCACGATGGCGTTGTGTTTATGTCAACTACATATTCCCCAAGACACGAATTTGCGACTATCCATTCACACAAATTCGGATCTACAGGGTATATATAGATGACAGACATCATCGGTATTGTTAAGCTTTGTTTAGAAGACAAACGTTAATTTATTGTGAATTCATGGGAAACAACAACTGTTACTTGAGCACAGACCATTTCCATATACTCACTTAGCATCACCTCACAGAACTGTGCATCTTTCCCACTTCAGCTATTCGCCATTTACTTTTCCCACACACTTTAATATTTCTGCTCCAACTTTAGCTCGGGGTGCGTTATCAAACCATGCCCCCTCCAACAAGATCTATCTTCGCTGGATTAATAATGCTGTCAAAAACAAAAGCAAAGGCTATCCTCCAAATCGTATTCAATACTTAGCTGGTTAAAATCCTTAGCTGTAGGTAAAAGATGGGTAAACTTACTACATGCCTCACTGTTTTGCACAAACGGCGGTCCCAGGCTTGTTTCACGTATTTTCTTTGCCTCCAGTAAACATACTTTTTCACATTGTAAATCCATTTGTAAAATTTTACGTATTTAGCATATGGCTTCTTTTCTTTTTTTTTTCTTTTGGACTTTCGTTTCGTCGCGCGTCTCCGCAGGACCAGCCTTCCGACAGCTTCGCTGGACACATCACACAACCTTTTGGGCGCATAGCGATCGATTAAAGATGAAAAATTCAAGATAACCTTAAGCGAAATACCGTTTATCAACTTCATTAGGCGTCCTGCTGCAGCACGTTTCGATTAGTGCTTCCTGAACACCAGCATCAGGTACAAACAGAGCACTGATGAAATATTCACCCACAATCTTTTCTTTTTAAATGCAGTTTAAATAAAGATACTTGAAAAATCGTCGTTTTTAAAGGGTGTAATTATCAGTATGTTTATTTGCGCGATTATTCACATATTGTATTTTCAAACAAAAAAAAATAGCATTTGATATAGTAACCTACACAACGCAAGAATTTTATATCTGAAATTTCAGCCCATCTTTTCAATTTTTATCCCTCTTTTCCCTTTGCAACAAAAGCTGAGAATGGTGCCAGCAATCACAGAACACAGTGACCTCAGAATGAACTCAGATTCTTCACCATGCCACACTGTCTCGGGATGTTTTCTTTATTAATATTCTAAATATATAGCTTATTACTTGTCGGTTTTCACTATTAGTATTTGTACCACGCTGTTGGGGTTTTTTTTTCGTATTAGTTATCATGGCTATTTTACGATTAGCCTCGTAGTTTATTTACCAGGCCATTTAAACATTCACTAAATCATACACTAAAACAGATATAAACGTTTTGAGCAGCCCCACTAGAAATAAAAAGCTGTCCGTACTTGCGGCTTTTCCATCTGAATTTAGTTTTTCTAAATAACCTGAAGCACCCCAATGTGCTCCGGTCTATGCAGAATGCCCGAGTCCAGACCAGGAGCTCGGTGTGAGGCGGGCCCTGCTGGTGATGAAGCAGCATTACATCAATCTCACCGGCAACAAAATTAGCCGCTCGCAGACACCGTTTTATTCACGACTCAAGCAAAACGGTATTCATAATAACAGAACTTATTTGAATAATCGAATATTTTACGCATTGCCCGAACTAATCGTTTCACTCGCTCGACGAAATCTGTTCCTCCCAAAGGATGTCGTTACAGTAGGATGCAAAAAAAAAGAAAAAAATGCCTATAGGAGAGTCGGACAGCACCGATTGTTGTGCAAAATTGCGTTACAGAACTGCGTAGGATTACCAGCTTGTCGGTTTGGCATGCGCCCTGTGCTTCTCTGAGAAGGCATGTGTGCCACTCTCGTCTCCTGACCTCGGAGTGATCCCTTCCCGATGAATAATTGATGAGAACAGCGCCCAGATTACCCCTATCAATATGCAAAACACATTATAGGGGTAAAATGGGACTTTAATAGTTATGAATCGAGGAACCGTTTCTATCACTAGCAAATTGTACTTACATCCTCACATCCGCCATAGCTTCTTTTCCTTTTCTTTTTTTTGTTTAGACAAAAACACAAACCAAATTGTCTCATCTCCAAAATGTTACAATTACCCAGACAAGTCCAGACACAGGCCTACAATAATAGGCAAACACATCAAAGCGGGTACAGAGCAAAAATTACTGGCAGCTTAATTTTTCTTGATTGATAACGTTACATTATTTACAATAGAATATCTGCCTACAACCTCTCTGCCTGTATTTTTTTTAAGCCAGAGAAAAATGTTACTGCTCTCAGTTTTTAGACATCCAATATTTTTTATGTTTTAAAACCAACAGTATTTTTTAAATCCATCTCCGCGGGTTTTAATGAAAGTATAACGACGTAAATTCCATAATCATGCAAAAAAAAATAATAATAATAATTTAATTAAACAAAATAGCAAAATTCAACCGGTCCAACCTCGCACTTACTGATATGTATGAAAATACGCAGCAACGGATCATTTTTGCTGTTGTTTTTCTTTTTTGACCGAGTCAAACATTTTGCAGATGTATTTTTGCCATGGCACGATACCTAAATCTAACCCAAATCGGAGTCTTGCGAAAGAACGAAATCGTACGTTGGCTAAAATGCGTGATCCTCTTTTGAAAACGGTTCATTAAACGAGCATCTGTAGCCAAGGAAGAGACTTACTTGAGGACTACAGAGAAGACTTCTTATCGTTTCACATCCAGCAGAACTGTTATGGAAATGATTGTTGACAGCCCAGTCAGCATGGGATATTAGGACTGTCCGGTTAGAGGAGACTCCGCATGCTGCCCACAACCTTTAGAATCCCGCTGAAGCAGTTAAACAGTCAGTCGCATTCAAGAATGTGAATTATGAAGCACATTGTCAACCCCCCTAAAACCATAAAACTAACTTTATGGACCTCACGTGACTTTTTTAGAGCTACCAAGAGCTACAAGTTGGTGTTATGGACTGGACTTCAGAAGAAAATAGTCGGGGTGAATGATTTGTGTGTTGTTTCATACAAATAACGCCGATTGTTAAAAATAGCCTGTAAAGACGTCGTTCCGTTCGTCCGCTTTGAGCTCTGCGAGGTTAAACCGAGTTATTGTTAGTGACGTGACACACAAGTGAGTTTTGAATATTGTCATATTATAAGCCATATACATGTAATGCGTTCACAGGGCGCAGCAAAAACCGAACGGACTATTATTTGTTTTGTCGGCCATATGCAATAGAACGCATTAAAACCATTAGCTTTCGTTTATTTCAAGTGCGGTGAGAAGAACCGCCGACCGAACAGGCCTACAGACGAACAGAGACTTTCACGTATGACTGAGAGAAAACTTTATTTTTCTTTTTGGATCAACTCGTTTTCGGTTTAGACACAAATACAAAAAAATGGCAGAGATGCCGTCAACATGTCAATGACAAAACATTTTTTTCTCCAACTTTTTAAACACAGAACGTCCATAACTCACGTTGTGCACTACAAATAACATATCGGTCACTACTGTTATAAAGACATTCTTCGTGGGCCATCTCACGAGCCCAAATTAATCTTGTGCTGCAGCCTAAGTACACAAATGTAAGTGCGAAAAGATTCTTTTTCTCGCAGGTACCATCTACGAGAAATCAAATTTAAAAAAAGCCCGGCACGTAACAAGAATATAGCACGTTGCGTGAATAATACATGACGTTTCGATACAAGTTCAAGGATACAACAAAAGTTTTTCTTTTTTTTTTTTTTTTTTTTACACTATCGCTTGGGATAGTTAGGTAGTGCGAGTCGTACTGTACATATTTCTTGTAACAAGTCTAGTATACGTTGCACGAATAGCTCACATGGAACATGCTTTCCTCCACGAATGTATAAACTCGACACACTTGACATTCACACTCATTGTATGGCAATTGTAACTAGTTTAGCATATGTGATAACAATATTCAAAAGCTGACAGTTGTGAGTTGCATGGGGGGGGGGAGAAATCGCACGTCGTCTGCTGGCATCAACGAGCTGGAAGGTGCAGCGCTGGAACAGTAGTCGAATTTTCCGATTATTGTGACTTGTTTTGATCAATTTTGAAACGCGCTCCCCGCCGTAGCGAGACTCATGCTTTTCAGTTTATTGTCCTTCTTCCATTTCATCCTGCGATTTTGGAACCAGATTTTAATTTGCCTTTCCGAGAGGCAGAGAGCGTGCGCTATCTCTATTCTCCTCCTGCGCGTGAGATATCTATTGAAATGGAACTCTTTCTCCAGCTCGAGCGTCTGGTAGCGAGTGTAAGCTGTTCGAGCCCGTTTCCCGTCAGGTCCAGTCATATCTGGCGTAAGCAAGGGCAAAGAGACAATCAGCAAACATCACCAAGCCATCAAACGGAAATGGGTTTAAATATCCGTCACATTTGTCGGACCGCTGGCTGATTCTAGACTATATTCAACGCGACGTGCAGTTTAGGCTACCGTTGCATTTTATGGCTTTACCGCTGCACAATAATTCCACATGCAGTCACCTCCGAGTGAGTGGTTGTTCTCAATTTAACCTATACTTAGGTGAAACTAATGGTCCGTCTAATCATTGCTGTTTTTTTGTTAACGGCAGGCTGCTAAACGAAAATCTGAAGAGTAAAACATGCATTTAAACCACGCATAAGCCAAACTTATATCCTACTCCGCGAACAGTTATCTTTGAAATAATTTCAACGCATCGTGCCCAAACAAGACAAAACAGAGAGGTGTATACCATGGCTAATGTGCAGCTTCCTCATCCACGGGAATATCTGCGGGGTTTGACCGTCGTTAGGCGCCGTAGTCGAGCTCGCCACAGATTCCTGCTTCTGCGTGCGCGTGGTGTTGGCGGCGGTCTGCGCTCCTTCCTCGGTCTCGGACGAGACGTTGGTCTCGTCTGTGTCCGCAAAATGTGTGCTGTTGCTGCTGGTGAGGTTGTTGCTGTTGGCGAGCCTGCTGTTGCCGGTCGGCGTGCTCTGATCGGATGGAGGAGAGGAACCCTTCAATTCCAGAGACTCGCTGGTGGCGCAAGACAAGGGATCTGGAGACGAGAGCGAGCAGCTCGACTGTCTGTACCGGGTCTCCTGACCCGGATTTTGGAAAGCGCGAGAATCGTCTGCGACCGCTCCGAAATGGCCATTGTTGGGACGATTTACACTAAGGTCTATTCCATTGTAGTTGTAACCGAAAGACCCGGAATGCATGCTGTTGGAGTCTCTGTAAGAAGCGTTCATAGCGCCGTTAGTACCATAATTTAGTAACTGATAGTCAGACCCATTTGGATAGCGCCCTGAGAACGAGTTTAGAAAATAAGAGCTCATTTGGATGTTTTAAAATGTCTTGATTTGTAGATCTTGGTCGTTAAAATCCAGCGCCGCACAATTTATGATGTAATAATGAATTATAGCAATGCACTGTACTTCGTTTTTGCCATGTATGCGGCCAAATATGGGAGAGCGTTAGGGCATCACGTGCCTTTGTTGACCAGTCGTAAATTCTCTCTGATGACTTCAAGAGGTAATTCATGCTCTATGGTTACAAATGATGACGAAATGATGATCGTTAGGTTCAACTCAATGGTGCCTCCCCATCGCGCGCCACATCCCACGTTAGCGGAGGGCGTCACCTACTGGGAGAACTGCAAAATCACCGAACACCTGCCCGTTTCGTGAAGCCTTTTTACTGCAGAAATTTGTAACACCGTGCTTTTTCTGCATAGAACCGAGTCGTATTTACAAACACGTTTACGGAAAATTAAGGCAAAGTGGGACTATTTCACGTCGTTTGTGAAGTCAACTCTCAGAGCAATCCTTGGGTGCTTGGGCGACTTTATGCTGTCATTCAGTGAGATTATATATATATATATATATATATATATATATATATATATATATATATATATATATATATATATATATATATATATATATATATAATGCCTTACTAGGTAAATCATCTTAGTTTTAATCACCAGAATAGCGTGGCGATTTACAAGTAGGACAAATAAGAAACAAAAGGCTACAGCTGCCTTATATATATATATTTTTAAAGCCAAACTGGCCCGTTTTACCAGCACAGTTGACAGATCAGTGAAAAGATGGAAATGTATAATACATAGCCTTATATATTTACAGGCCTTTTAGCAGATGTCTATAAGATGAAAGATTTTTTTTTTTTTAATTATGTCTTAAAGAGTTGGCTGATAATAAAAATGGCCCTGGCTCATTATATCAGAGAAGACATGCCCATGTGCACATAAAGGAAAATAAACCACGTTATTTGTTAAACAATCATTTTATTGACAAAATGACATTGCTAACAAAGTATGATAACGTATTATTCTTAGTGCATTCACATACACATACACAAAAGTGACGACCCAATAAATTAAGCATCAAAACGTCCCATTTTCTTCTCTTTTTTTTTTTAAGCACACAACGGACTGAAATACATATTCAATGTAAGACTTTTAATCCCAAAGTTTTAAACTTTGAACCTATGTTTTGTTTCAAATGATAGGCATTAGAATGTTCAAAAACACGTGTCTTATTAGTTTAAATAGGCCAAATACCGCAAAATATATAACAGTGATAAAAGCACCTCCCATAGCCTCTATCTTTTACCGTCTTTACAGAGGTGATTCATTTTAATGAAAAAGAAAGTCCTCTCTTGAAGCTTTTTTTTGTTTTTTTGTTTTTTAAACGTCAACATAAAACTCATTAGGTAGTTTTTTTTCTTGTTGGACAGACCAGTACTCATTAATTAAAACTACAGGCTACACGTTATGTACAATGTTTCTAGGGCTTCGTCACGAGCTCCTTTAAAACATCTATCCCGCCTTTCCGCCGTCCTCGTCTTCGCTGACCTTTGCGGAGTTCAGCACTTTGTTCTCCTTTTTCCATTTCATCCTGCGGTTCTGGAACCATATCTTTATCTGGCGCTCCGTCAAACACAGAGCGTGCGATATTTCAATTCTTCGTCTTCTGGTCAAATATCTGTTGAAGTGGAACTCCTTTTCCAGTTCGAGAGTCTGAAACCGAGTGTAGGTTTGACGACCCCTGCGGCCGGTGCTGCCAGGCATTCCTGTCAAAAAAAAAAAAAAAGTGAAAAAAAGACACGCTAGATGTCTTTTAGAACATTCAGTAGACAAACAGGCCAACGTGAATAATAAAAAAAAAAACATTGCTATTGCAATTGTCAAAATTCTTATTGTTAAGATAATTGTTAATACTGCATTGACGCCTGAATTTTATCCACATGTGAGGGTGAAATGTTTTAAGAAATTCTATTAAGGCTCATCGATGAACGCCACTGAATGGAGTTTATTTTACTCTATTAGCCTATCTAACATAAAAAATGTGGAAGATTTTACGCATCGGGTTGCTTAAAAGCGCAATAATCAGCATGCAGTTTACTGCATCCACTGGCAATCTGTTTTTGCCTGGGTATAACTTTTTCTAAAGACTGCAGGCTACGTCTCTCTTTTTTTTTTTGCATACAGGAAAGCAACGTAAATCGCGCCTCTACTTTCTATGACATGCAAAACTGGGAAATCGCAAACGTGTCTTACCGTTACACGAGTTCATCCTCTGCATCCACGGATAAACCGGCGTGCACGGTTTGTCCTCGCTGTTAAAATATCTCTCTGCTCCCTGTTCGGTGCAGTCCGTCTTGCACTGGTCTTGGGTTAGGACCAGCGAGTCTTCCAGACCTCCGAGAGCGCACGAGCGGTCCGCGGTTCGGTAGATGTTGGGTGTCGTGTAGTCACAAGCACTGGCGGATCCGCTTCTCCCAAAAACGCCCCCAGCTTGCTGGTAATACGAGGAGGTGTAAACCTTGTCCTGGACATTGGTAGCTCCGAACGTAGCGCTTGGATAATGTCTTAAAGGATCTGTATATCCAGAGGAATATAGCGGTATCTGACCCAAGAAAGACTCCTGTCCTCCGGGTAGAGACACGGGAAAAGTTGAGTTGACGAAATAGGAACTCATGGGGTGGCCAGTGTTATTGTCCGAGTGTTATGATTTGTTGTGTTTTATAGTCCAAGCGGTTTTTGCCATTACTTTATCTGAGATTTGGTTTTAGCCGAAGGGGGGTGGCGAGGTGCCAATCTGAGACCGCGGGGAAACGAACCAGCTGATCAGTGCCTGACCAATCCTGAGCACTTCTGACTACAGGAGAACGCGTAAGGTGGGGGCCCTCTTGTTGCGCGGAACGGAATCCCCAGGGCATATCAAAACACTCAGGCGCAAGTGCTTTTCACCGTTTTCCGAAATAATAACAAATAAAAATAAAAAAAACACCAACAACGATATATAGACACGTCATGAATAATAAATCAATTATTCGTTTACAGGACTGTGGGGTTAATGACTAAATTTCACCCCGCGTTTTCAATGTTTTCTCGATCGAAATATCATGCAAAGCTCGTTTGCGAATGCGCTTCACTTTCATTTCGACTTTGTCTTCATTGAAAAAAAATGTCCACTGCTGAAAATGAGCGAAATCTGTAAGGCAGTGCAACCGTGACTTGCTAAACGTGTGAGAATTTCAGAGACGCGCAGACGGACTTTTACTCTCTAACACGAACTTGTGCTGTCCTTAACTCACTTTATCTATAGATAGTACCATGGCATGCCTTTCTTGAGTCCTTCAGCGCATTCTTTGACTAAATAAATGAATGCATTTAGACAACTGCAATACGCTAATTTACAAAGAAGACTTGATCATTTGCCAGAAAGGCCCTGAAAATCATTCTAAACAATTAAAGTCTTTCTATCTATCTATCTATCTATCTCTGTAAATGGCTTTCACTCTATTAAATACAGTGCCATTTTTCTCTAGAGGCGCAGCATAAGACTATTTAGTAAAATATACCTGCATCAGCAATACATTACCACACTGGACATAAAAAATACTTTTTCTATATCAATAAAAACAATGCATTATAGACTGTAGAAATCTAAAAGGTAAAAGATAAACTCAGACTCAACATTAATCCGAGATTAAAACGAAGCCAACCACAACGCCATCACTAATATTTTACATTCAGCCCGCACCATGTTGTTTTTTTCTTACCATTTCGCTTAAAATAGACAGCGTCGGAGTTAAATAACACAACTACAGATCGGAATTACACTTTATTCGCAAAAATGTAATGCCTAGTGTTAAAGAAATACCAAATTTATAAAAACAAATAAATTAAACATGCTCTTAATTTAAACAGTAGTTTATTAAGTTAAGCCTTTAGTTAAGACAAAAAGGAAACCTCTCACAAAAATCTAACCATTAATCACCATTCTGGTTCGTAAATTGATAAAAATTGATCTTGGTATTATTGAATATCGATGGGCTGCAGCTATGGTGGTACTCCATAGGGTCATCCTCATATTCTTAAACACCGCAGCGATGCGTTTCTCCTCATAATAATAATAATAATAATAATAATAGCCTAATAAATGTCTGATTGAGTAAAAGCTATGTATTATTTTAGCGTTTCTTACTCTCTGGTGTGAATGAATACAAAACAGCTCGTTCTTTCTTTCCGTTTGATATTGTAGCCTATTGTATTAGCTGTGTTGACTGACCCGAAAAAAGAAAGGAAGGAAAGAAAGAGAGAAAGAGAGAAAGAGAGAAAGAAAGAAAGAAAGAAAGCATATTAACAAGGATATCACAGTTTCACTGCAAGACCAATAAGAGCAGAGCAAAAAAAATAACCAAGATTAGCAAAGACCGCATAAAATCCCACGCATGAACTTCACAGACTCGCTCAGTGTGGACCCACTCCGGCTGAACACAGCCAGATCACACGAAGAAAAACCCAAACACAGAATTTCTCCACAGTTACCAAATCTCGTCACTAGATGACATCACAGAGCAAGAATTGGGGAAAGGTGTGCTTCTTCAGGGATACGCCAGAGCAATTTCCCATTTCACTGTAATTCCAAACTGAACGGTAATTTTGCTCATTCAGATGCGGAATGACCAAATTAAGAAATGTAAAAAAAATAAATAAATAAATAAATAAATAAAGATAGGCTGTAAAGTACATACCGAGATTTGTTTGAACAAAACAAACGTGAATTTGGAAGCTACTGATGTATAAACGTCCTCAAAAACGTCCAACCGTGAACCCAACCCAAATGCGACGGGTTTAAGGAAATTCATTGTACAGACAACAATGGACAGGAATAACAACATCCAACTTTTTTCTTTTTTTTTTTTAAATAAAAAAGCCATTACAATTAAGAATGAATGTGCAATAAATCCGATTACAGAGATGAGGCATGCCTTTGCTTTACATAAACTCAAAGTTAACCCAAGTCTCACATAATCGTTTGAACGCAGCGGCCATCTTGTAACTCTGTAAATAATACTCCCTTTTAAGCATATATTTTCCGCATTTTGATTGTCGGTATACAATTAGGCCTAGTCTATTTGCGTTACCCATGATGTGCGTATTTTTCAACCATACGTCCCCTACGTCTCACTTTCACGCCAGCTCTCATCTAGTCTACTTGACTAATCCAACTTCAATCAGTTTGTTTCGTTTACACAAAAGACGTGCTTAAAAACACAACTGTGAAAAGAAATCTGCATGCAGATTGCATCACGACATCGCTGGAATAAGTACATCACAGAAGCCTTTAGGATCCGGTCCTACCTTTTCCTTCCCCGTCCATCATCGCTTCACCGGAACGATCCAAAACAATCGCGCAGATTCGTCGATTAACCAGGTTCCCGCGTCGCGTCGTTGCGCGTGCCGGCAAGGCAGGCAGAGCTAAAACCTGACAAATTAGACGAGAACGAACTAAGGTCCTGAGTTAATTTTGACCCTTGCACTCTTAGCTGATGCGAAAATCTAAAGACGCCTCGCGCTGGCGTGACGTCGGGCTTCCCATCCATATTAACGCACCGCTCGGGAGAATTTTTTCTTTCCCTCCGCTTTAACAAAACGTAAAAAAAAAACATAAAGGACAGAGGTGCTACTGACTGCGCCCTGACCAAAAGAATGCTGCATTATAGCCACTTGGGAAATCATAAAAAGTTCATGTTCACAGAGAGCTGCTCACGTGACCCGCGTCAGCCAATCCGCTGGCAGAACCGCGCATAAAGTTCTATCACAAAGTTGTAAATTTTCATAAACAGCTGTGAGTTTATTGCTTTGCTTCAGCGGCAACTCGGTCGCCGCCATCTTTATTCGTTAAAAGAGAAAAAAAAGCACGACTTCACTTCATTAACAACCACAGAAATATAGGCTATTGCTTTATTTTTCACTCGGAGAAGTCTATTAGAGGCTGTAGGCTACAGTGGAAGTTTACATTTCGATTTTAGACGCAGCCCACAGTCAAGCCGCACAAAGGTTCTGCCGGGTTTAATTAAACGCATTAAAACGTGTGATTTATAAAAACGAACCATTTACGCAAATCGGGGCAGTTTTTGGCCAATTTGTGGCTAAAACAGAAATAAACCAATTACCCTAATATAAAAGGGCGCCGTTCTCGTTTTCCCAATGGTTTGCGTTCTTTTGTAAGGCGACTTTAAGGGAAGAATAGACAAATGGAAGGTGAAAGCTTTTTTACAGCACTAAACATGCGTGGAGGAAAGAATTGCTTCCTGTATCTAAGGACAAACACTTATTTCCGACATTTATTGGGGCAATAAAACAGTATAACCCAAAAGTGACCGAGCACGGTCTGTGGGTTATACCCTCGAGAAGGAAATGCTCTTGAAGCTCACCAGTGCTTGTTGTCCAGAAAAGGCCCTAAAAGCAGCATACGAGGTATACATTCAGAATTATTTCTATTCCTTGACAGCTTCGTTGTTACACGTTTTGTTCATAAATAAATTAGAATAGAGCGTAATGTAGGCTAGCCTAATAACTTTTGATATTCGTTAACATTTTAATTCGTTTTTATTGGGATATAACTCAACATAGGCTACATTTGAATTTGTTGGCTATAGAAAGCAGTTTTGTTTAATAGACTACTATCTTTTAATATGTTTTACATAACCCGCTGCATTAGCCTATATTCTGTTTTAATTTTTAGTTATGCGTTGTTCATTTAGTGTGACACACGTCGCACTGAACAGTATTTTTAGTTTTTATATTCTTCACTTCATCTCGTCTTCATAAGCATCTCTATTTTGTTTTGAAATTAGTGACTTCATTACACTTCGCATGCTCGCCTTAAACAAATAACATAAAATGAAAACCATACGGAATATATTAAGAATTATATGGAATAGCCTATAAATGTAAGACAATAAAATTACGCTTTGCTTTTACTTCTACTCGTAGCCATTTTGTTAGTTGTATTTTTTGAATAGAAAAATATTAAAAACTGTTTTTTATATAGCTGTAGTCAAAAGTGTAACTGTCATTAAAGACATTCAAAAGACGTAAATAAAATACAGCTGTTTGCCCACATGATGAAAAGGAATTAAAAAGTCTAACGAACAGAGATATAATAGGCCTCACATGGAATTATTTCACTTTGCTATTAATTTAGGACATTGCATTACAACTAAAAACGCATAGCTATGTGTGTATATATAGTTGTTCGCACGATATATTTTGTTTTATATTTTGATGATATCAGAAAGTTAAAAAAAAAATGCTTTTCGTAATGGACGAATATATTTGGTAGAATTATAATATTTGGAATGGTTCAGTGTTTAATAATTCTATAAATAAAGTGTATTGCTAATTAGTGTATTGCCTGCGCCCAGCCTAAAGAAATTGATAACTTCTGTATAGCCCAGGCCTCAATATCTGTTTAAAATAAAAAATAAATGGTTTTAAAATGTGTGATCTTCATGACCTGCTCAATAAAAAAAACGAAAAATCACATAGGCCTGCATATATATATATATATATATATATATATATATATATATATATATATATATATATATATATATATATATATATATCATAAGCTCTTCTTGATGAACTGTAGCCCTTTGTCTACACCAAGACGAGTTTCATATTTTGTATAGCTATATATATTTATACATATACATAAAAAATAAAGTGTGCAATGGTTAATGGTTTCCTTTTATTTAGAACCGTTTTTGTTCTGCGGGTGTTTTGGGCTTGCTTTACGGTTCCTCTAAAAGGAAAAAGTCCTGTCGTTAGATTATATGATTGTAAAACGCCTGTTAGCTTGCAGAGCTCAGTACAATTATGTCTCACTCGCTGCCAGAGCATTGTTTTCATATTAAAATGCCAATTATGGCACGTATGCCTACATTTCGCATGATACCTTTCTTAATGCTCTGATGTTTCGAGCGAATTCAGTGTTTTGAAAAATAACAGACATACGTTCCCGCCGATTATTTAATCATTTCTAGCCTATAGGCCGCAGTCTCTTTTAGTAGACATTATTCTCTTTAGTCATGCATTTTTATCCAAATACAAACGCGGCTCAAATATAGGATTTTGCAAAATATAAATAATAATAATGATGAAATTTAGTATTAGCTAAAAACACAACTTTACGTTTAAATGAAAAAGAAAAACTTAAGCAACGCGCTGAATCTTTAGATTGGCAACTTTACATTTTCACGTCGTCGTGATATTTTTGGTTTGAAATTATATGGTAAAAAATTAATTTTAGGTCATAACGAGAGCATGAAAGCAATCTTTTTACTGCAACAAATTTGCATTCACGCATTTAGCAGAAATAAAATGAATATATATATATATATATATATATATATATATATATATATATATATATATATATATATATATATATATATATAATATCGTATTATGCAACAGAGTAAATTGTACACGGCATTTATAGACCAGAGTGTACACAGAGGAGAGTGCCGAGCAGATCAGTGTCTTCAAATATTTAATCTCAGACAATGAATATCCCATAGACTGAAGTCAGCCAAAAGCTCTGAAAGAAAGGTACAATTAAAAGGCATCTGGCACTTGCTGTTCATAAACGACGAGACAGAGATTGAGACCAGACTGCTCGGGAATCCAAGCAGAGTAATAAAAGCCTGTAAACTGCCCACATGAAACGAAGGGCTCATATTGAACTTTTGGCTCGAGGTCAAACGGTTTCGCTCGACACTTTGTTGTCAATATATACGGGATACCTACGTTTGAAAAGAAGTTGTACCTACATGAGGTAGATGTTACGTTTCCATTCATTAACTCATTACTTCGCGCTTATGCTTCTAATGTGTGCTTTAAGCACAATTCACCTTTAGGGTTTTAGGTAGGCTACTATATAACAGGCCTATATTAAGTTCTAGATGCTTGAAATAGTTACTGAAATAAACTTTTTACTAGACGACATGAAGAACAGATAACCCATGTTTATTGCAATGCATCTCACGTGAAAGAGATTGTATTAAACACATAAAACCGAATACTTTTATTTTTTTTTAATTATATGATCGATGTATTTTACTTAATTTATACATATAATTAATTGCATTTCTAATGATTCGTTTAAATGTACTTTTCACGCGATTGATTTGCAATAGACTTCATTTTTATGTATAGCCTATGATTCATTTAGGCTGCAGTTGCATCCTATTTGAGGATCACATGCGTCTCCAAACGAAACACATCAGACTGCGTGTGCGATCCAGGCTTTCGTGTTGGTTTCAAGGCGTTTGTGAAGCGTGACCATAATTCGGGTGTTTGTGTTGCGCGAACGAGAGGCAAACCAGTGAAAGGAAAAAAAGAATGAAAGAACAAAGGCGAAGGGATTCTTTTGCTAAATTTTATTGTGGCTTCTTTAAGGAACCACTTCCAGTTAAAGACAATAGAAAATACAACAGAACAGTGCTTCACGGAACTGCAATATCAAATATTTACACAGCAATTTTTTTTTTAAAGAATAACATTGTGCGTTTGAACCGTCCCTCCCGGGAAAGCAGAACGCATGGATACACTGACGAAATGATTGACGCAATGACCCATATATTTAGGTAGTTCGGTTGAAGATCTGTAAACCTGAATCATCATTTCTGAACAGTAATTAACGATCACAGAAGTGCATTTTCTTACAGCGAGAGATACAGCAACGCACTGGCTGATGCTGATTCCTCGTCCCATCTTATGCAGAGGCTATATAGCATTCACTGAAGAGGATTGTGGCTCCCGCTGATCTGGAGAGGAAGTTCGCGCCATGCAGACGATGCAGCCTTCGCCTCGTAAGCGGCAGTAACCTCAAGAGGAATCTCCTCCGGAAAGACCTCACACATCCGAGACTGACTCAGCGAAACATAATAAGCGGAAATAATCACGGTTTAGAAACAGAAGTTTGCACTGAATGGAATACACGACGCTTTATTTTCTCGAGTTAATCGTGTCACTTTTAACAATCGGCAGACTATTTAGAATTGCTGGAGGTCTCCGAGTCCTCTTCTCCTGATGTGTGTTTTTCCGACACCTGGCTCCCCTCTTCCCTCTCCCTCTCGATCTGCTCCTGCTCCGCCTTGCTGCTGGGGAACTTGTCTTTGTTGTGTTCCTTTTTCCACTTCATGCGCCTGTTCTGAAACCAGATCTTCACCTGCCTCTCGGTGAGGGCCAGCGCGTGAGACACCTCTATGCGCCGCTTGCGGGTCAGGTAAGGGTTGAAGAGGAACTCCTTCTCCAGCTCCAGCGTCTGGTAGCGGCTGTAGGTCTGCCTGCCCCTTCTCCGGCCGGTGGCTGTGTGTGTGTGTGTTGGGAGGGGGGGAAGAAACGCGTTATTTCCGCTCACATAAGTGTTTGATTTCTCATATACCTATCTATGCAAATAAAACACAAAGTCGTAAAACTCTCACAGGTTCTAGACACTGCATGCCATTACGCAGCGATCTGGATTCTTTTTTTTTTTTTTTTTTTTTAAAGGTGCTAATTCTTGCAGTGATCTATATTGGTGCAATAAAGCGGTTAATTGGGGGGGTAATAAGTAGGCCCGCAGTTGTCTATAGGGTTTTATGTGGGACTGTAACAGACTAGGTGTTTCTCCTCACTCATCTCACCTTGTGGTCTCATCCACGGGAAGAGCTGTGCCGTGCAGGGTTCCGCGCTTTCCACATCATCCCTGATACCGCTGACTTTTAGATTACAATCCCCAAACTGCGTAAAATCCGCGTCCGGTGCGCTTAAGAACGATTGTCTCTGTAAACTGTCCTGGCCCAAGATGTTACCCGGGGCGTCTCCGGGGTAAGCTACCGCGCACGGGTTCTGCTGGTAAGACGCGTGGGAGAAGGAGGATGTACCGGGGTGGTAGAAGTCCGGGAACTGAGCCGCGTGCTGAAACGCAGACCCGGAGTTGTGACCGTACAGCACGGACGGTCTGCCTCCAAGATCCGGCGCGTACCCTGAGCAGTCATAGTAGTTGGAGCGCAGAGAGTCGCCTCCTTTGAATTTAGTGAAGAGGGAATTGACGAAGTAAGAACTCATTGCCCGCAAAGACGAAGTTACTTTGACAACCGTATTGAGATCGGGCGGTCTCTTGATGAATGGTGTTAATTGAGCAAACGCAGGCCTGTTGTTAGGCTACAATAAAAACGAATTCATCCAGGTGGAAACTACACGCGTAAAACGTCGTAAATATTCACGCAAACAAACGTATCCGTAGCTGCGCCCACATGACTCCTTATAGTGACGGTCCCCGAGCAATAAATAGTTTTCCGTTTTTGCTCTCTTTGACGGCGAGTTGCATTTCACGCGGGCGTTTGTTATCGATTCCTTATATCATTGGATGGGTTCGACATCTCCGAACGGACAAAGCGCGATCTTGTGATAGGAAGAGCAGGAGAGACTGAAAAAAGAGAGATGAAAAAGGGGAGAGAGAGGGAGTTCTTGGGGAGGCAGAGGGGGAGGCGGAGTGCGACTGTTATTGGTAAACCATTTCGGTGCCAAGAGCACAGAGAGCCCGTACACAAGATAAACGAAATGTTTCCAGAGGGCCAGCGAAAATAGATTTATTCAGGCCCATCGCATGTTGAAATATACCACATCTGTCATCACGTTCATGATTACGATAATCGTCTGTCTTTAAGTCGAAAATTTAGCAATGTGGGTTGCTGCGATCAAGTACAATACAAGTGACCGGATCGTTCGAGATGGAAAGCATTTTTATTAGTTTATCATCTAAGAACGGACCACCCATTGCGTTTAGGCTAAAGGCTTTTACACTTGCACCTCACATCAGAAAAATAGAGTATTTTATTTTAATTATTTTTTTAACTATTTTAGGGTGCAAGCCTTTCCCTTTCATGTTCACATGTAAAAAAAAAAAAAAAGTTAAAACTGATTTTTTTTTTTTTAACGAGTGAAGCAGGCTTTGTGGTTCTGCGTTTAGGTTATAGTGAAGCTGCCCTGTCTGCTTTTAGAGCAACACCGCCACCGCGTGGTGAACATCGCAAGTTCATTCGAATTCATTCGCAACAAAGAATCCGTTCGTCCAGAACAGGACAGCGCGATCCTCTTTAACGAATCCACGGACACAGTAACATTCAACCAGTAACAGTTTTTACGTTTAAATACCATTTTTTCTTATACTATCGAAAAGCAAAAAACATTTAGAGTGTAAGTTACTTTGAGTGTCTGGGGAGAAAGGTGAGTCATTTTCTGGAGAAAATAAAAAGGAAAACAACGTGGTGCTGAACAGCTGCGAGATTTTCAAAGCACGGTTGCTTTCATTTTCCGCATTTACTTTACGAGCAGAGGAACAACTAATTAGATTTTTACTGCCTTCATTTTATGCACTATTACATCAAGCCGCGCGAAATGAAGCGCAGGCCTCCCCGGTGTCCAAAGGACAGACCCTGCCTCCGTCTTTACACGGCAACTAAAATTATCATTGTTTTTACATTATTACTATTGTTGTTGTTGTTAAAAAACCCGTTTGCTTTTGTTTGTAAAACAATATATATATTCTTAAATATATTCCTTTTTTATTAGGCTATTAATAGATTATTTTGAAAAAAGAATACTTTATTAATGTGCGTTTTTATGAAATATCGCAATGGCAGGCTGTTAGCGTGTCAACTAGTCCGGTGTCTGTTATTCATACTCATTTTAAGTTCACATCCTGCAGCGTTTAAATTTAAATATTTCAAAATTAATTTAAAACTAATTGTGAAATAAAGTTAGAATGTTGCAGATCAGACGCGATGAGATGATCACGCACGGATGCTTTCTGCAACCGGTTTGTTTTTGCGCGCGATTAAGAAAAAATATATATATTATTCATGTTTTTTTTACATTTTTGATGGATTGCATGAATAATTAAACGAGAACAAAACGGTTTTATTTGATATTTTAGCTTTACAAGTGTGCTCATCTGACTCCACCGCAGTGGACTAAGACTAAACCACCTTTGACCCTTAACCATAATTCTATATTATTGCCCTCTTAATAAATTGATTTATTTCTTACAATATAAATTCAACAAGACGGACTAAATTTATAAGTGATATTTAACACGGTACTGCAGTATATTTGACTAATCTCAAAATCTGTTTGATTAGGGGAAAAAATACCTTATGAATAAAAAAAATACATAAGGCTTTAATATTATACAAAGTTTCTTGATAAAGCAAATTTTAATCTTCCTAATTTTTTAAAATATTTATTTAGAACGTGACACATAATCTACTGAATTAGCAGCACGAAACACCTGTAAACACTAATAAACCAAATACCATCGTTTTTATTTGAAACGTTTATTTATATTGGCTCAGTATGACGTAAAAAGTCACGAGAATAGCTTACAAAGGCAGTTTAAAATAAAACCGCGTTCACATGAATTTATATTAAAATCATACTTTTATGGCTTCTTCCAAACTAAGAATGCATAGCAAGAAAAATAACGAAAGGCTACAGCAGGCACCAGCCCGCTTCATTGTCAAATTTTAAAGAATACAGAACTAAAGTTGACAAAACATAGAAATGGCTTTCTATTAAAAACAGCAAAGAGAGAATTTTCACATTTTCAGTTCGGAAGACAGTTGAATGCAGACCTTCCATTCCCGATCTATTACTGACATCTGTACTAATTTTATTGCATTACTTGGTTCTGTTGAGCTTGTACGCGTCCCGGGTCCTGCGGGGGGACCCTGCGAGGGGCCTTTCGAAGGCCGTGGGAGAGGTGCGGCCTGGGAACGAGAGGAGCAGGGGTGGAAATGACGTAGAGAGATTTGGGGTCGCGGAACACCGCGGGACCCTGCGGCCGTCCTAGAACGAGCGGAGGCACTCCTAGCAGGGACGCTCTCGCTCTCGACTCAGCCAAAGAGGAACTCATGCTGCCATGACGCCAAACGAAAGACCCATTCACTGTGAAGCAGAGAAAGAAAAGCGGCGTGTTATTACTTTTCTTAGCTTTACGATACAGGAGCCAAAGAACGATACCAAACGTTCCTCACTTGTCAAAGGTATCCGCTGAGCACTAGTAGCTTTCGTCAGGGCAACAGAAGCCTGCTGCTCTGGGTTCAACGCTGCCACCTCTTCCACATCACAGCGTTTCGGACCTCCCGGTTCGGTCTGGACCGGCTGCAGCAGACCGTGTTCTAGAGAGGGCCAGGGCTTTCGGCTTTGGAGCGGTTGGGAATTTATGTAGTGCATGCAGGGCTTGGCTTTTGTCGACGCCTGCTGATGCATCATAGTGCAGAGGTTCTTCTGCCTCCAAGACATCTCTGCAATGGAGTCCAGCTGGACAGAGAAAGTAGGAACTCAGAATACGGTCCAGTGAGAGAAACAAAAAAAGAAGAACGTTTCAGCTGTTTGTGCAGCAAGAGGAATCCACAGAAAGCACATTAAATGTGTAGTTATAAAATTTAAAGCGACTACTTTTAAGGTTTCGAATAAGCTTTTGGAGAATCAAATGTAAAAACTCCATTGTCATTCAGTGTAATATTTTTGTAAAAATTCAAACAACACGCTTGTTCTGTAGATATTAAAAAATATAAACGAATAAGGAAGCATGTTACATTTTATTGTGTTTTAAATGAGTAAAATATCTAGGCAAATAGGCAAAACCTAGGATAGTGGCTTTAATGTGTCACATTGATATTTGTAGTAAATATTCCTGACAAGATTGTTACACTACATGACATTTTAGAGGGTAAATTGAGTAAATCATGGAAAATGTGTGACATTTATTTTTGGCTCAGAAAAACAAGAACTTAAGAAATTAATTTAAACAGAAAAAAGGGGAAATTTTGGGGAGGAAAACAACAATTTAAAGCGGTATTACACATTGTTTTTGTGGTATTTTGTATACAATAAACCATTAAAATAGTGTTTGGTAATTGAAATAGATATAAAAAACCTGTAAATACTTAAATAACACAGCGTTCCAAAAAGACAAAAAAAAATGATACAGGCTTGAAACAGCTGTAAATAATGACAGCATTTTCTTGGAGGGTAAACCGTCCCTTTAATGCCCGATTGTCCTTCCGCAACTACCTTATGGTCGTGTCTGCAGTGCGAGGGAAAGCTGGTTTGTTCTCGTGAGTGGTTGATAAGGTCAGTGAGATGATTGGCACTTTGAAGTAGCTGGCGCACTTGGTTCACCACCCCCATGTTCAGCAGCAGAGTCTCTCTCTGGTGGAGTTCGCTGACTCTCTCTGCCTCCTCTTCCTCTATTAGCTCAAGAGCAACAGGTGTCTCTCCCCTCAAGGTGGTCTGCTCTAGCATAGCCGGCAGCTAAAGAAACAGATCCCGGCCACATGGCATTCATTAGCTATTCATGAGCTCAAATATAGACGCCAGGGTCCCTCTAGTGGTAGGTCAAAGGAACTGAATGTTTAGTCAAAGGAGAAAACTTGCCATACACAATACAAGCAATTATTATAAGCGAATATATAATTGCAAGATCAAAGCGAATGACTCACTGAATCGGGGATTTGGTGCGGGGGATGAGTTCTTCTTGGCTTTGCTCGTTCCCCTGCAGATTCACCTTGAAGGTCTTGCTTACGCGAGCCCTTCTTTTCCCGATCTTTCTGCTCCTGCTTCAGACGCAACTCCTGGAGCTGCTGCCTACAGAGACACGCATTTTTCTTTTGCTGTTGTTTGAAATTAGATGCATTTCTGAGGAACGTCAAGCAGCATTATTTGCACACCTGGCACACTCCTCCCTGGCTTTGGAGGCTGCGGTCTCCTGGAAGAGAGAGCTGCTATGTTGAAAATACTTTTCATATTTCTCTCCTCCTTCCCGAGGGAAAATCCGCCGGAATCCACCCATATGTTTTGCTTCGTATTTCTCCATCTGCTCCACACTGGCAGCCTGTGACTGACGAAGCTCCTCATTCCTTGTGAGGTGGAACACACATGGAAGTTTATGGAAGATCATGGTTACTGCCCAGACATCTT
The DNA here is from genome assembly GCF_018831695.1 of Puntigrus tetrazona. Lineage (NCBI taxonomy): Eukaryota > Metazoa > Chordata > Actinopteri > Cypriniformes > Cyprinidae > Puntigrus > Puntigrus tetrazona. Next base: position 11,869,100 of record NC_056710.1, on the reverse strand, counting down.
AAAACTATTATGGAAGCCCACTTCTGCCACGAACTATCTGCCTATCTCACAACACTTATTTTTACAGTTCAGAGTTTATTCTTCTTAATTTAAAAGTGCCCTTATTATGGGTTATGAAAGGTTTCTATTTTGGTTTTGGGAGTCCCAAACAACAGGTTAACATGCATTAATGGTCAAAAAAACACTTTCATTTTCTTATAATATGCTTTTTTTTTTACCTTATTTATTCAACGGTTATTCAACGACGTTTTAAGTATTAATGAAAATAAATAAACAAAAGGTTTCCTGATCACAGAAATCAATTAAATACATAATATTAAAATAGAAAGCAGTTGTTTTACATAAAACCAGCGTGATGTGACTCTCCAACAAATTGTACTTTATGTAGAAAGTACGTTTATGTTAATATACTAAATTCTAAATAGAATATCATTTGGAGCTTTACTAAAATATAAAAAAATTATGATAAGCTTCTGGCCCAAAACTAATTTGCTATATTGGAAAATAATAATTCCACTCAAGACTCAAGTAGATGCTTTCATTCATAGCCTTATATATATATATATATATATATATATATATATATATATATATATATATATATATATATATATATATATATATATATCTTTATATCTATCTATCTATCTATCTATCTATCTATAAAGCTTTCCACTGATGTGCGGTTTTAAATATTTTAACTAGCTAGCTACCTATTTGAAAATCTGGAATCTGAGTTTACAAAAAAAAAATCTGAATATTGAGAAAATCACCTTTGAAGTTGTCCAAATTAAGTTCTTAGCAATGCATATTACTAGTCAAAAATTTGACTTATAGTGGGAAATTTGTAAATTATCCTTATTGAACGTGATCTTTACTTAATATTCTACTGATTTTTGTAATAAAAGAAAAATCTATAATTTTTAACTATACAACGTATTTTTGGCTATTGCTACAAATATACCTGTGCTACTGGGTTCTATTGTCTTGTCCGCAACGTTACAGGTTAAATCTTAGCATGGAAATTCGAGTGCTTCACTCATGTCATGGCGAGGCTACATAACACTTACTTACAAAACAAAAAAAGTCTTACTTCTCAAAAACCTTTAACTGGTAGGTTCTAAATTAATATTTAATATTATATATATATATATATATATATATATATATATATATATATATATATATATATATATATATATAAAAACATTTGTCTCTCCCTCACTTTTGAAATGATATGACTGATATTGGAATTGACTGATATGAGATTAAAATTGGTCCGATTTGAAAAATGAGGACACTATGTCTTGCAGCCAAGAGGAATACATTAACTGACATGTGCTCACGTCAGCAGTGTGGCTAACTTTTAAAGCAAAGTTTTGTCTGTAAGACGATTAGATAATGAGACTCTTTTGGATTGCTGCATTTAACCTGTGAAAGCACCGTTGGCCTACTTCTAAATGAATAAAAAGTAAAATACCTTCACAAATAACATTCAGGCTATGTTTGTAATTAAATAGGAGGGGAGGAGAGGAGAGGAATTTCTACACAGGAGAGACTTGGTGTTGTTTCCAAATAAAAGGAAACAAAATGAGCAGAAAAATATCAGCATATCAGATAATGCTATATTGTGCATCCTTACTATTCTGTACCAAAACTTTTCTTGAATGAATTCTGCATTTTGTGATACAGATCCTTTCATAAATGAAATTAGGCACCATTTTAAAGAATGCAAAAGATTTCCTGATAAAAAAAGGTAATAATTATGAGATGCAAACTCGAAATAATTTTTTTTTTCATTCCATTCATTCTCCAAATGGATGGATTATGTTAAGCTTAAATCTTTTTTTACAAATGCTGAAAAAAAGTACAAAATCGTTATATACTAGTAATTTTGAGAAAAATAAAATCAGTGATGACATATTTTTTGTTCCGTGGTGGAAAAGGGCCTTCATAAAACACTTGCAGCTGTGGTTTTTGTGGTACCTGGCCTCTCTAGAACGATTCTGCTGGAGTCTCTCCTTTACCCGGCGCTTCTCCTCCTCTGTGATCTTCCTGCGGTCACAGGCCCCCAGGTTAATCAGCACCAAAGTGTCATACAGCAGGCTGTCCTTCACCTCGCGGTCCAATCGGGAGTCTGTGGTGAAGCTGGGGGAGTGGTTGACCTAAACACAGTTTAAAAGGTTGCATACAGCTAGAATGAAAGCCATTCAGATAGCCTTTGTTACAACAGAAAAACAGAAAATGCTGATAATAGCCATTGAAATGACTCCATACCTCAAGAAGCCAAGGTTTAAGTCGACGGTCCAGTAACACATCAAATCCCAAGATCTCAAAGCAGGCACTTCCAGATGCATGGTTGGGGAAGCAGGTGTGGTAGTTGTGTTTGAGAATAGGGTGGGCTGATATCAGTGTCTTAATGATGACATCCTCAATGTCCGTCCACATCTTCTCTGTGTCACAGCTCATGGCTTCAATGTGCTTCTTGAAGCTGGAGAGTTTCCTATGAGAACGCGATAAAAACATTTTCTGCGCAGTTTTAAAGAAAAACTGCTGTAAAATTTAAATTGGGAGAACATGTAGATTACCGTTTGCTGCCGGTATCTTCATCACGTACAAAGTTTTCACTATGCTTGTTGATGGCATAGTTTGTTAAGTGCATGCAAACATCCTCCTGTAGAGTTACATAAAGAAATGTAAATTAAACGACCAAATTAACCACTGGTTCAATTATCGTAGATTTTTCTTTTTTGGTTTTGTTTTTAAACACTGTTAATTACTACTAACTTTTGCAAATGTATACATTTACTGTTTTTAAAGGCCCTTACCAAATTGCTGCCAGCGGGCTCAGTATATTGAGTGGTGCAGAAACGGACTAGTCCCTCATTGTACATGAAGATACGGAAAGGGTCACAGCTGGTCACTAATACATAAATGCGCAGGTCAAACTTGAACCCATCGATGATGAACGGCTGCAGAAACAAAGATTATTTCAAACAAAATGTATCTTTTTTTTACATTTTTGTTTAAATCCACTTAGAATTATGACACCAGTGCTTGTAGCTGTGACACGGCTTTATGAATATTATATTACCTTGGATATGTACACCTGGCAAATCATGTGTTCTCCTGGCCGAATATCTTTATTGGACTTGGTAAGATAAATACCACGACCTTGGCAACCTGAATCTGGCTTGCAGATATACGTTTTGTGCTTTTTGGCTCTGGTGTAGGCTTGGAAGTCACTATAACTAAAAGACGTCGAAAAAGGTAAAAAGATTGAAACTCATTAAAGGGTTAGTTCACCCCAAAATTCAATTCTGTCATTAATTATTCACCCTCATGTCGTTCCAAACCCGTAAGACCTCTGGTTATCTTCGCAACACAAATATGAACGAATATATTTTTGTTGAAATCAGAGAGCTATCAACCTTTCATAGACGACGATGCAACTAAAATGTTTCCCAGTTCTCAGTGAAACAGTCCACGTGACATCAGTAGATCAACTTCAGTTTTTTGATGCTACGAGAACACTGTTTTTGAGCAAAGAAAACCAAAATAACAATTTATTTGACTATTTTCACCCCCAAATGGCAGAAGATGTAATTCAGGGGAGAAAAATGGTTGAGTAAATTATGTTATTTTTATTTTTCCCATCGCAAAACTGAAATTGAGCTACTGATGTCACATCCTGTTTTACCAATGTATTTAACACATTCCTGGACCTGGGAACATTTCGGTTGAGTTATCTATGAAGGGTTAGCTCTCCGATTTGATCAAAAATATTGTCATTTGTGTTCCGAAAGATGAATGAAAGTTTTATGTGTTAGGACTGACATGACAGAGTATTCATTTTGGGGCGAACCCTTTTAAAAACCGATTAATCCTGATTTGACTCACTCTGCGGGGAGGCACCACGTGCGAGGAAAGATGTTGTACTCTTTCGGGAAGAGCTTCAGCATACGGTTCATATTGCGTGCGAGCAGGTCCTTCCTGCAGATTTCATTCATGCCAGGAAAATGGTTGATTTTCTGTGAGGGGGAAAGGCAAGTATCTTGTTAACCAAAGGGGAGCGAGTGAAACCGAACAGGACGCTAAACAAGAGAAGAATGACTTGTGACCTGGTAGCGTTTCATATCCATGACCCTGTCTAGTGAGACAGAGCAGTCAGTCCAAAACAGAGTCCAGTCTTCTCCTTCTGCAGCCTCTCGTAGCCCGTATCTGTTAGCAGCACGACGCACTGCATTGACAATGTTTATCAAAAGCTTTAATATTACAGTTCATTTTGAGAAGGTTGGAAAGTTTTAAAACCACACAGCAAAAACGTACCACTCTCATATTTGCAGTTGGTGAGATTTATCCACAGTCATCTGAAAAAGAGGAAGAGGACAGAGAGACAGACCTGTGCATTGTTCTGGAGTTGTAAAAACTCTCGTAATCCTCCACACAACAGTTTTTGTTTAATGGCAACAATTCTATAGCTTCTAATTCATCTAACCAATGATTTTAGTGTATTCATTAAGCTACTTATTTATCTGAGATTTTAAGATTTTACTTTATTAATGTAAATTTATTTATTGAACTGCTACTGTTCATTGGCAAATTTTTTTTTATTTTTTGAGAAAACAAAAAAAGCAGATAGAATATAGAAAAAAATACTTTATTTCGATAGAATAGAAAAAATAAAGCTAGTGTTAGTTTAAAAAAAATAAAATTAGCAGTTAGAGAATAAATATGCAATTGATAGAGGTTTTTATATAAATAAAAAGAAAGCATAAAAGATTACAATAAAATCTGAAAATTAGAATATATCGGACTAAAGTTAGAGGGTCAAATAAATACGGAAGAGATGTGTTTTGAGCTAAATTTAATGAATTAATTTCAGATAAATTAAATGCAATTGTTCTATTCTAATCTATTTACTATTAATTACAACAATTTTCAACATTTAAAATAATAAGAAATATTTTTGGAGCCCCATATCAGCATATCAGAGTGATTTCTGAAGGATCGTCTGACTGGCTGCTCTTAAATTAAACCTTTACTTCACAGGAATATATTTTTAGATATACAGAAATAGAAAATTGTTATTTTAAACCGTAATAATATTCCACTGTACTACCATTTTACTGTATTTCTGATCAAATAAATGTAACCCTTTAAGATATATTTAAAAACAATATTTGACCATGCACAAACTTATAGTGTATAGTGTATATGAATACCATAACTTTGAAATGGCTTACTTCTTCTTTCTCTTTTTCTTCTTGCTCGCTGCAGGCAGAGGAACTGGTGTGTTAGATTGCTCTGCGTGAGAGTCACTTCCCCAGCCTTCTCCCTCCAGCCCTGGATCAGGCTCACACCTGCATGTTTCACTCACTGAGTGCTCCGCCGGTGTCCCCATTCTGAGAACAAACATAAAAATTTGATGAGGAATGAGCGAGGGCTGAGTAACTTCTAGATTTAGTGAAACACCCATGTAATAACTTATGAGCTGAAAGATCTAATATTGCTTTGTGATGCCCCGTCCCTAATCTGAAACTCAATCAGCCCTATCTGTAGTGGGAGCATGTAAATGCTAAGGCTTAGCATCATGTTTCTGTCCCTATTTCTCTTCACAGATGAGTACCTCACCTGTCAACAACATGATTGAGGTTTCGTCACTTAACACTTCAGCTAACCCAATTTTTTAGTGGGTCAGATAATTTGATATCATATATAAGGAACGCCGCTAACATGCATCTTGCACAAATAAAATCACTGAGGTTCAAATCAAGTTGAAGGTGGTTCTGCAAGTGCCAGTTAGAAGAGAGGCTCCTCAGAGACCTTCATGATGTAACTGTGTTGGGATCTAGTGAACTAGATCATCTTGACCATGACCTCTTGACCTTGAGCTCAAATGAAATGGCTTGGAGACTTTGTTAGCTAGGTAACATTTGCTCAGCGAGAATAAATAAATAAATAACAAACACATTTTAAAGGACAACCATTTCACTGTGAACCATTAAAGATGACAAGAAAATACATACCTTTGTAACATACAAATTTAACATTTAAAACCATCAATTTACACAATAAAATAAACACATTAAATAACCATTTCAACACTTACAGTAACCCGCGATCTCTTCCAAAGGAGGGCAGCAGTGCTGGCAGTCAGATCACAAACCTCTAAGATGGAAAATTCTCCTGTCCACACCACTTAGCTTTATCTGTCCAGTGGAAGGCTATCATCCTCCCCACGGCGAGCTGTTGTCTGGGTTCTGGCACGTAATACCTGACAAAAAGGAACAAATTCGCCTCTTCTGTGATGGGTGGCCCAACTTGGATATACTTACATACTGACACGCTGAAACCTCAAGATCAAGTGACCTATTAAGAACACAGGAGACCTAAACCTGATACATGAACATGAAAATGAAGGCCAGGAGGCCAGCAAGAATCAGAGAAGAAAGACTATCCCTACTTGTCAAACGTGATGAGAAAAGTGGTTGGTTGGTGGAACAAACAAGCATATATAAAGAAGTTGTTGGTAACACTAACGTGGGATCTGCAACAATGCAATAAGATTAAATAAGTCAATGTACTAAAGTCCATTAAAACGGTTTCTTAAATGTATCAAAATCCTCAATCATTAAAAACAAAGTAGATACTGCAAAACGCGGATCATCGGATGAATAACAGAGCAGAAAACAAACTTTTTTTTCCTAGTCCACCCTGAAATATCCTGTGACATTGAAGTAACACTCACACTGTGACTAACAAATACACTTTGTTTGTAGAATATAGATATTTTGGAACAGGTTTTATTCTTCTTAATTAAATCTCACTAATGTTATTTTTAACTACCTTTTCCCGTGTTGAAATCCAGGCTAAACCAAAATAATGGCGCACTTGATTCCCTTGCGTCGCGAGTCAGCGCACGACTTTCCCTGCACAATTGCCATGGCAACGGAACGCGTTTCAAAAGCAGGTTAGCCGCTAGCTGGCTAACATTCTTAAATAAATCCAGCGAATAAGCTCAACTAGTCCACTGAAATCAATGTACACACCTGTTACGGTCCTCGTCAAAATAAACCCGTGGTTTCGGCCGGGGGCAGGATTACGGATTTTCACGGTCGATTAGGAGGAAATATCAGCGGAGTTTCTCGTGCTTACAATGTTGCCAAGCGCTCTGAAAACGAAATGAGAGCACGAGGTCAGGAGAACACAGAGCCGTCCAATCTCACCCAAGCTGGCAAACGCTTGATCCCTTATTGGTTCAGTCAGGTAATACCAAGCTGTTTTTTTCTTGTTGATACCGAACGAACAGTTGCCATATGGACGGAAAAAGATACATTTTAAATGTTTGAAGGCTAATATGGCTTTCGGGACGTCAACTCAATATACCGAGGCAATTCTGCCCTCTTTTACAATAAGGGACACAAACAATTTTACATGTGCTGTAAAAGACCCATTCAGTGTTGATCAAGAAATTCGTGCTTCGAGTAATTTACAATTTGAGTAAGTACGATGACATCAACAAAAATGAGTGTATTTTTGGTCTTTTTATTCAACTTACATTTTTGTTTCAATCTTTCAAGTAAAACAATGTGGAATTACAAGGGAACATAAGGAATGTAACAAATTAGAATAGAGACAAATCAAAATGAAAATAAGACCATCACCATATTCTACTAAATACCCCCCCACACATCTTTCTGTCCAAAAAGGGCAAAGAAAGCTATCTTACAACTCACTTGACTGCCAATGTTCAGCAAAAAAAACAAAACAAAAAAAAACAAACAAACAAAAAGAAACTCTTAAGAAGTTTTTTCAGGTGTTTCATACCCACCCAGCATCATCCATTCATACAAAGGACCAATACTCCAGAAATAAAAATAGCTGACAGTAGCAAATGTCACTGGAGATTTCAGTTTTGGTTGCACATAAACAGAAATGGTGTTGTTACAATGAAGGGTGGAAGAGCTTATAACACTCAAAGCACTATAGATGACCAAACTTCTATACTTTTAACATGGATCCTTGTATGGATCAACAGGCACTCTCATTTTATTAAACTCATTTAGATTCTGTTTGTGAATACAATTTAATGTGTAAAGATGATCATAATGACTAACACTTTGGGAAAGAGAGAAGAAAAATAGCAAGGTGTTGTCTCCCATTTCTGTACTGCTATAAATCAAATGACAAGCAAACTTCAAGATTCATCACAAGCTCAAGAGATACACTTACTTTAGAGCTTACAAAATGCAGTGAGGTACCAGTAAAGATGTACTGACAAGTCAAAAGAAAAAGGAAAAAAAAAAAAAAAAAAGACTAAACCACAATGCAATCCTCCAATGTCTGGGACATTTCAGATGTGCAAATGGGGAAAAGCAGGCAGCAGCAGAATTTAAAAGTAATGGACTGAGAAACATTACACAAGACAGGTGATCTAAGCAAACAGTAACTCCAGCATAGTGCAGAGAGAAAAAAACCCTAAAAAAAAACAAAAACAAAGAAACAAAACAAAAAAAAAAAATCACATTTTTTTTTTTTAGACCTGCCCTCTCTTCTTCATACCCTGGAAGATATAGAAGATATTTTCATTATTTATCAACTGACTTGAAACAAACAATAGTCAAAACAGCTGACAAATATTATCCAGAATGCAACAGTCTAAAAACTTTACAATTGTACAGTCCCCACTAAATCATTTCAATGTAGCATTAATGAATTTCTTCCTCATCAATACCATTTGCAGCACTAGTAAACTCTGTAAAAAGTGTACAATCTATGCGACCAATCTTTCAACACGTACTTCACATAGTATTTCCAGTCTTTCAGTCTCTATGATTACAGTACATAGTGTGAACAAATAATAAATCTTGCCTCTTGCCCAGCTACTTTGAAGTTCCAAAGTCTTTGTGGAAGGGTAAAACATGTTCCAGGTTTTAACTCAAATTATTAGGACATTTTTAAATAGGTGACCAAATCTTCTTCTTTGTCCTGCATCTATATCCCATTCCACATTATAAATGGCTTGACTTAAGATAGCTGAGAGGGCAAAGGCGAGGTCAGATCTAATCACGGTGTGCAAAAGATCTCTCTTCTCTCGTCTTCTCTCATACAGCTAAACCATGGCCTTTAAATGAAACTGATTCACAATCCTCCAAAAAAAATCTGCATTTGCTCCTCGCTGAAGTTGTTGTCTTACTCCTTGTTGAAACCTAAAGACAACTTCTCTGCTCCCTATCACGTCTTGGAGTGCCGGTTTTGGGTGGATGAAGAACGTGTGTTGCTAGCTGGAGTACGCGCCTGAGCGGCTGCCAATGCAGCTACACTCCTAAGAACCCTGTCTGGAGTCCCGTCGCTGGACCCAGCACTCAGTTCAGGTTTGTCCTGCTTCTGGGACCTCTTCTCTTTCCTGCTCTCCCTGCCTCCACCTCCATCATGTTTATACCGAATACTTTTGCCTCTCTCTGTATCACTACCAGAGGATGCTGCCCTGGAACGGGAGCGGGTTGGTTCTGTACTCTGCGAGCTCAAACTGTGGGTGCGCTGGCTGCTATTGCTGCTACTCCGACTTCTACTGCTGCCTGCTCCTCTTTCGCTGCTTATACTACTGCAGGCACTGTGACCTCCTGAAGACCTGGTATCTCTGTTTTCATCTTCGCCTTCTTCCTTCTGATCAGATGCCTTTTTCTTTTCTTCTTTTTTAACCCTTTCTGTTTCCAAGGGTGGAACAAGGCTGCCTGGGCGCTGCCGAGTGGATCGAGAAGACGAAGAGGACTGTGGTGATTCTGTTGACTGATTGGGGGTTTGCCTGCCACTCCCTGCTTTACTGTTAGACATCTTGGGAGAGTCCTGTCCTGTTTTCCCCTTGGGTTTACTGCTTTTTTCAGAGGACAGAGGTTTGTTTTGTTGTGCTGCTGTCTTACTTCTGGGGCTGGGTGTGTCTGGTCCTCTTCCCCTCATTGCCAAGAGTTTGGCAGCAGCATTAAGAGCTGAGCAGCGTTTGCCCAGTACCTCAGGTTCAGGGGAGGCTAAAGTATTGGGTTGTGGGCCCACAGTTTTTCGGGTTACTCTTGAACATGTTTCACCACTGGACTCCCCTTCAATGGTATTGGTGGTTTTACCCTTCTTGTCTGACCTCCCACTCTGTCTCTTACTGCTCTCATCATTTTTAACAATTATGCCATCTTTCTCCAACTTTTTCTGAGCTGATCTTGTCAAACATCTTGTCATGCTATTAGAGTCCTCAGAGTCCGAAGATGAGGAAGAGTTGGAATGGTGCTTCTTGTCAGACTCTTCTTCAGTTTTCTCTTTTTCAGACTTTATATCTTCCCGTTTCCTTTTAACAGGCCCCCTATTGTCCCCAACCTTTTTGGACTGGGATGATCTTGTACCACAGGAGGATACAGAAGATGGGGAAGAGGAACGGACTGACTCTTGGCTGCTTTGCCTACTGATGCTTCGTTTTTTGGCAGACGTTCTGGTTTCTCTCTCCTCTCTTGAATCCTCTTGTGATGGCTTATCAGGTCCATCACTCTTAGGGTCATCATGGGACTCGATATCTGAATTTGATGAGGCAACTCCTGAGGCACCAGGTTCCTTTGGCAAACTATCCAATTTCCTTCTTTTTGGCTGAGATAAGATGCTGTCTTTTTCTCTCACATTTTCCTCAGCAAGACTGTCTATTTCCATTGTCACAACCTCTTCTTCAGTTACAACCTCCTCCTTGGATGAATGTTGGCATTCATGATTACCAGCCATGGTCTCCACTGGCATGTTTTTCGACTGAGAAGAATCTGCATCTGTATTGCATGTGGACAAAGAATCTGTTATCCGATCATTGGTGGACGGAGATTGTGAAGACACCAAAGACATTTTATGGCATACAAGTGCTGAATCTGTTGCTGCTTTAATGTCTGTAGTTTGAGTTTGTGAGGGAGGAACTGAAGTTTGATCAGATGCATGTGTGGACTGTTCGACTGTTGACACAGTGAGTGTCTCAGAAGGTTCTGGTACCTCTGATTTAGATGAATCTTGCTTAATCTCAGAAGTCAAAGCAGGTGAAGGAGAAGGCTGGGGGGACGACCGATGAGTAGGAGTAAGAGATGCAGCTATATTGCACATGTGTTCTACAGAGGTTTGTGGAGAGTCTTCAGTTGTACTGGTACTTTTTAAGGGTTGAGACGTAGCTTGAGTTAATGTATGTGTGTACTGTAAATTATCTTTTTCGGTGTGTGAATTTTTCTTGGTTTCTGCAGCAGTCAGCGATACATTTGAAGGTTCTAAAGACGGTACAACTTCACTGGTCTCAAAAAGTATAGGTGTACAGGCAAGTTCCTCTTCAAAGATGGAGACACTGCAAATTGGAGGCTCTCTGATAGGACTTGGAGGATGTAGTGTAGCAGAAGATGTACAAGTCTGAGAGACTGCTGTTGCAGAAGTGCTGTGTGATAAAGTTTCAAGTGTACTGGTGTCAGAGTCAATGCATGCATGACTGGTGTGAGTTTCACCATGTGAATCACCAAGTTCTGATGTAGACAATGACATATTTTGAGAGTCTGTATGCATAGAGGACAGTAAAACAGATGTAGTTTTTTTATTTGTTTCAGAATCTGGTTTAGGAGATGATGATACTTCAGCAGCATTTGAGGGTGAAGTGGGGTTGAGCGGAGAGCTTATTGGTGAAATATTAGTGACAACAGGCAAAGTCACAGGCATAACATTGGACTTTGACAAATTAGGCTCTTGGGAGGAAGGAGCACATGTAGAAGGAGAAGACGGGGATGAGCTGTTAGTTGTGGTGGAATCTTTACGGGGACGACCTCTTTTCCTTTTTGGTGAGTGAGAAGGACTTTGCTCAGGACTTGTTTTCTGGGTAACTGCTGTTTTGTCTTCTGGCAGCTCTAGTGCCCGTGGAGGTGTTTTAGGTGGTCTGCCCCTCTTGCGCTTCATTAAGTCATTTGGAGTAGCACTATCCTTGTCTGAATTCGAGTCTGGTTTCTTTGGTGATAAAGCAGATCTCCGATCCACACCTCTACCTCTTCCTACAAACTGCTCTCCTAACTGTGCAGCCATTCGAGACTCTGTCTCAAGCCTTCTGCGTACTGGTAAGTTTCGTAGGACAGGCATATCTGGTGAATGGTGTGTTGGGGAACAGGGGTGGTGCCCTCTCCCTGGGCTACTATGTAATGGAGAGGATGCCTGATCCTGCTCTTGTGTTGGTGGTGGTGGTGGTGGAGGTGGGGGTGGGGGTGGTGGTGGGGGTGGCGGGGAAGAAGCTAAGGATGTGGGAACTAATTTGGGAGGAGAATCCTTAAGAGGCTGACTTCCACCATCAGACAATTGAGAGCCTGAGTCTGGAACTGGTTCAGCATGTTCAGTTTCCTCGGATGAACCCTCAGTGTGTGGTCCTCCACTTCCACTTAATCCCCTCCGTTTCCTTTTGGGCTCTTTCTCCTCCACCACTGTGACCAGGCGACCTGGAAGCTTTCGAAGGACCTTGGCTGATGGGGAATCTTCTGGAAGCCCTTTGAGGATTTCCCTTTCAGCTGACTGCCTCTTTCGTGGAGAGCGAGAATTAGGTGATGGCAGAGTAGGAGAAAGAGGGAGCTGACCATCCTGTTCAGAGTGATGTTCAGGAGAACAAATGGAGTCTGATGATGCAGAGGTTTTCCTATCTCTTCTGCTACACTGTACAGTTTCAGACAGTGCCTCTCCCCCCTGCTCTTCACAGTCCTCTTTGCATGCAGTAGAGGAGGAGGACTGATGGCCACTGGAGTTTTTGTCCATTGCGGGAGATGCAGCAGCTGAAGGCACACAGCTTGATGGGGAGATAGGCTGGTGGTGAGGGGATGGCACATATCTAATTTTTGGGTCTGAACCCCGTATAGCAGGAGACAAAGTTGCTGAATCTGAGAGCTGCGGATTAGTTTGAATTGTCTGGTTTTCTAATGACGTGAAGGACACAGATTCTTTGGTTGTCCCTCGCCCTTTTGGACCACTGCGAAGCTTCTCAGGCACTTCTCTGTGTTGCGGGGACCTTTGCGTTGACCCAGGGGTTTGGCTTATACTGCGTTCTGAGTTCATCCATGCCCCCCTCTTGCCTCTCTCTGGGGATCGCTGGGTTAGAGATATATCGTCAGCAGGTGTCCCTCTGAGCCTGCCACTGACCCTTGTAGAAGGAGCACCTTTCTCTTTGTGTTTGCGAGGGCGACGGGTTGGAGTAGGTTCCTCAGTATTGGCAGGTATGGAATCCTCTTCATCACTGTCGGATGACTGATGCAGTTTCAAACCTTCTTCCTTTGCCTGATCCAACCCTTTCCTTGCAGCCTCAACCTGCTCCTGTAAAGTCATAAGAAATGTTGTGGGTATAACTGCTAAAGGTTTAATCTGCCAGAAAGAAGTCATAGCTTGGTTACTGGTCTAATGGTTACCTCTGCCTGCTTCAGCTCCTCTTTGCAAATATCTTCAAGGGAAGCCTCAAGGAAATTCATAGCGTATCGCTCTATGGGAGTGAGCTGTTAAGAACAGGGACAATTGAAATGCAGTGAAAAATGGTACATTATGGTGATATATATATATATATATATATATATATATATATATATATATATATATATATATATATATATATTTTTTTTTTTTTAAGTAGGGTTTAAGTAGGGATACACCGAAAGTTTGGACGTCAAAAATAGCATTTTCGGTTTTCAGATGAAAATGAGCCTATATAATAGTCTATAATATAATGTAATAATTATTGCGCACCTTGTCATTGTGCAGTTTTATTTGGACAAATAGTTATATCTGATTTTTTACATTATGAATAGAATTAATGTATTTTTGTTTGATATTAAGGTAATACTTTACAATAAGTTTCCGTTGAAACTGCATTGAATGAACAATGAACAATATATTTATTACAGTATTTATTTGTCTTAATGTTAATGACAATACAGTTGTTCGCTGTTAATACATGTTCATTCAGAGTGCATTAACTGCTAACAAGCAAAACTTTTTATAGCTATGCATTAGTAAATGTTGCAATTATCATTAACCAAGATTAATACATGAATTAATAAACTATTGTTCATTCTTAGAGCATGTTAACTATAGTAGTTAACTAATGAACCCTATTCTAAAGTGTTACAATTTAATATAAATTCTGTCCAGTTCCTTTCAGTGAAAGTGTGGTTATTATTATATAGCTTGTGTGTTTTTTTTTTTTATTCAGTATCATGAAAATTTAGTTAAATTAAAAATTCTTACAAAATTACTTAATATTATTTAATAGAATAATAAATAATTATTACAAAGCATTTTTAGTTTCGGTTTTCAGCCAATTACATCCAAAATTTTTGGTTTCTGTTTTGGCCCAGAATTTTCTTATTTCAGTGCAACCCGAGGTTTAAGTGATGGATTGACTTACAAATTAAACATTAAACATTCTGTAAAGACAAGCATAGATATCATAACTACCTGTTCAACTAGGGCAGCAATTTCCTGCTCAGCTTTGGAGAGCTCTTCCTCTTCCTGGTCTCTGCTGTCACCATCATCCAAAGGGATGTTTTCATTGAACTCTGCAAGATCAGCCACCTGCTCAGCCTTGGCTTGAGATGCAGCTACTATATCCTCTTCATCCTCAGCACGACACAAGGCCTAGTTTTAAGAACACGTTGAAAACATTTTTTCAGCGGTATTTAACAAATGGAACAAACTATTTGCAAACAAATGGACATATGCAATACTTCAAACAGATTTATTAAAAATTACCTGTTCCAAAATAGTGGTTTGTTGTTTATTTATGGACTCATCATCATCTGAATGAGGCGCACTCAATTCAGCCTCTTTCTTCTCTCCCTCTGACACATCAAACAACTCCCTTATAGTTTGCTGTTGGAACGAAAATGGGAAAATCAATCCTTCCAGAATTTAATCTAGGCTAAAATTTTACAATGAAACCCCCCCCCACCCAAATAAACCATACCTCTTTGAAAAAGGCAGTGGTAAAGTTTCCACCTTCAATTGCCATATCTCCCAACATCCTCTTTTGATTGGCTTTTTTCAAAATATTTTCTTCAACTGTGCGTTCACTGATTAGCCTAGACAAATATTTTAAATGTCACTATGCTCCCATAATCTGTACAATGGCAAGCATTTATTTAAAAAAAATAACAAAAACGTTTAGTTTTTTTCCTTTACCTATAGATGTGAACATCTCTTGTCTGTCCAATTCTGTGGCACCGGTCCTGAGCTTGAGCATCCATGGTTGGGTTCCAATCACTGTCATAGAACACCACTGTATCAGCCCCAGTCAAGTTAACACCAACCCCTCCACTGCGGGTGGACAGGATGAAGCAGAATATGCGACGGTCTGCATTAAAACGCTCCATCAGAGCCTGAAAAATAGACAATCATTGCAATAATGTCACATCTGAAGACAAAAAACATATTTACTGGATTTTACTGAGTACTAGAACTAGAATTTTACTTGTCTCTGTTCGACACGGGTACTTCCATCCAAACGCAGGTAGATGTGCCCATGATAGTTAAGGAACTGCTCAAGTATATCCAGCATTCGTGTCATCTGAGTGAAAATGAGGACTCTGTGTGTTTCTGCCTTCAATCTTCTAAGCAGGAGGTGGAGTGTCTGCAGCTTACCTGTACACAGATAAACAGCCATAAAATGGTCTCTTCTATGTATTATTTAGCATTTTTTGCACTACATGATTTTTTTATTATGTATAAACATGGTTAAATCTAACAAGAATAAAAGTCCTAAAAATGCACACAGCACTGGGATCAAAGTACTTACCACAGTCATACTGAATAAGCCTTAAGTCAGGAAAATGTGTCCTCATGTTACACTGGATGCGATGGAGCATGTTTGTACGCGGGGAGAGATGGGAAGACAGAACAGAGGAGAAATGACCTTGCTGGTGTCTGAGGGAGGGAGGTGGATGGCAGGTGTGTATGGTAATAGGCTTTGCTTCCACTGGAGGAATGACAAAAGTGAACCTGTAGAACGAGAGCATGCATTTAATTGTGACACTATTATTTTTGCTGCAATTTTTGTATTCATTCTAAATTTAAGTTTAAGCATTACCTGTCTATGATATCAGAGAGAAGTTGAAGTCTTTTCTCTGAGTTGTGGATGGCTTCTTTCAGGGCTTTGCTCTTTTCCAGGAGGCTACTGGTATGGTGTGATTGAGCAGTGAGGCAGGAGCTATACCCTGAGTAACTCCAGTTGTTTATTACAGGATGTGGCGGAGATGGACAAGGGCCTGGGAGGAAGGTTAGGAAGTCCAGCACCTCACGGCCATACACAGGCTTAGCACTGCAGTGTAGCTCATTGATGCGCATGATTTGAGAGATTCGGTTGTCTCGCTGATCCTTTCGGCTGTCTGCAAGCCATGACTGTCAAAAAAAAGAAAAAAAGAAAAAAGAATAGTAGACACAGACAAACAACTAATAGGTCAGTAAAAATATACAATATCCTTATACAAAAAAATAACACTTAAAATACTGTGCAAATCTCTGACTTAGAGTTAATTAATAATGTTCTTGCATTAACAGCCATGTTTGTAGTAAAGTATTACATCCTCTGTTGTAGGTTTATTAAACTGAGATTTGAAGTGGCAACAGTTTTATGCATACTTTCAGAATTAATAAATACATTTAACACTCCATTTATTACCATGTAGAAGGGGGAACGTGGTGGAGGTGGCGGCTGAACACGGGGGCGCTGAGATGTTGACCCACTGCTCTGAGATGAGGATGCAGGCTTAGGAGTGCTCATGCGCAAAGTAATCACATCATTACCACTGTCCTCACGCACTGATGATGAACTTGCCTTTGTTACTGAAAAGCACAAAGTATTAAATGCATGATTATTTTACTTGATTTAGTTTTTTTTATTGTAAGTTTATCAGCTTACCCCAATGGCATCTAAGGTGTAGGTGTCTTTTTTTCCATTAGATTTAATTTTGAGACCATTGTAGTCTGTCAGTCATATAATGGTCATTATAGCGAACTTTCTCTATGAGAGGAACCATACCCCATTGTAATGATACACTAATGGTCTAAGACACGAAACGAACGGATTGTGTGAGCAAACGTACAGCATCACCATGTCCAAATGATCTGAAGGTGTGCACGCATGCAGTGTGTGACTTATGTGTGCGCTCTAGTGTAGTCTATGCAAGCACCGAAAAACACCGGAAGTAAACTCTAGCATGTATACATCAATCATTGTTTTAACTGCACAGATATTGTAGGTAAGATGGCTAATAAAAAAGATAACTTATCTGGGATGTTTAAACTGATGTAAAACAAAATAAAATTATGCATGCTTGTGCAAACCCAAACAGGAGTGGTGAGTTTTGATTACACCAGAACACACGCACACATCACACACCGGATACGTGATCATTTGGACATAGTGGTGTACAATAGGTACAAAATAAATAAATAAACCCAACAGCATAAATACTGTTTGTTTTCACACACAAACCACTCGTCGTGCCCTCAATGTATCATTATAATGGGATATGGTTTAATTTAGATTTCTCTGTGCATGTTTTTCCCTCTCATAGAGAAAGTTCCTCATACCAACCATTATGTGACTGACAGACTACAACAGTTTGACTTAAAAATCTAAAAATTGGATCTAATGAAGAAAAAAGACACCTACACCTTAGATGTGCTTGGGGTAAGCTGATAAAACTTCAAATTTTTAGTTTCCAAGTGAACTATCCCTTTAAAACAACATCTGGGCTCAACTTACCTGGTGGTTCTGGGGCTGGTGGTGGTGGTGGTGGTGGTGGTCCCTGTACTACTCTCAATACAGGGCGAGTAAGTGGAGTCTGGGAGGAAGCAACAGTACGGGGTGGAGCAGCATAAACCGGAGGCCGTTGTACAGCTTGTGGAGCAGTGGGCGCTCTAAGAATAGGGCTTGGAGTGCCATGTGGATGAAGGGTGACTGATTGAGGAGGAGCAGGACGAGGAGACGGAGGCACTGCCAGAGTCGGGATTGACCCTCCTTCTTTACTTGGTGCCTGGCGTACAACAATCTTTACAATTCCGGGTCCACTTACCATGGATGTTGGTACTGAAATTATAAACAAAGAGTGTTTAGAAACTACACAAGTCTTTCACCTGCAAAGAAAGTTCAGTTAGACTGGGCACCAGACTATGAATTTCAGTAGCAGAGCTATCAATAAAAGGTGTAAAACTAACAAATACACTACTGTTTAATTGCTTGGGGTTAGTAAAGTTTTGTATTTCAAATTTTTTTGAAGTCTCTTATTCTTAAAAAAAGCTACCTTTATTTTAAAGGGGTCTCATGACGTTGCTAAATAGAACATTACTTTGTGTATATGGTGTAAAGCAATGCGTTACGTGGTTTAAGGTTCAAAGACTTATTTTCCACATACTCATACCTTATTGTTGCACCACTTTGCTCTGCCTTTCTATAACATATAGATTTTTACAAAGCTCATTGTTCCGAAAATCGCAGCGTGTTCTGATTACCACGCACTGGATACCTGGCCAATTGGCTAAATACCTCAAGTGTGTGACGGAAATGTTACATCGTATTTGGAATATCAGCTTCCAAGGTGGTGGAAGCATTAGTACAGCAACAATGGGGGAAAAAAAATAAAAAAGGTACATATCGGATTGTTATGTAAATCTTCCAACACAGTGACGTATATTTGTGGGGGCGTTTTAATAGAATAACTCAATAGGTTAAAGACAGTCTTTGCGACTTTGCAGATCTTATAGGTGCACAACCAGTTTATAGCATTTCAAAAACTAAGGAAAACATGAAATCACACCACCTGACCCCTTTAATAAAAACATTAGTAATATTCCTATATACCTTTACTTATATATTTTGAAATGGAATGTATTAATGATAGCAAAATGTTAATTACTCCAGTCTTCTCATATGATTCTTAAGTAATTATTTTATGCATACTTGCTGAATAAAAATATTTAATTCTTTCAAAAGAAAAACAAACTATCCCCAAACCTTTTAAACTGTAGAGAAATTTAGTCTCCTAACTCTGGAGAAACATGGACAATTACAACTTCACAAATGTTGCATACATTAGACTTAAAGGAGCAGAATAAAACAAAACGAGAAAAGAAAAAAATTCTGAAATGAGAACACTGCTTAAACAACTCACTTTATGAAATAATGACCAAGTAAATAAAATGAAAAACAAACCCATCCATATCAAACCTCATGTGCATTGTACAACATTTGACTTGAACTGTGAAGTGATGTTTGCATATATCTTAATACCTTAAATAATTCAACAGGACCTACTGTTGAACCTACTTTTTTGTTAGTAGCCAACAACAAAAAAAAGTGGTCACATGCAGTTAGAAACAAAAAAAAAAAAAAAAAGTGCCAGAATACCCATGCACATGCTCTGCTGAGTAACATGTAGTTTGGTACCCAGGATACAGGCTGTACCCAAACAAGGATGAACTCAAGGACAGCACCAGTACCTTGAGTAGCGGTGAAAGGTACTGCTAGTCCAGAGCAGGTTGGGATTGTGCTGGTTGGGTGGGGATTTGCTGAGCTGCTACCTGACTGACTAACTGTGTGAAGAACTGCCACCTGAGCTGGCTGACTAATAAGGTGGTGTTGCCCACTACTGGAAACCAGATGCATTACATTTCCTAAAGGGCACAACCATAGAAGAAAGTGTTAGGCCATAGACCACACCAAACACTCAAAGAAAGATTGAAGGCGTGCAGGAAAAGGCGAAACCTGTCCATAGCAGGTAGTGGATTATTTAGACAAGCAGATTATTCATCTACTTATGTGGAAGGCAGTGGATACCTTGGATGGGTCGTGGCTGAGGAACGGGAACCTGGTGCAAGGGAGTCCCAGAGAGTGTGAGCTTGTTGCCCTGCAGCTGGAAGGTGACTGGTTTACTGCCCTGAGAGGACGACACTGGTCGGCCAGCTAGGGAGGCCAGTTGAGCGATACTCACAACTTCACCGGCTATGACATATCAAAGAAAATTATTTAAATTAATTGTAACTGTTTATTGCTACGAAACTATGAAGTGTGGTCAAATTAACTTACATGGCAAACGAGCCTGCATATCTGGGCTAAGCAGGACCCTCTGAGTCATAATGCTGCTTGTTGGTTGAGGGGGAGCAGACACCGTTGTGACGCTGGACGTTCCTGAGGGGCGTACAGTCACTGGCTGGGGGACTGGAGGCCTGACTGCAGATGCAGAAGGGACACTGCTAAAAGCAACTGGAGCTCTTGGAGCAGCAACAGGAGTAACAGGACAAACTGAAATGAGAATAAAAATGTTTTCTCTTCATGTGAGTGACACCTGTTAATTAGGATGTTAGACTTGGCCCCCTGAACTAACCTTGAGGTGTTGGTTGTGAGAGAGGGGGGGGAGGGGGGACTTCTGTAATTAAAGGTTTTGTAGTCTGAACAGCCATCGTGGTAGGACATGCAGGGCGAGGACTGTTCGCTGAAGAATGCCCATCAGATTTAGGAAGAGGCTGAAGCATCCTGCAGAAAAAACAAGCACGTTTGCAAAACTATTTTAAAGCCAATTTTGATAATGTCTTGAATCAATTCAAGATATCATGTGTCACAACTGTGTGTTTGATTATTCTGAACCAGATACCTGTTGACTTTCATGCGAACAGGCTTCGGTCTGGGAGGAGGATCAGGAGACTCCATGATCTCCTGAATAAGCTGATGTGTCACTTTCCTCTGAGGCAGGAAAACATCTGCCTGGTATCTAGTCACACGCTGCTCCAAGCCAACCAGGTCAAACATGGACATGTCACAGCGCTTTGGGGGGGGGGAAAAAAAAGAATACATCTTTGTATTAACCTTCCCTAAGGGTGCAGAAAAGAAAAACAGATCTGAAGAAACAAAACATTAGAAACTTCCTGATTACAGAATTATGTAAAAATGTGTCAACCAATAACCATTATATATAACCATTTATATCACTTTATCATAAATGTCCCTGTAACATTAATGCATTCAACGGACACTTAATTTCCACATGGGAACAATGGGAAAAAAATTAAATAAAAAGCAGGACGTTTATTTATATAGTGCTTTTCACAAAACATTTAGGAAATGCTGCTCATACTTATCCCCAGCGAAAATCGTCATCCTCTTATCCCTGGATCATCGCAGTACTGAGCATTTGAAGTACTTCAAACTCAATAAATATATTTGTCAGCTAATCAAAGGGTGTGTCTGAAATTGCCCCTAAATCATTCTTCATTAGTACTAATATAGTCCACTGAATAATTGAGGGAAGAGAAGTGAGCAAATACAGGCATCTGAAGTAATTGGTTGTTAAATAAGGGTATTGGGGCAATTTTGGACAGACACTGTCTTCATGACTGCTAGAAACTTTTGTGCAATGGTTTTGGACAGTAGCGCTGCAGCAAAATGATTGCATTCTCCAATACAGATGAACAAGCACACAGGATAGTAAAGTTTTTGGAGTTGCTGGTAGTCTTCATCATTTACCTCAAAAGGTGAGGTCTCAAGAGCCCGCTGAACCAGTGAAGCAGTAGAATAGATGATGGCCTTTGTGATGAAGGGGGATTGTATTGGCCTTGGATCAAACAGGTTGGGGTGATTACACACTTTTCGTAGCTGCATCAGGATGTTGATGACAGACATGAAATGGCCGCTGGCTAAGGTCTCTCGAGTCCTAGGAAAACATTGTACAGGGCACAAAAAACATGTACAATGAGAAAAAAAAATAACCCTAAAAACTTACAATCAGTTATCATCCAATGATGAGTTATCAACAAAGGATAAATGCATTTTCTGCTTCCTTAACCCCACCCTTGTTTGTTTGCCCTGGTTACTCACGAGGCCTGGGCCATGAAGTCATCATAGAGAAAGCGCTGTCTTTTGGAGAGTCGACAGCGCACAACATGCTCATATTTTTTTGGCATTTGTTTCTCCACATCTGCTTTGATTCTTCGCAGCAAAAAGGGTCTTAGCACCTAAAGAGAGATGTAATAAACTTATGTAAAGTGAAAGGCCTAAATAGAATAAAGTACATTAAAATAATCAGCAGACAGGTACTACCTTGTGAAGCCGTTTGACCAAGCCCTCATTGTATTCCTGGCTCCCTTCAATCATTCCAGTGAGCGGGTTTGAGAACCACTCCTTGAACTCACGATGGGACTGGAAAACGTGAGGCATGAGGAAGTGCATAAGAGACCACAGCTCCATTAGACTGTTCTGGAGAGGAGTACCTGTGAGCAACAATCTCCTCTGGCTGAATGGAAGACCAAAAATTAAATGCAAGAAAAAATATTATTAAAACGCATTACATCCTGATTAAATAAGTTTTTCCACATAACAACATAATGAAATAAAAGTCTGGGACCTATAAATGATCAAGACCTTTATAGAAATTAATGTATACACAAACCTGTTGAAATTGAGCAGGCTTTGCCAACGCTGGGACTTAAAGTTCTTGATGTTCTGGGCTTCATCCAAAATGAGGTACCTCCAAGACTTGCGCCTAAAAGCCTGATGATCTTGCAGTACTAGCTTATACGAGGTGATGCAGACATGGAAAGCATTGGGTTTGGTCCAGCCCTAACGAAAATAAGGGAAGAAAAACAATTCAGATTGAGTATCACAGATTGAAAGGCAAAAAGGTGGCACAATTGTTGTAAAGATTTTTGGTGTTTAAAATATTTTTGTATTCATTACTTGTCTCTTGAGTTTGCGCTCCTTCTGGCTACCATAGTAGGTGAGGATTTTGAATCCTGGGCACCAACGTTTCAACTCCATCTCCCAGTTGAGCATTACACTGGTGGGCACGATAATCAGGTGTGGACCCCAGTTACCTGTAAAAATGAAATGAAAGGAAATGTATTGCACCAGATCCATTATGTTTTCAACACACATCATAGGGAGACAAGTACTTATGAGGAATTCTTACCCTTTACACATGCTAGATGAGCTAACAAAGCAATGGTCTGGATGGTTTTTCCAAGCCCCATTTCATCTGCAAGTATGCCATTGAGTTTCTTCTCATTCATGGTGACCAACCAGTCCAATCCAATGTGCTGGTACTCACGCAAGGTACCATGAAGCAGGAATGGAATTGGTGTTTTGACCTTGTGTTAAAAAGAAACCACACAAGTGCAGTTAATGATAAACAGAAACAGTGTTCTTCAGCCAGTGCTTCGGAGGGTTTGTGTGTTGCTACCTTTGTTGTTGCCAGTGTATATCCCTTAGGTTGAAGGCTCTCGGCAGTAGCAGCAATGTGACTGATTTCTTTCTTAGGTCGGGGAGATGTTGGTACAGTAGGACTATGGTCTCCCTCTCTCAACAGAACCTCCATTCCCTCTCCTCCATCATCGTCATCCCCTTTATCACTCTCCTGCACATCCTCAACCTCCTCTTCTTCATCACTGTCTACAGCCGCATGGGAATCTGAATATTGAGTAGATCACAGATGACATGAAATATTTGGTCACTTCATACAACATTTCATAAGTTTCAGTGACTATCATCATAAACTTCAGCTCACCTGAGGAGGAGCTACTATCATCAGCACTGTCCTCTCCCTCCGTCTCTTCCTCTGCTTCCTCTTCAGTTCCCTCTGATTCTTCGGAGGAGTCTGGTGATGCTGAGGCTGAGGGCTCCTCAAAATCAGAGGCATATGCTCCTCTGTACTTCTCTAACAGCTGTTCCATGCTCATCTCCCCTGTGAAACAAAGAAACCACACGTTACAATATGATCTCAGGAAATTACTGTGCAATGTTGCTTTTAAAATTTTTATTCATTAATAATACATTTCACAGACCCCAAAACCTTTCAACAGTAGTGTTTATATATTAAAAATAATAAATATTACCCTCTCTAGCAAGGTCATCAAGTTCTTCAGCATGGTCTCCATCTCCTTCAATAACTTCCTGGGCTGCAATGGTGTCTTCTTCATCTTCCGCTAAGGAGAAAAATATAGTAACATATGTTGCATATTTTCAATTAAATCAATAGGTATTCAAAGTATCTATCTAAATAAAACTCTACTAACCATCTTCTTCATTAGCACTGAATTCTTTGTCTTCCTCTTCAACTGTAGAAGATGAAGTATCTGAGGCTTCTTCTTCTGATTCAACATCCTGTGCAATTAAAAAGTTTAAATATTTTAATTGAAATATGTTAGAACTGAAAACAAAAAACAAAACATAACGAAAAACAATGATATGAACAGCAATAGACCACATCACTTGGATAGTCCAGACAGTGAGTTAATAGCTGTGTAAAACCAACTGTTTTGTCGTTGATCCTGGAGAATGCTGTACCTGGGGGAGAGTTAAAGTACTGAGCAGCTGGTCTAGAGGCAGAGTGCCCTCCTCCCTTAGTAACTCTATCTCTCGTCTCTGTGTCTCTGCATCATTTCCCTCTTGCTGCTCCTCTACTTCTATAGTCTCTTCATCATCTTCCTCCTCAAAAGGTGGCTCAAAGTCTCTATCTGTTGCAGAAAAGGGAAATTTAGATGTTTTCACTAAGTGAAAACAAGAACTTCCTGGATCATGTATTCAAAAAATTTCAAACCCTTTTTCACAGAAACATACACAAGAGTTGACTATTTGATTTACTAATGTTATTACAGCATCTGCATGTATACAAAATAGCACTATATTGTTTGGACACTTAACACTTAAGAAGAAATTCTATGAATACCATTACATTAGAAAAAAAGAACAAGCTTAACATAAAATTAAAATGGCATGTGGACTTCATCTGGTCCTTGTGGTGAATTGAATTCAACCACTAAACACATTTAATCTAGCATGATTTATTAGCATATGCCACTTGTTTGATACTTTGTTACAGGCTATTTATCAATTACATTGATATATTGTGTTGTGTAATTGCCCAAATACTTTTTGGGGTGTTTGTTTATTCACATTCACATTATTCACACCAAGATTATTAATCTGAACAACAATAGTAACAAAGTCAATCCTCACCATCCTCTTCAACAGCATTTAGCTGTGATTGTTTGGAGACAGTAGTGGTGTCTGAACTGTGTACAGGAGCAGCCTGCAGGGACTGACTTAACATATCTGAGTAACGCTCTGTCTGACCCACAATGAAATCAAGCTGGAGATCCAAAGCCTTCTTCCGCTTCTCTTCCAGTCTGGACTGTTGTTTATACTGGACCACCTGTGCACAGCAAGGGGTGGGAAAGAGTTTAAAGTGTGAATCATGGATAGTTTTAGGTGCAACAGAGATTTCAACCAAAAAAAACAAAACAAAAAACTGAAACTCACCTTCTCAACACTGCTCCAGAAGGCACGGACCTCCTTGGCAATAGAAGAAGCAACTCTTCTCAGTTTGGCCTGCTCCTCACGTTTTGCTCTCTCTTCCTTTTGCCTCAGTTCCTCATGGTGGCGCATCACCATCCTTACCACCTAAAAATAAGTTCAGATTGGCGAGATGCTCTATTAACCTAACATTTAAAATAACAATTAAAATAAATGAAAAAAAAAAAATGAATAAATAAAATAATAATAATAATAATACACACACACACGTGGCAGTTTGAATGTAATGCTTACCTTTCGGGCCACTCCTCTTTTCCATCGCCTCTCTTGTGCAAAATCTGCAGAAAGCCACTGCATTTCCTCACAGAGGTAATCCCAATGCACTTTGGGCCGTACTGGTTCAGTTAAACGAGACAGACGTTTTAGGGACCAGAAACCTTCACGTTTTAGTGCAAGGGTACGATGTTCTATTTCTGCTTCCTGTTTAAAGTATTACACAACAATAAGAACAACAATCCACTTACAAACATTAAATAACACATTTTCTGTGTCCTTCTCTTACATGTTTTGCCAGTTCTGCCATGTCTGTATGCTTGGGCGTGGATTTCGGGGTGGTGGTTTGCTCTGACTGAGAACAGCCACCAGAACCCTGGGAGGAAGTGGAGGGCATGTTTTTGCCATGAGAGTTGCGCACAGGTGATGCCCTGCCTGTGTGAGAACGCATCCAGTCACCAGATGAGGGAGATGGAGATGGACATGGAACAGGGGAGGTGGAAGGGGTAGAGCCTGCTGTAACCTTGCCTGCAATCCACTGGCAAACCTTGGAAAAGACAAATAAAATCATGCATCTGACTGCACAATAATATTCGGGCAAAATACAAAATGGAGACTGAGTGCCCAAGAAGAGATAAAAAGAACTTAAAAAATAATAAAAAAATAAAAATAATGGTCTACAAGGACATCTTAGTGATCAAACATCATAACTTCTTTACAAATTTCTAAATAAATACATGCTACTCTGAATTAGGCCTGTCGCAATAATATATCGACTTATGATATATTAAAAATCTGTAGATGGAAAAATCTCCATAAAAGTTATTTGTGAAATTTGTCTTCTACTTGTGCATTGTGTAATTCTAATGTGTATTTACTATTTTTTAAAGGTATCTTATATTGATTTCCATGATCTAAATATTTTTAAGAATTAAATGTTTGTTGTCAATTGAAAGTGTGTAGGCCTTCTTGAATTATTATGCTGTTATATTATGGTGGCATAAAATGGTCTTAAAATGGCGATAACATAGGTTACTGCAATTATTTATGGGGAAATATATAGCACAACAAAAAGTTGTTATCGTGACAGGCCTACTCTGAATGATAAAACAGTTTTATTCACTCAGCTCTAATTTCCTGTAAGTTTATACTTCGGAAAAAAAAAGAAAAAAAAGAAAGAAAAGATTTTTAAGCTAGTGAGTTGAAGCAGTGATAGACCGATATATATTCCAGGTCAATAAAGAAGAAATTTTGAGATTTTTTGCATATACCAGAAACCGTCATGACCAACTTGAACAACTTTTTCATTCCCCCTCTCTGTGAATTTAAATACTGGGTAAAATAAGTGTTCATTTTAATGCCAGCATATTTGTTACTAATACATTTTCTTATATTTGCCTGAATATCAGAAGTTTATTGCGTACCCCATTTTCTAAATTGCCTATTACAAAACCAATATCGGTCCACCACTTGTAAAGAAGCAGGATCATCGCGTCAGCTTGCAATGATCAGATCTTAAAAATGCCTGACACCTCTTACCTTCAATAACAAGCCTTGTTTGTCTGTCCTGCTCTGCCCACGCTGGAAAACACACATGGCTCAATATACAGCCAAGAAGTGCACTAGCATCAAATCGTGGCTTTGAAACTATTATGGACCGTGTACTCAGTGACTCAAAAACCTCTAAATTATAAATACACTTTTGCTGACTACCTCTGATGCTTTCATCTCGACTAATATATCAATTACAACAAATTACATAAGAAATCACTGCTTTAGCATGGCTGAAGTCATAATAGGCGTTATCACATTTACAGGCACCTACCTTGTTCGCTGCTGGACTGAGCGTAGCATTGGCATCCTCATTCTGGACATCCATAGAGCTGTCAACCTCTGCATCACTGCTTTCTTCTATAGAAGCATCAAGTGGCTCCAGGATGGAGATCTGAGCATCTTGCATTGTTGACAAAAGTTCATCTGGTAACTGCTGCTCCAACTCCAGTTCACCCCCTAACGTTATTGAATCCTGGCATGATGTACCAGCCAAAGACTGTTTACATTGATTCCCATCTGGGACAACATTGGATACAGTACCCCACACATCTCCAGCAGGAGGAGGAAGGTGGCTTTTTGTGTTATGAAATTGAGTTGAAGTTGAAGATGAAGCACTAGCAGAAGATTCATTTTGAAGCAACTTGCCAGAACTATTTGATTCATTTAAGTTTTCTTTCTCAGTGCTGTTCTCTGAAAGCACATTAGACGTGGAAACAGTCCAAGAGGACTGAGAGAGAGTGTTTGAGACAGGACGGTCAGCAGGTAAAACATCATCCTCCTCCATGATGGCGGATGCAGCTGATTCAGTTTTAGCAAGGCACTCTGCAGCTTTATTTAATCCATCACTAGGTGATCCAGCCAGAACAAGTGAGTTCTGCTTGGGTGAGATCCTATCAGACAGGCAAGAAGGTTGCTTAAGGGCAGGGCTGTCACCCTTCTTTAGGATCAGTAGCTTTGGATCAATCGTATCACAAGACAATGAAATTAATGACACACCTGGTGTTTTTTCCACAACAGATTCTTGCTGCTCTCGCACAGGCCCAAGTGTGACATCCATCACTGTGGACGTTAACCCTGTCAACGTGTTTACGAGGTCAGTATGAGCTGAATCATCATTTTGCTTGATAATTTTAGGGTCTTCTTTTTGCGTAGAGGGCACAGAAAGTAACTCTTCTGTGGGTTTGAGTGCATCAGGATGAGATGAGGTCTGATTCCCTAGATTACTCTGGGCTTGCGAATCTTGTGTCAACGTTTCCATTGGTTCCTCTTCTTTGTCAGTTAACAGCAGCTTAACATCACTATGAAGGGCAGCTGATGTAAAGCAGGGCACAGTGCATTCATATACAGCAACAGTTGACTGGGATTCAGGGCACTGCACAAGAGACTCCTCGCTCACCTCCATCTCTGCATGCTCAGACTGCCCGTCTATCTCGCTTACAACCAGCCATGTATCCTCCATATCTGGCTGCATTAAAATACCTACATCGATCAAATCTTTCACCTCAACAGCATTGAGAGCCTCTGCACTCACTTCCTGTCTCTCTTCCATATTCACAATATCTGGAGTATCATTCAAGCATATCTGAATCTGCGAGAGCTTATGATCAGCTGGAATGGACTCTTGTACATGTTGGACCATACAGTCAGAAAGATTTGGCTGACCCGAGTCTAGCCCCTCTAAAGTGACACAGTTCCCTGTGTGTGTGAGCAGTAAGCTCCCATCTTGTTGGTGATTTGAGGACATGGATATTTCTATTTGATTGGCACTGTCATTCTGCTTCAAAATAACATCAGAAGAGCTGCAAACCATGACTTGTGACCTTTCATTCACAATGGGGACCTGTACATCGTCGGTGCATATCCCGTGCCCAGACAGCTTTGGTTCATCAACAGAAATGTTGCGAAATACTTCTTTAGCAGCCACATTAAAACACAGATCTCCATCTACAGGGACTTTCTCATTTCCCTGCCCCTCCTTTGCACTAGTTGTCTTACCCAACGGAAACATTTTGGAGGTTTCACTTAAACGTACATACTGAGAGCTTAGCTCTTGTACACACTGTGTATTCTCAGACGGGGTGGGCACACCAGGTGTTTCTGTCCTCTGTGTAGCCTTCTGTGTTTTACTGCAGTCCTCTTGGGGATAACAGCTGCCCTTATCGGAGGCATTTGGCATGCTATTTCCACTGTCGGGGGTAATGTGCTCCCCTCCTTGTTTTGATGATGAATATCCTGAGCAAAGGGAATTCCCACTATTACCTTGTTTTGTTCCCAAGGTTTCTCTAAACGGACTAGCTGCACCTTCTTTGTCTGTTTTAGGCAGATCTTGTGTGACAACTTCAATAGACGCCTTAGAGCCAAGATTACAATCCTGCTTTGTTGAACTGGTCGTACTTTGTTTCTGTGGGACGCCAATCGGGGATGATGTGGCAGTCTGATTTGTCTGAATAGGGGGAGTCGTTTGGGGCTGCTCCATGTCTTTTGTCGTAACTGCACTTGAGACTGCTGGGATGACTTCTGTTGTTGAGAAAAAGGGGCTTTCCCCAGGTGTGTGCTTTCCAGACATGTTCTTGTAGTCCAATTTGATTGTCTCTGGAGGCAAGGGTCCCTTTTCTGTCTCAAAAGGGGCAGAGACACCCCTTGCATCTTCAGGGTGGTGGCTCCAATCTTGGCAGTGGCCTGTGCTGGATCCTTCGGCCATATCTGTCTCCCTGTGTGAAAGACTTGTTTGCTCTGTGTTACACCCGTAAAGCAAATCCTGTTTTTGCGTAATGCTATCCGCCCCGCTCTCAAAAAGTCTGTCTGAGGGAGTCCGACCCTCCAATGTGTCTGTAAGTTTTTGTGTGTCTTCAGCAGAAGGTGACACCAGTCCTCTTTGGACAGATGATAATTCCTCTGATTCCTTGGTGCCGCTGTTTCTTTGAAGGTGAGTGATGGTCTGTTCTTTACATGCAGCCTTTGAGTCTCCTTTCGGCTGCGATCCAGTAGCGACGTCAACCGATGATGGTGATAGAGTGGCAGCTGCGACTGGCTGCAGGGCATGCTGGGGTGGCCCGGCCACATTCTGCGCAGCCGCGGAGGTGCCACCCAGCACAGCCACTGCCGGACAGGTGCGCTGCTGCACCGCCTCTTCCCCAGACTGCCCTGCTTTAGAACCGGCACTGCTACACACTAAACCTGAAAGAATAGAAGATGTGCTTACATTTTTTTCACTTTCTGTGCTGAATTTCAAGATAATTTTTTAAGGAAGTATTTAAACATCTGAACTGATACAACAGCACTTTCACTGGCACCTAGAAGCATTACAGAATTAGCTACTTAATAAATGGACAAGCACAGGGTGGAACATTTAAAGATTTTATAAGTGACAAGCATTACAATTCCGCAAAAATTGTCTAACTGTACTATATATAACTTGAACTAAATAAATACCTGTATGTGATGAAGCACCAGTCTCTTCCGTGATTTCCACTTCCAGGATGCTGAGATCAAGGGTACCACTGCATCTGAGGGTCTAAAGATTAACAATGGGAGTGAATTCCATTAAGTTGATCATCTGTTTGTAAAAATCAAACCCAAAAGCCTGAAGAAACAAGCAAGTGCATAATCTGACATATGAGAGAGAAAAACATGCTTTTCAAGAATGCAAATTATAGATGAATAAACTGCAACAGGACTATGCAATTTCCTCAAAACCCATCTGCTCTATGGAGTCGGTGGTTTAAATGCAAGAGAAGCCTAACTGTTCAGAGAACTCACAGGTAAAAAAAAAAAAAAAG
This sequence comes from Puntigrus tetrazona, assembly GCF_018831695.1. Taxonomy (NCBI): domain Eukaryota; kingdom Metazoa; phylum Chordata; class Actinopteri; order Cypriniformes; family Cyprinidae; genus Puntigrus; species Puntigrus tetrazona. Next base: position 11,838,179 of record NC_056710.1, on the reverse strand, counting down.
CGTTTCTAATTGACTTCATCTACAAAGTTGCAGCCTAAACTCTCGTTTAGCAATATAAGACATTAATAAGATTGTACAGCTATTATTAATTCCGTAAACAGCCGGCTTCTATACTACATTCTATTTCCTTTAGTATTTGCCAAGTATTGTCATTTTTAACTATAATATTAGCTACACGCAACTTTTAACACACACACTTGTCGCCTTAACATCAAATGTTAAAATTACAAACGTATACCCGGGAAAACGGTATCACTCAGTACAATAGTGCGGGTGCTTAACGTTCGAGTAGCATTTAGCGCTGAGTTACCGTTGACTCGGTCGTTATTCTCCCACGATTGCTTGTAATCTTAAGAAAATAAGATAGTGGTAAACATTTAATACCGTATTGTATCAACAAATGTAGCCGGTAGTTCTGTAGGCATAAGGCGGGTGAACACACATGGGCCTTTAGCAGGCTAGCAAAGCTAATTCACAGACGTTACAATGGAGCCGACACGATAACGTTTAATTCTTGTTGTTGGCTTTTAAATGACAGGGAGCTACAGTCCTAACTGGTTTGTGTAATAGTACATGAGAGGGCGTCTGTTATTATATTATCTTCTGACTCAAACACATTGAGATATATATAAATACACACACCGTCTCGAGCTCTCACGCGCGCGCTGAACACACTGCCCGGGCAAAGAGCGCGCGTGCACACATCGGCTTCCATGAGAAGTTATGCAATGCTCAAGAACAAACTATGATTCATCATAATCCATATCGAGGGGTCTTAAAGACTTGTCACTTAACATAAACGTATTACTGGTCATTTTCTTGTACACCCATTACTGGAACGACCTCTTGACGTCACCGCGCGGGGTCACGCGAAGCCGATTCGAGTTGAATCTTTTCAAAATGAAAGTATACGAAACACATTCTTCTTTTACAAAAAAAAATAATGTCCAATTGGGAAAACATATGTACTTTATTAGTAACTTTTTTGGGATCCGAATGCCTGACATTATAAATGAGCCTACATAAAATAACAATAAACAAAAGCAATAATATGAGGTAATAAAACGGTAATAAATAGCAGTGCGTGCCTACATATAGCTTTATTATATACGTTTTACAGCATTTAAATGCCAAGACGAGATTTCAGCGACCACTGGATGACAAAGAATCACTGATTCGGTTCCTAAACAGTTTTAATTGTTTTTCGGTTTGAAAGAACCGACACAGAAAAATGAAATGAGTTTCCATCACCTTCATTCAACAATTCTGCAGTCTATTATGTTGTACTAATATATATATATATATATATATATATATATATATATATATATATATATATATATATATATATATACATTGGTTTATCTGAAATGTCATGTGAAAACCCACTCAATAAGGACACATTAAACACATAGGATAAACAGGATAAAGTAAGGCACACAATAATAGGCTAACTTGGTTGTTGTTGCACTTGCAGTGACAGACCGCAGTTTAGTTTTCAGCTCACCGTCTCAAACGTGTGCAGTGATAAGAAATCGGAACCCTTCAGATATGCTAATGTTTTTGGTGCAGTTGCATTAAAAGTAGATAACAAACACGAATGCGCTGTTGATCCAAAAGTGCATGCGCAAAAAGGCCGTCGCGTTACTGTTCATAACATTACAAAAACCATGAATACTTTTAGCACCCGAATGCTTGAAAGTCAACTTGTCCCGCCATGTCCCAATCCCCCCCCCAATGACCCCTTTTCCTCCTCCTCCTCCTCCTCCTCCTCCTCCCATCACTTCCTCCCCAGCACCCCCCTCCTCTCACCACCGCCATCTTAAGTTCCCACCTACCTGAAATTTCCGAGCACTTTTCTTTTACTAAATTCTCGCTGAAGGAGTCGCCATCCGCTTCAAATCGTACTCAATCCGTGTTGAGACTATTCCAAACTGCCTCTCGGTACCCAGTGAGGTACTGGCAGGTTCGTAGGATCAAGTTAAAGACCGCTCCGAGAGAGACTGGGTCCGGAATCGCTGAATCTAGCGGTTGTGGGGAGGAGACTTTCGACGCAGCGAAATGGAGGAACGAGCGACTGCTGACCAAGAACAGACATCTCGCGAGACGTGCTTCAGCGCGCGCTGCACTCACTGCAGGTTTCTGCTGTACACATCTCAGCCGTTGCTGGAAATTCACTTTCTTTTTAAATTTTATTAAATGTATCAAACAGAACCACAATTTGTTTGCACGTAACTTTAGATTTTTGTATTTTTAAAATATCTCTCAATGTGTAACTTTTAACTGCCAGCAGTTTGACAAGGTACTTACTGATGACATGATTTTAGAAAAGCCAATAACAAGTGTCTTGAGAGATGTTTATGAGCAGAAATGCTATTTTTAATCCCATGGATTATAGCAACCTTTAAATTTAAAATGTTTTTTGCACATGTCACTTTAATAAAAAGTTAAACATTGTGGCAAGCAGTAATATAAATCTAGAAAAGATCACCCTAAAATATGGTGACAATAACATGCCATTTATAGCTACACAAAGAATCAATACACTACCACACATGTAAATAACCAACCATTTTTAATAATTAATCTTTGTGGGGAGGTTTCAAGGGGAGAGGGACATATTTAAAATGTATAAAATTGTTTAGCTCAAATAATGAATCCAGAATGTCCTGTATCTCAAGAGTCTTTCTAATTCTATAGTTTAGCTGCAGGTACAAGACATGCACTCCTTTTGTCCAGTCGACAGATGCCATGTTTTGCTCCGTGTGTGTTTGGGTGATGGTTGTTAGAGACTTCCAAAGGCTTTGGAGCTGTGGAGAACACAGACATAACACACGCACAGACACACACGCACACACACCTCTGCCAAATTATGAAGATATACAGTTCTCTGAACCGTAGAGGCTGGCTTTGATACATCCTCAGTACACAGGCTTTAACCTAACCAGCATTTTATCACTGTAGTGCTATGCTAGGCAATAATCATCACAGACTCATTTCAACAAGTGAGTGCATTTGGTGAGACCTGAAACATGACATTATAACATAAACAGTGAATATATTTATTATGGAAGGTAATTAATGTTAACAATAATTATTACAAAAGCAATATCACTATTCTACTATATTCTGGCCCAGCTCTTCTACCGAGTCAGACTAATGAATGGGAGACAGTTCTTTCCCTTTGACTTTTAAAATATTATCCAACAAGATGTACAGTTCATAATAACTTTTTTTTTTTTAAAGAATAAAATAAATCTTAAAGAAGTTCATTCTGATGTTCATGGAAGTTGTCTGATGGATGACTTGAATATATAAAGCAGAATGTGGACCATGTGTTTCTTTTCATTCATACATTTCCCATCAGTGCTGATTTAGACAATGAGAAGTACTTGACTACTTCAGCAAGGGCCTCTTTCTCTTTCCTCAAACACAAAGCTGAGGACCATAACTCTACAGTAGGTTTTTCTTAAGTTCACCAAGACAAGTTCACAATTTTTGATCCATCACTCTTCAACAAAACCTCTCTTCATATTAATAATGAATAGTCTTTGAACATCCACAGGCCTCTTTGTAAAGAAAACCCTACATTAAAACCTGGGCACAGCAAGAGAGTACCTTAATTGCACCAACTTAACCACAGTGGATAAATATATCAAACAGCCCTGGGAAGTGTATCTGTTCACTCCCCAGGATGTTTCAACACTTGTGTATGGTCACTGAAGCTAAGCTCTTTTTGAGTGTCCTGCAAAATTTTGCCATTTAAGGAGCAGTTTCTTCAGCACAGCAGTTCTGGAAGGTCCTCGAGCTGTACCTAGTACTATCTGGACTCGCCGTCTTTATGTGTAGTAAAAAGGGCCAAGTCTCCTGCTGGGCCAAGTCTGGGCCCACGGGGTGGAGTGGAAGATCTGTTCACAGATGGAATGAGAGGTGGTGGAGCCCCAACAGACAAAGGCCCAACTAGACCTGGTGCCTTGGCTAGAATGCCATTAGGTACGTGAGAATGTGAATGCAGAGGTCCCAGTCTAGAGTAGAGGCCAGGATGATGTGATGCTTGTGCAGAGGCTGGTTGGAGGTGAGGGTGGGATAGCAGCCCTGCGTGAAGCTGTTCTAGGTGGGCAGCATGAGACGGGCTAGGAAGGTGATGGGTAGCCAGGTGCGGATGGGCATGCATCCCAAAGTACCGTGCTCTCTCCAGGTCTTCCCGCAGTAACTGATCATGTTGCACCTCATTGAATTGGTGGGACATCAAACCGAACTCTGGCCTGCCTGCTGAGGATGAAGCAGAGGATGTAGAGGTAGGTGGATGGTGCGGGCTAGATGCCACAGCTGCTGCCGCTACTGCAGCTCTCTCGGCCTCCAAAATACGATGTACCTGCTGATGCTGGAGAAGTCTAGACAAGTGTGGATCAGAGCGAAGTGCAAGGTGAGGATCTGACCTCAGAGCCAACACTTCCCTGCGCTGATCCCTCCAAGGATCCCAGGGAAAGCTGTGAGTGGCTTGGGAATGACCTTGTGGAGGACCATGTGGATGTGGTGGGAAACGATCGGCACCCAATACCAGTCCGGCTGTAGCTCCAGCACCACCAAGATAGGGATCAATACCCCGTGGACGATCTAAGAGGGACAGAGGATGGTGGGGAGTTGGAGGTAGAGGCATGCCAGGTGTAGGTGTCAATGAGAGGGTTGATGAAGGGGTGGATGCATGGTGTGGGTGCCGACTACTGAGCCGTTCAAAGTTGTGTGAAGGCACAGTAGAATGCGGTATGGAGATAGTGACTGGTTCAGGCTCCTCTTTACGCTCTTCTTTGACTTTGACTTGGGGCATAAGCAACCCAGAGGTCAGACCAAGTGCAGGTTTGGATACTGGAGTTGTGGTACGATCGGGTTTCTTGACTGAAAGCGAACTAGAAGACGCTGGACCATTGTTCTCTCGTTGTGAAGAATGGCTGGATTCTGTGACGAGTGTGTGCGGTAGCTGTCGATGAATCAGATCCAGAGGAGACGGGGCTAAGGGGACGTTAGAAGGAGAGCTAGTGAGAATAGATGATGTTGAAGATCGAGGTCTGTCTGGTGCTGCGGAAGAAGCTGACGCTGGTGCTCTGGATGCAGAATGTTGTCTCTTGTCTGACTCCCGTTCTCTTTCTCTTTCACGCTCTCTGCTTTGGCCATCCGATTGAACTCCACCTCCGCTCAATGGGCCCAAGCCATTTAGATGTGAACTGGGGGTGCTGCTGCGATGCTTGAGGGATGGGACACCAGGTGACATTCGCACTGGCTGGCGTCCATACAAGAGACTGTCTCTGTGTGAAACAGTATTAAACCAATTAAGCATTTGTGAGATGCAATACAGAATTAATTTTCAATCCACTTTTCAAATCAAACTACCTAATAACAACAATAATTTATGTCATGTCATACCTGTCCTTTTCATCTTTTATATGAGTCGGTTCCCTTCTCTCCATATCCTTTACTCTATCATCTCTTTTCTCTGGTCCTTTCACCCAGGATGATCCAGAGGGGAAAGAGGCAGGGGTAACATGGAGACGATTCCATGGATCATGGGGGTTACCCAGTCCTCCAACAGTACTTGCAGAGGGCTCAGTCTTATGTCCAAAAACATTGGCAACTAAAAGAAAGTGTATGACCTTTGATTATTCTTTGAATGTGACTGAAAATACTAGTTAAATTAACTTATGCAAAACCTTGTAATAAAATGCTTAGGAAATGTTGGAAAACCAACACACAAATTAGAGCAGCAATTGTCCACTGGGGGCCTTTGCAAACTTGGGGCCTAAAGACGACTATTTAAAATCAGTCTAATTAACTAGGAATCAAAATATCAAGATAAATCAAGGTTTGGAAAATTTATTTTCTTTGAGAAGCAGTAAACTGATGAAATCTTATAACTCCTATAAATTAATATACATTCAAGTAATTCCAAGTTGTGAATAAAATATATATTTTAAAAATGAGTAAGTCATAAGAACTACCTTGTGGAAAAAAAAGGTTTAGAACCAATGTTAGAGTCATCTGATTAATACATATTCTTAATAAACAAATTAGCATGACAAACCTATTGTGGGGCTGCCTAGGCCTCCAAAGGCACCAGAACTCAGGGCTCCCAAAGAAGGGTAGGAGGATGTACGAACATATGGGTCTGTAACACGAAACCCGGTCATTAGTGATAAAATCAGCTAGACGCAGAGGAAATTATGCTCTACAAAGCTAGCAAATGAAGCAAGCCTGAAGAACAGATCTGCACAGAGCAACAAGAGCAGCATGGGTAACATTGGCTTTTGATGCCCCTACTTTTTCAGAGACAGTCTCTTACCCAGATGTGCTGCTGAGGTGAGGAAAGAGGAATGGGGCGTTGATGGAGGCATGAATGGTGTGGAGGACGGATTGACTCCACCTGAGAAGACATGGGTCAACTCAGACAAAATCTTTAACACCCATAAATGGACTACCATTGAGTGTTGACATTTAGCCAAGTTTGTGATTTATATCCTCCTTAAGGCTTTCTAATTTAGAGCCCTTGTACGGCAGCACAGTAGTGCTGTAATAATCCTTTAGCTCTGAATGTGTTATTCAGGTAGAAACAACCCACTTCAATAGCTTAAAAGCAATAGCATCAGTACAACCACAGGCTTATATCACCTGCAGAATTCCTAAATTGGTTGCAGAGATAAGTGTAAGCATAACCCACCAGTGAACAGGCTTCCTGGTCTTGTAAGATCAGGAGTTGGGGCAAGGGGACCACCAAGTTGTCCTAAACCTCCTAGTCCACCAATACCAGGGCCAGGCAGTCGAGGCAACAGGTCATTGCGGAAGTCCAGCTTTTGTGGATCAGCATGCATAAACTAATTAAGAAAGCAAAAGAAAAATATGGTCAACAGAACTGATGCAACTTATTTTAAAACATCTCATTAAAGGAAAAATAAAACATAACATTTGAACCATTTTGTAATTTTTGGCCTTAACGCATTAGAGCTAAAAATAAATCACAGATAAACACAAAAACCTTGACTTTTTCTTGATGCCTTAGAATCATCCAAGCAACACGGACATGCATAGCGCACCATTTTCCAGGTTTCTGTAAAGAAATAATCCAAATACAGTAAGAAAACAATTGTCTGCTAGTGATTTAATGGTCAAAAACTAAAATAAATCAAGTACAAAACATAAGATTAAACTTACATTACTGACTTTTGGTGGTGGTGCAAATGGGTCTGTTAACTGTGAACAGGAACATCATACATTATTTAGAAGTCTCTATAATCTCTATAAAGTTACAATTAGGATGTTTGACGCAAATATGCATGATAGGGCATTTTTACCCTTGGAGCTTTAGGTGGAAGGTGGGGTGGTACAACTCCCAAACCAGCAGCCATCTCTGGAGCAGGTCCCTGAAGGGCAACAAGCTGTCAATAACAACAAACTCTTCAAAGCCACTTCATGGGCTCATAAATGGGCTTATAAATAGGACCAAATGTGGCTGGATTGGTGCCAAACATTGCTTTAACTTAAAGTGTTGATCCTTACAAATCAGATTGTGCTTGAACTTTTAAAATGAATACCTTTAACATATTCAAATTTTCTGACCTTACAATATATAAGCCATAAACTCTTCCATCACAGGACAACACAAACATGCCTGTAGTACATATTACTGTTAAAAAAAACCTTTATTATAAAGACAGCAAACATAAAATAAGCTTTAACTCCAGAGGTTGGTCATTCATAAATTCCTTTTATCATTCATTCATACATACATAAATTCATACTAAATTGAGTGTTTGTGTCTTTGTAATAAACCACAAGCATTATTTCAATTCTGATGAACCTGCAATCAAGTGATATCAAGTCCTTATTTTGAGATTATTATAAATATCTTAAACTCCAACCAACTAATTTGTGTGAAAGTAATGTTTTTAGTACAAAAACATTTATAAATGAAACTTAATATTTATGGTGACACTTAAAACTTGAAATAGGGAACATTCACTACTAAATAATAATAAAAAAAAAGCTCCTTGTTCGTAAAAGCAAAACAAAAAACAGTAAGTAGACGAGAAATTTAGATGTAGGGGTAGGATTAAGGAATGTAGAATATGGTCATGCAAAATAAAGCATTAATATGTGCTTAATAAGTACTAATAAACAGACAATATGCATGCAATTAAGAAACTATTTAATAGTGAACATCCTAAATATTCTAAATATAGAATATTTATATAATTTAATTAAATATCCTAAACATCCTAAATATTTGCAGCAACAAAAGTACACTGTCAAACATTACAGCAATTTAATATAGGCCTATTTTAAAATTTGAAAACAATTTTCGTTATATTAGAATGGTGGAAAAAATTACATTTTCTTTTTAGGATTCTTTTATGAACAACATGTTAAAATAAATAGCAGTTCATTTATTCCTTTAATATCACGTTATAATCAATTTAATGCATCCTATCCAATTTAAAATATTAATCTTAATTTTTGAACAGTTGCTTACATTAGGTAAATATGCTGACTACTGTTTGATGAAGTGCTTGTCCTTTTTATGCTCTCATGTGGTTGACAGACAACATATCTCCTCAGGATGATATTAACATTTATACACAAAGCTTTTATATTTTAAACTAATTCCAAATAACAAGTAACTCTTACCTTAGGCTGAAAAGCTCCGTGCAATGATCTGAAAGGTCCTGTGGGTGGAAGAACAGGCACTGGGGGTGGTGGGTACGGAGGAAAAAACTTTGTGAAGAGAAAAGAAATCATTAATAACCACAAACTAGTAGCACTTATATATTCTACAGAGACGTGCTATACTGACAGCAAAAAAAAAAACAACAACAAAGAAATTATATTAAATAATAAAAAAACCCCAACTTACTGTGCTTCGAAAGAGACCATCTATTTTGCTTGGATACTTGTCAAACTGAAACACAACAAGCAGAAGATAAATCTCAAAGTGTGAAATTTCATAATCAGCCGCTTTTTGAAACTAGTCATGGGCTAAAGTTGACTCCTCACCAGTGGTTGTGGTGCAGCTGTGGGATGTAAGAAGTGTTGGTGAGTATGAGTATGCTGGTGCTGGTGATTGTGCTGATGGAACTGGTAGGCCATTGTAGGGATGGACGTTTGGGCCTGGGAGGATCTGTTAGATGTCCCAGAGCTCGAGCTTGACACGGATGGTCCTACAGGTGCAGAGCCAGCATTTGAGTCCGTCAGGTCCTGATCTATTAATCAAAGAGAAAAAAGAACTTCATCTTTCTGAACATGAACACAAATTTCATTTCATTGTCACTAAAAATTGTTGCTAATCCAGTTAACAGTCGTTAGTATTTAGTATTTCTCACATAATGTCTGGTAAAGTTTGTTTTACCTGTTGAAGTGTGGGGTGACACCTGCAGGAGAGGAGGTGGTGGGGGAAGGTTGGGGGACGTCGTAAAGACGGCACCAGGACTTGGTCGAGAGGAGGGCATTACTGTCCCAACACCACCTGGGCCTCGAACAAGGGACGCACTTGTAGCAGGAGTAGGTGGTCTAATTGATGAAGAGGCTGACGAAGATGGAGGCTTGCCTGAGGTACTGCTCCTGATGGAAAAACCAAAAACACATCATTTGTTTAGTAAATGCAATCTGTCTTTCATTTTAATAGATACGCGCTCGCTTTTAAATAATGGCATAAAATGTAATTTTACTGCACTGACCTGTTGTTGCTGTAAATTGGTTGTGACTTTCCAGGGAAAGGGAAAGGCTTGTGTTTGTGCTGTGGTGGGCTAGGATCATGCCGGTGATAGGGACCACCATTTCCATTACGCTGCTCTGGAAGTGAGTTAGAGACCGAGGCAGTGGAATGGGCTGCAAGGCTAGGCAGAGAGGATGAGGTAGAGATGGGCTCAGGGTAAGGCTGCTCCATACTCCTCTCCTGACTCCTCTCCAGACCAGAGACCCGAGGTGTGACTGACAGAAGCGAGCTATTTAAGAGGAAGAGAGGGCAACCGTTGCCCGCAGCAGCGCTTGCAGAGTTGGAGTTAACCGCTGTGGAAAAGAGATCCCTACAATGTAACGTATGTAACGTTCTTTTTCACGCTTTATGACAACAAAAATAACAGTTCCATGTAGGCTGCATTTTAATTAATTAACAATAAACAACTGTCAAATTCAAATGGCATAAACATCACTATTCCTACATAATGCACCATCTAGCAGCCCAATATATACACCTGATACTGCCAGCAGACATTTACCCTCTCTTGTGCAGACGATGAATGCTGGCTCCATATTGTCAGAAGCCTAAACAGTGGAAAAATTGCCTTTATCGAAACAGTACAATTCATCAAAATACATAAAGCACATTCAAGAATAATAAAGATTTTTACCTTATCCCCTGATTCACTTTCTGTATCACACTGTTGGTTAAAAATAAAGAGAAAGTAAAAAATGTAACAACAGTTTCCATTGTTTATGATACATCATCTTTAATACACTAAAACATACACAACCATTTAGTTGATTTAGGTTTTTTTTTTTTTTTTAAAGAAAATAGTATTTGATATTATTCAGCAAAGGATTCATAAAATTGATCCAACCAGTAAAGACTTTTACACTGTTACAAATTGTTGTTGTTTTGTTAAATAAATAAATACCATCAAGCTTTTCTTGAATAAACGCATCATGCTTTCCACAATACCATTTCATCAGTGATAATAAATGTTTCTTAATGACAAAATGAGCACAATAGAATAACTGACGACTATATGGCTGCTAAATTTAGCTTTGCTATCACAGAAATAAGTTGCATTTTCAAATATACAGTTATTTTAAATTGCAATAATATTTCATAATATTACTGTGAAATGTACTCTTTCTTGGTAATAGTAATACTAGTCATTCAAAAACATTAAACAGTCTTAGCACACAAACTGTTAAATGTTAGTGTGTGTAAACAATATGTATGCTTTGAAAGACCAAACTAATTTGAGTAAAGACTGAGCAAATAAAAACAAAACAACTCACAATATATCCTGTCTCCATGTGATTCCCAGATACCTGAAACAGACATTTGGGGAAAAATATGAATACAAACCAGGGTGAACAAATAGTTACATAGTAGCAAATATGTAATTAAAACAACCCAATAAAAATATAGCAGATCTAAATTTATTTTGTCTTGCGTTATAAAGGACATCGAAAAGTAGATGGTTACATGCAGACATTTAGGCATAAATAAATAATTGGTTGATATTTGGCCATTCTGACATACCAACAACATGATAACTTTGATAAACATAAATAGTTGTTCCTTTTGGCATTATTTTTTTAAACCTATTAATTGCAATTTCTGTTGCATTTAGATTATATAACCACAAACATGAAAATACATCAGCCATGGATCTCCTGGCTCTCCCAGCATCTGTACAGTTAAAAGATTTTTTTTGCATGCTGCTAGAACAGCAAGAAGCATATTCACACGTGATGCAAATTTTGTTTAGACCAGTCCTTGCGTCTAATTTACCAAACAAAAAGGCTCTTGACACTTCATGACCGCTCAATATTGAAAACGGTTTTTAAAATGATCAATTGATGTGTGTCAGACTTATCCACACAGGACTATTTTAAAAATGTTTGCTTGTTGCACCCAAAACATTACAGTTTTCCGCGGGTCTTTGCACGTACACAAATTTATTTTTTGGTGTTTATAGAACATAAAGTGATATGAAACTAAAACACTAACCTTGGCATCTCCCTTTCTCTTCAGTTTAGATTTGATTTTTCTACGCTGCTCCCAACTGTTGGTGTAAGTAGCAGGCGGTCCTTCCTCCGGCTCCGACAGAGGCCCTCCGTTTTCATCCAGGCCTCTCTTCCTTTTGATTCCTCTACCCATGAACAGGCCAGAACGTTCTGGAGGCTTTAGGGAGCAGTCCATCTATCAAAATAACACAGTACAGCATGTTAATTAATGCAACAAATATACTCTATACGGAGACCTTAATATAATATAGCTCTATACAGAGACCTTGCCGTTTATTCAGTTTCACATTGAATTTTAATATCTGCGAGTACATATTCGGCGTGTTTTATACAAACAATTACATGCAAAACAGCTCAACGTCTAATAAGCATATTGTACTGCAGTACTTAATACAAGACTAGTCAGTGAAGGATAAACAAACAAACCTCCAAGGCCTCTAGGCTTATGAAGCTGGCTATGGCGAATCCATCGATGATATCCTCCTCGCAAGACACCGATTCTCGTTTCCTCCGACGAGGAGGCCGGTGTCTAGCCCCGGGGAAGCCCGGTCTGCATTCTCCTCCGCTGGCGCGGAGCAGCGAGTCTCCCCTGCAGAGTTCTTGGTCCGAGGCCGAGGATGGCGACGAGGCCCTGTGCTCAGCGATATCCGCTCTCCTCCGCCGCCGCTCTCGGTCACGCTGCGAGCGGGAGCGACGGCTCTGCCTGAAGCCTCCGCTTCGACTGGGACCGTCCATGTCAATGTCCGACAAAGGCACTTAATAAAAACACACCCTGGTCCGGCCTGGGGGACTTTACAACTGATACTGAATAAAAACCAGCGCCTCCAGGACCAGTGTTGTGGATCTCGGATGAAAATGTGGTTTAAGGTTCCTCCTCGTCTTATAATTTAATCGAGTCCAGTGGAGGCTGTATGGTGTGAGCACACTGCAGTCTGAGTACAGTCATGTCTGGGCATCACCGGGCCTGTTTTATCCAATAACACAGCGATTATGAAAGCTTCTAGATATTCCACTTACTGTCTTTCTGTCAAGACATTGTCACTTTCATCTGGGAAAGAAAAAAAAAGAGAAACTACCGATCAGTGGCGCAGTAGGGTTTTTAAAGATTCAACATGGCTGGTTAACTAAAAATATGCTGATTTAATGCTGAAAGGGCACTTTTTTTAAACAGGCAAAATTAGCAAGACTAAAATGAACATCACTGAAGTGAGGAAGTATAACGATCACGCTTTCATGGCATAAATGACAATATTTCTACCTCTTAAGTTAGGGCTGAGTCTTTTTAAACTTTATTAAAAAAGGAAGATGATCAGCGCAAACAAAGCTCAATAGTGGCACAAAAGCGATCCTTTATAGACTAAAATATATTGGCCTAATCTTATTCCTGAATCTGAAGGAAATAAATCGGTTAATGGAGCGACGAGTTAAATCGCTCTCTCAGCTGACGATGTTAGCTTGCTAGTTAGCTAACCTGGTTAGGACCGCGGATTAAAACACATTCGTTTTAAGCGACTAAATTCGTAACGGTTTTGCTTACTATACTATAAATGGCATTATGAAAATTACTCGATTGTGATATTGACAACTATTTAACGGTTATTACATATCCAGTGTCAACAACCAGGCGAGCGAACGCTAACGTTACCACCTTACCACATATCAAATGTCATTTTTTTTTAAAGATTGATCTTTAAAAGATCAATCATTCGTTTTACAGCGGTCTAGATCGTTATTTCTCTTTTAGGACATCTGTCGAGGGGGCCGAAGGTATTTAATATGACTCCAATAAAACAAGCTAACCATGTAGCCTGTGGTTCGTTGACACCCCATCTTGCACTTCACATTTAAGAAGGAAATAAAACGAATTTCTCAGATCAGTACACGAATACAACCGATGAACGTAACACGACTTGTAATTATCAACGTTAGTCAAACTATTAATTTAAAAACTAAAACCGTAAGATGATTCGAGATACTAGCCTATTAGCTCTCTATGACGAGCAAAGGAGAAAAGGGGACACTGCGATGGGTTTTAATCTCAACTCAAGTTTAAAACACATTACATTATTTTTTGAATAAAACGAACCCGCTCTGTTTTGCTTCATTAACGATGCCCGTATACGCAGACACGAACAAAACGACAACTATATTTTCAATCACACCCACCACTCGCGCTGTAAAAAGGGCCATTTTCCTCTGGCTTCTGCTTTCACCCGAGCCTCCATTTAAAACGATAATAATATACGACAGGCCCCAAGGCCTCGGGCTGGAGTTGCACCGTCACGGATGTTGAGCGCAGCCCCGTCAGCGCAGGCTGGGCACCTCCTTCCGCGGCCCGCTGTGCGATCCACTGTGTGCGGTCAAGCTGGAGATTTCGCCGGTGTCCGCAGCAGAAGCTGTTTTTTCCTCTAGCGTAACGTGAAAACGGACTCACGAAAGCCTGCTTTTCGTCCCGATCGTCAAAACGGGACAAATGGATTTCTTCATTTTATTTGAGAAGCTGAGGCATACATGAAGCCTGGGTGGATAACCCGTAGCAGTCAAACTGCATTGTGTGCTTCTGTCGGGTTTTCTTCCTCTGTTGATTCGCTCAAAGCAGGCGGTACTGAATGTGACGACGGTACTGCCATCTACTGCCATCGAAGCGCGGTGTAATAACTTCTGCTCAGCTGTTCTTGCTGCACATTTGTTCTTAGCATCCAAAACAAGTGTATAAACAAGTGTTAAATTATATTTCCAAACGTATTTGAAATATATGTACAATTAACCGATGAAACCACGTATTTATATTTGTATTCTGGGGAAAATGCGGGTAAAATTATTATTATTAATAATAATAATTTAATTATTTCTTATTTATTTGATAATATATTATTATATTTTATTTTAAATATGGATCTTGGAGGTTACCTATGAAGTTATTTTACTTACAAATATGAAATTAAGCTAATAAAAATAAAGATTTATATATATATATATATATATATATATATATATATATATATATATATATATATATATATATATACACACACACACACAATAGAATATTATAATTTAAAAAAGTAAATGAGTTTTATGTCCCGTTGTTTGTGGAAAGTATTTTATGACGCACTTCCTGTGACGTAGCCCTATACAAAGGAAGTATTGACATTTATATGCGGAAGAGGTTAGAGTGGGGAAAACAATCGGGTGGATCGACAAACGCTAACTTTAAATAAGGTTTAAAAGAAACAAAGGACGTCGTGATATTTGGCCTGTTCAGCTACTGGTATCTCTGGTGGACGTTTTCCACATAAAGAAAAGTCAAGGTAAAAATAAGAGCGATATAGGCCGCCGGGTTTTCTTTCTTTTCTTTAGCTAATTTTTAGCAACTGATTTCAGTACTATTTTTATTTGTGAAGGTTATTGCTAATTTTATAAACGATTATTCATTTAAGGTGCTATTTTTCAAAGTTTCTGTGTGAACAGTCGTTGTGTTTTTAAATGTTTCGAGAAGGTTTTAGTGTTAATTGTGCTAAATGGCCAGGTTCGTTGTCTTTCATAGGATATAACACATACATAAGCTGAATAATAGGGTGTGTTCAAATTTTGCTCAATATTAAATGGCGAAGGAACGGACAAATATGACCGCTATTACAGTAGAGGTGATGTCACTGGATTCATAGCATGTAAAATATTTAAATTTGCCAGTAGCTATAGAAACCACTTGTTCAAATAGTCCCATATGACATACCTGCAAACAATGATGTGATGGCATCACGTGGCTCTCATCAAATCACATGTGGAAATCTGAATTCCTTTTTCCTTAATTGTCTCTTTGTAGTGCCATTTGGGTTTTTAACAGATTGGAAACCCTTCAAACTTTCCTTCAGCTTCTAACAGTCTTTTCACTCTCGGTCTCTCTTGTATTTATGTCAGATGGAGTTCCTGTTTGGAAGAAGAAAGACTCCAGAGGAGATGCTCAGACAAAATCAGAGAGCGTTAAATCGAGCCATGAGAGATCTAGACCGAGAACGACAGAGACTGGAGCAACAGGAAAAGAAAATAATTGCTGACATTAAGAAAATGGCCAAACAAGGACAGATGGTAAGGAGAGTTTTAAATTGACGTCCAGGCGTCACTGCCAGACATAAAGTCTTGCTGGAGTGCAAGTAATATCTTTTTCTGACAGGATGCTGTGAAGATTATGGCTAAGGACTTGGTGCGCACAAGACGATATGTCAAGAAATTCATCATGATGAGAGCCAATATTCAAGCTGTCAGCCTTAAAATCCAAACCCTCAAATCAAACAACAGCATGGCGCAGGCCATGAAAGGAGTTACCAAAGCTATGGCCACCATGAACAGACAGGTATATCTGCTGTAACATTTCAATTTGTGTTTCTCTTGCCAGCAGGCCGCTTGTTAATATGCATTTGTTGATGTAAATTAATTTCCCTCTGGATGCAGCTGAAGTTGCCACAGATTCAGAAGATCATGATGGAGTTCGAGCGCCAAAGTGAAATAATGGACATGAAGGAGGAAATGATGAACGATGCAATTGACGACGCAATGGGCGACGAAGACGACGAAGAGGAGAGGTGAGAAAATAGGATTATCGATAAAGATGTTTATAATTATAATTTAAATGCTGGTTATTAAACATTTCAGAAAAATAGATATCAAGGTTGATGACATTGATCATGATGATGATAATAATAATAATGTATTTCCTGACATGTGCTCTTTTTGCTTTGAATGTAGTGATGCTGTTGTTTCTCAAGTTCTGGATGAGCTGGGTCTGAATCTTTCCGATGAACTTTCAAGTAAGCGAAAAAAGTCCACAGTCATGCTAAAATCGACACTCTGAAGTTCTTCTCATATTACCTCTATTATTTAATTCAAACAGATCTGCCTTCTACTGGAGGAAGCCTTTCGGTTGCGGCTGGGAAGAAAGCTGAACCGCAGGCTACACTGGCGGATGCCGACGCTGACTTGGAGGAGAGGCTGAACAACCTCAGGAGAGACTGAGAATGAAAGGACTCTGAGTAAAGGTTTCGATTCAGAACTGTCTGCACAAAGCTCGCTTCACTAAAATGTAGACTGATGCAAAGAAAAGAGGGAGGATGAGAATGCTGTGTTTTCTTGACATTAGGCGCTTTAATGCGTCTTTTTTTTGTTTTTCTGTCTTCTTTTATGACATGTGCTGTATAAATATTACCAAACGCGTAACCCAAATGAAGATGCAATGCATCAGGCTCATCTCAAGCCTTCTGTTTAGACAAATCCTTTATAAAGGAGATCAAATCAACAAAGAATCTGTTACCCCAAGAATCCAACTTGAACTTTAACACTAAATATTCATTATTATAAAAAACACATCATATCTTCATTTTAATAAACACAGATATTGATACTGATCTTTTATATAAATAGTGCAAAATGGAGTCATTCCAGTTTTCAATCTGTTCATAAGGGTACATCAGAAGATTACCTTTTAAATACTTGTGCTATTATACTATCATCATCTTCTAATAATATATTCATCTTGATCTTTTAGTGGTAAATATCTTCGTATAATAAATGTGGTGGTTTCTATTTTTTCTCAAAGTGATTGAATCTCTAGTTCCCACACCCTGGCCTGTTCGGTAAACCATAAACCTTCGTAAACTCTGAAGTTTGTGCAAGGCAACATCTTACAATAACGTCGGTCATTCAATTATAAAAGAAACTCGGAAGCAGTTTTCCAAAGGTTGTTTTATCTAAAAGTTATTGAAAATTAACAAGAAATATTAGTGTATTTATCTCATGGCGAATCAAGAGGTGGTATATTTTGAAAAAATGTTATTTTGCATTTTTTTTTTTTGGGTTCAATAAACATTTTTCACACTTACTATGACGTGATCTAATTCTTGCCCAGATCACATCTTTGTAATGCTATGTGCAAGTGATTCTGGGACAAAAATACTACAGCAAAAACAAATATGGATACACAAAAAACCCAAGTGTGAATTAAGAAATCACAGAGTGAGATTTTATTTTTTTTTGAAAAACAAAAAATCTTATTTTGTAAATAATGCTATCAATATAATATCTATGCTGAACAAACAACACTTCTGACATTAAATAAAAAAATAACAGCAATGTTTTCCTTATTTACAGCCAATGAGTGTCAGTAAAGATATTTACAGAGGTCCAGTTGTAGCCATTCAAGGAGAAAAAACTAAAGCAAAAAAAAAACTTGTGTGCGGTGCTCACAAAATCAACACATTTACACACAAAAGCAGGTTATCACTTTTGAGTTAGAACAAGAACATCTTTAGAAAATAACACAAATGCCCTGAAATAAATCCCATGAGGCACAGAATTTATGAAAAATTAATAATGTCAAGCAATACGTCTGGGTATGGATAGGGTTTTTAGAAAATGGAAGTGTAAAATATACTGTATTTTTAATAAGAAGGTTGAGGTACATCAAAAAAAAAACAAAAAAAAAAAAACATCAACAGACCAACTAACTGATCCAAAAATAACGTTAAGGGCATTGTCCTTAAACCTGCATGCGATTCTGAACAGATTCGGAGACACCTGTACAGCCATACAAACTATTCTTATTTAGACTTTTACATCGGCCATTCATCTAAACATCTTCACATCCTTACTCTAATCCTGACAATATTTTTCCTTTCTAATTGACTACTGCTATGCTTACAAAAATATGTACAATTTTAGGCGTAAGATTCATCGAGACATTCATGCACAATTACATTTGCGAAAACAAAACAAGCTCTTTAAAGCCATTCTCAACACAAATATTGAGGCATTACATGCAAATGTGCAGCAATACTTCATAACTACAGTTTAGTGCACATTAAAACAGTATTTGCAGTGGAGCCTGCAATAATCAATATCACTTAGCCTCAGTGAAAAGACACAGAACAGGACTATAAGTAAAGGATTAAATCAAGGCCACACACTGATTGTGAGGGAACTAAAATAGCAGTTAGCTGGGCAGTTGGTGCTTTATTATCAGGGCACAATACAATGGAAACAGCTGTAATGTTGCCATTTTCTTCTCACCTAAACAGTCTCTGTTGTGAGCAGACCGCAGGCAGACACTAAACTAATATTGTGTCACCTGACCGAACAAGCCCTGCTTTGCCTCCTTTAACCCCATGCTATGCCACTGGATATAAAGGAAAGCTCCTCTGTTGCCCAGAACCCGTTCGTGACTCATTTCCGACAGGTCCTGTGGGGAGTTTGTTTCTTTTGGTTTTCAATGCGACATCTACTTCTTTCATCAAGCCAGGGCAGCTCAAAGTTCCTGTAAGACAACAGATATTTGTTATATGACACTTAACGTTAATTAAAAGCGGCTATATTTTTAAAAAGAAAAAAAAAAAGCTCTTACTGTGGAGGCAAATTGGGCAAAGGCCGACCAAATGCCACTACTGGCAGAAAGGGTGTTACCATGATGGCCTCCACTGTACAAGAGGGATAAGAGGAGAAAAAATTTTAATTGGTGAAAATATTCACCAATATCCAATATCATACATAACATGATTTTCTCAAATGAATCTAGGGGTCATGCCATTGTCCACGTCGGGATAAAATGAAGACAGTTCTGGCTCGCTCTCCTGAACATTCGGCTTTTTCTTCTCCATGCGCTGCTGCAATCTTTGAAGCATACGCTGTTCACGTATTCTTTGAATGTCCCATCTACCAGGAGAAAGAAAAAAAAAAAGTTACGAAATTTAAGATCAAGTGTCGTTTCAGGAAGGTAGTAGCTGTACAACAACAGCAAACTTTTAATGACAGTTATTCACTTTAAGTATTACTATATTTTGCTGTCAATAAAACTCACCACACATTTTTTAATCATTATTTTGATTATTAAATTTTGATTATTAAATATGCAATTTTTTTTAAGAATTAAAGAATACTGAATTAAGCATAATTCTAGTCAACGACAATAAAACGAAATCTTTCTTGAGCACCAAATCAGGATATTTCTGAAGGGTCATGTGAAACTGAAGCAATGATGATGAAAACTCTGCTTTGCCATCTCAGAAATTCAGATAATTTAATCTACCGTTTTTACTGTATTTATGATCAAACACACAAAGCCTTGGTGAGTATAAAACCTTCAACAAATCTATCCAACCCCTAATATTTGTGCATATATCATGTGCACAGAAAAAATAAAATTCTAGAAATTAAACTCACCTTTTTCGTCGCTTCTCATCCAGTTCTAACTTTGCATGCCGCTTCAGAAAAACATTGTCATCAAGATTCTAAAAAAAATAGAAAATGGTGGATATATGACAATGCACCTAATAAAAATGACAATTTACTTCATTTATGTATGATACATATATATGATGCAATGCTAATTCTTACTTCTGGGATGTCAACAGCATCCTCCTCCTGAAGGGGTTCCATGGTGTTTTCCCTCCATGATGGGACTGAAGAAATATTTTTTTTTTGCATTACAATTTGTAAATCAATGTCTAAAACCGCCATTTTGCATTTTAAGCAAAGCACATACTTGCAACATCCTCTTCTTTCTTTGGAGACTCATCCCGTAATGGAGAGGCTGGAGGTTGCTGCCAGCAGCATAGGTACATTTCAGTTGTTGTCATGTATGGAAGATCTTCAGTTTCTCTGCCGTCTTCTTCCTCCGGCTGCAGGTCTGCCTGTCCAGATGATTTCGCAACATTCGTCTTCTCCGGGGTCTCCTTGTTTCGTAGGTCACGCTGACACGGAGATGCCCCTTCTGTCTCTAGTTTTTGAGGGGTCATTCTAGATGACTTCCCTCTCGACCGCTGCATTTTTGTATCTAACAAATTTAACTTCCTAGGAAAAATATTTATAGACCACATCAGTCAAGCAGAAGCCACGACAAAAGGAAACAAAACAAAAAAAAAAGGTGAGTTTCCTCATTATTACCTCTTTTGCACTTTTCCACTTGACTTGGCCTGAGTTTGTGGGCTGTCACCCAAATCTGATTCCCAAAAGTCATCTGTGTCAGGAACCCATCTCTCCAGCGGCTGGAAGAGCCTCTTGTCACGTGGTTCCTTACTTAACAACTGCAAACGACGCTCCATGCGCTCAATACGGGCAAGCAACTGTTTAAAGGCAGGACAAATACATTAGAAAAAGTCCAAAGGAGAGGAATTTTCAAAGAAAGAAAAAAATTCTGTCATCATTTATTCACCCTTAAGTAATTCCAAATCTGTATGAATTTCTTTGGTCTGTTAAACACAAAGGAAGGTATTTTGAAGAAGGTTTGTACCCAGGCAGTTTTGGGTCACCATTGACTTCCATAGTAGAAAAAAAAAACAAACAAACCCCAAAACAGCCTGGTTACAAACTTTCTTCAGATTTGGAACTAGGGCGGCACGATTCTTGATCAATTGTGAAACAAGAGTCTTAATTTTTCCACAAAATGTATTGCACTCAAGTACAAAAAAACATCAACAACAACAACAAAAACCCAGCACAGTCTATATTATAGCGCTGGAGTAACAAAAATAGCATCTTTTCTTTATTTTAAAGTGAAATTGCAAAAGCTTTCAACATAAGTTCAACATAAGATGGTTTTGGTCAACCTGGATTTTACTTTTTAATTTACAAGAAAATATCCGAGTTACTTTTTCAAAAAAGTAATACTAGTTACTCTGTTTTTCCATTTATTGACACACAAGTTTGCTGTCCCCATGTTGAGAGTGCGCTGTGTGAAAACAGTGTAGTTCTAGACTAAATGTGAATGTACACTAATTCATCTCGCTAGCAAAAAAAAAAAAAGATTTTGCATTCTCTAAAATTAAAATGGTGAAATTCAAGAAATAACTCAAAACTGCAATAATTAAACGTTAACACAAATATATCTAATTTCATTTTACTAAGCAATGTCTTTGCTGCTGACCTTTGATTATACAGATTAGCCATACTAACAAGCAACAACTAAAAACTAACAATTGTGCTTTATTGTTTTTTTAATTGCTGCAGAGTAAGAGGTTTATTCATCATATTGTTTGGTGTGAAAGGGCTTTTACGTTTGCTATAAATAAAACTTATATTAAAAACAAACAAGCAAGCCCTGCTCATATTTTAAAAAAGTAAGTAACGCAGAGTAACAAAACATTACTTTCCATAAGTAACCAAGTGAATTAATTACTTTTTAGGGAGTAACGCAATATTATATTGCATTAATTTTAAACGTAACTTTTCCCAGCACTGTTATCAATGTTGTGCTGTTTATTTATTTATGCATTGTACAACCTGATACTTTTTTATCAGAATGCATCTAGATTTAAGTAATAGAATTTTTTTTTAAAGGAACAGAATTTATTTAAAACAGAAACCTTTGCAACATAAATATCTTTATGGTAATATTTGACCAATTTAATGCATTTATGCTTAAAACATTTGTACTGATCTCAGCGGTACATACCGTGTCTCTGTCTGATTTGAGTTCATCTATTTCCTTGTCTTTTGTCTGCAGCTGTTGCTGTTGTTGCTCTATCAAGTCCAGCTGAAGTAAAAGCAGTTGTTTAAGGCAAGTGGCTTGTGCATGAGGATGACTAGTGATCTTCCTCATATTTGTCCTTTTGCCCTCCGAGTGTTCATTAGAAACCCCCATAGTCTCTAACCCTTTGGTGCTTTTCTCACCTACAGGGTCTCTAGAATTACTATGTGAATTCATGGATACAAACTCTGGCTTGTTATCAATGGTGTTGGTCTGTCCAAGAGGAGTTTTACTTTTTACAGGGGTGCCTTCACCCCCCATTTGTTTAGCTTGAGATGACAGTGTTTCTGTGCCCACAGAGCCAGCCTCTGAAGCAACAGCCAACTCTCTGCCGGGCTTTAAAGGCAGCGAAGTCCGCTCGGCTTTCCCAGTCTTGTCCAAGATCAAATGTTGTCTGGTCCTGTCTTGAGTGTCACCAGGAGGATTTCCAATCTCCCTTCGGACACTAATTGGGTGTCTTGTTTGAGATGGACTTAAGTCACAGTTATTTGAGTACAATCCCACTTTAGAAAAGCATTCGGGTCGCATATTCATTGCGAAGGAAAACCTCTACCCCATGAACCATGGCTCTTATACAGACAGGGTGTGTCTGCAGACCTGTGCGTGAAAAAAATGAGAACAAATCAATATCACAGAAAGTGAAAGATATGTAAACTGTATGCTGTGAAAATGCAAAGAAGCATATCCTTCCTTTCTATATGAAACCTACAATTCTGTATAAAGTTGAAATAAATCTATTGGGAGAGCATAAGCTAAATAAAACACCAAAACCATTCACATAATATCTTCATGACATTAAGTTGTCTACAGACTAGAAATCAGATGCTTGGTCATAAACAACAGATCACTGCAACTCACTACCGGCTGCTCTTGAAGACATGCACACATCTATTACACCAATACTAAAGCTCTACGTGAATCTACTAATTAAACGCAATAATGCATATCGTTCAAGTGGTATGAACCATTTTAACTTGAGCTATTAATAAATAGCCCGCCTCCATTTTGATCCTCACTGCTAGCTAGCCGCTGTTAGCAAACGAGGTGACAGAATATTAAATCGTTTTCGCTGCACAATGAGTTTGAATCCAAGTCGCATTTCTTACATATTAACTGGTTCGCCCAAGGTAAAATCCTAAAGATCTGAAGAAACGCGTCTTATATGAGCCGTTTACTTTACTTTTATTGCTGTTTGTCCCCCATTTTCAGGCTTGAATCTGCACAATGTCCCAACATACGAGTGCGTTTGACTCACTGCGCATGCGTCACGCCAGGACGTGTTTACATTCAGAGTCAAGGGTCTTTCGGGCAAAATTAAAGGCAGATCGCGTGAACCTTTTTATATACGTTAAAACCGAGTACATTTGATTATGAATGGGTAAATTGGTCGGGATAGTTCTGAGATGGGAACTCTAGATGTCTGTCATTAGGAAAATCCGTGGCTCATACCGTGCACACTTAGGGAGAGGACCTTCTTAACGTCACTTCCTCTGACGTTTTATCCCTCCATGTCATAGATATACCGTTTGGCTTGTTCCTAACTTTGTTTATTCGAATCCCTAGCATTATTTTAGAACACTATGAATATAACTCTTGTAACAATTCAAGCACTTTTAGTAATGCATATTTTTTTTAAAATAAAAAACAAATCGAATTTGAAATGGATAACCAGTTCCTTATGGTGCATTTATCTTTAGAAAAAAAGAAAGCAAGCAGAACGACTTCAGTTACGTTTGTTTTCTTATTTTTCAGAATTAAGCAAATTTTTGTTAGCCGTTTCCCCTCCTCTTTATTTTGTTGACATTGACCGTGTTGTTGATATCTATATGTCAACGTTGTATTTTTTTTTTATTTTTTTTTTTGCACTGATTAAAAAAAAATATTTACCCGAGTATTTCACCCAGTTTCTGCAAATATGTTTAGACATTGACTTTCCTATTTTTTTTTTCAAAGGAACAAGGACAATATATTAATAATGTATTAGTATATATTATTACAGTTAAATATGTAGAGCTCATCATGTCACCTGCTGGTGTCCGCTGTCAATGATTACACACATTACATGTGCCTAACCTGAACCACCAGCAGGGGGAGATAGAGGATATCTATTTATTTTATTTTCAACTGACGTTCCCTCATATTCCCATTGTGTTTGTAGAAAAGAAAGAAGGGTTTTTAAACGGAAAACAAGATTTCAAAAAGTTTTATTTCATTATCCATAATTCATGCATAATGCAATAATACTGTTATCTCATAATTACCACTAAGGCCACAGAGGAAATGACTGAACACAGAAAGCTGTTTAATTATATTGGGGCTAAGTTCACTCAGCTGCAATAGTCTATATTAGACAGCACAACACTGATCAGAGGGTCTTGAGACTTTCTCTCATTCTCTTTATGAGCAACTGAGGGAGCCCATAGCTCATTATCTCATTTGACTTATGCATTCTACTGATCTAAGGTGAGTGAAAGCCTGAAATGGATCAAATCAATGTGAAAGAACGCGTTCACAATCTGTTTCTGTCATACTGCAATATTCTTCTACGTAGAACAGAAAGAAAGGCAGAGAGAGAAACAGTACGCGATACTTCACTAATCATTGTTTGCGTTACAGAATCATAGACTAAGATTAAAACATCATGTCAGTGTGCACAATAAGACAGCTACAGGTCTCATGGCATCTGTCATATTCTCCTTGCCTGCCTAATGTTCAAATGGCTCTCCTCCAGTATGTGTCTGCTTGAGTATTGAATATGCAAGCATGTGCATGATTAATTATTAGATTATGCTGTTCATAATTATAATATCAGTCAATATTTACCCCACCATATGCTGCAGACACACAGGGGTGCCCCTCTCTCCTCGTCACAATGGCTTTCACACCAGGAGGAAAGAGCAGGCTAACGTTTGGCAGGTATCTCTCTAATGCTCTTAGCCATCTGCCAATCGCCTGGGCTCTCCCCACAAGAACATAATGTTTCTGATTACTGGGTTAATTTCAACACAGTTTGGCACAGTGGAGTCTCTGCAATCTCTTGCTGCACAGTTAGCACGTTTGGCCGACAGCCATCATGCTGCCAGCCTCCAGCCCGGCGTTGAATGGGTTCGGGTTTAGCCAAGGGGCTGATTCAGAACAGTGGATCCTGGTGAATACTACTATGATCGTCTATATTTTTACATTTACCGATTTCTCCTCTGACAGATTTAGGACATCATAGATCGCTTTATGTAACAGATCAAAACAATATTTTCAGCTGTGTTTCCATCTATGCTGTTTATTGGTGGATATCTGCTTCTTTTGTAGATGGCTGTATCTCCCTCATGTACACATAACTCATCTTGTTGAGCTGGCATCTATTGCCCTGCTTTTAGTCTCTATAAGCTGTATTGCTGTTTTCTATTTCCACAGCCGGCCTTATGAGTGAATGACCTTGGTGGGTGCATGGGGTGTCAAGTGTAGGAGAGGATAACACATGGGCTCTGGCTTTTTGTGATCAGTCCAGCATTTTTTTTTTTTTCTTTTTGGAATGTCATATCAAAAGCCAGTTCAACTCAATTCATCCACACTTTCTCTTATATTTGGTGAGTTACAGCACTTTTTTTGTGCTTTTTTTGGAAATAGTTTAAAGAACCTCCGCAGAAAGTAAAACTACCAAAGTATTGCGGAAGAAGTACAGAGGAACCAAATAAATAAAGTTTTGGTTATGATATCCTGCTTTTCAGAAATGAGTTTCATTTAGACAATTCTGAACAATATGTTTAACAATTCAATAATACAGTTTTCAATTTTTTCTTAATATGATTTTTCAACGCAGATGCTTTTGTGCTTATCTGGCTATATCTTTAGTTGTATCTGTTTTGTAACAAATAATTTAGTTGAACATTTGTCAATATACAGAAAAGTTATCACGATATGATCTAAAAAGTGGTTACAATTCTACAAACTGTTGTTTTTTGTATCTCATAAATCCCAAAATATCACTTCTCTTCGGTTCTTACATGGGGTGAAAATATCCTATAAAAAGTGATGAGACGGTTACTTTAAAAGTATAATAGGTTACAGATGACAAGAAAACACCCTGAACACGCTTACATGTGTAAATGAAAGTGTACGTCTGCGCCATTCATTTCGAAGAAAAAAATTTCAGGCCAGGAAATCTCATACACCCAAACAAATTCTCAAACTTTTTCATCACATAAAAAAGGTTTAAATCTTTAGGCTGGGGATATGCAAAATAATTAAAAGTTCTCAAAAATTAACCTTGATTTTATATTATTAAGTTATATTAAGTACAATAACCATAATAATGTTTTTTTTTTTTACTACAAATTCCATGGCCGTATGTAATCGTTAACATTTTCACAAGTAACTCATTTAATTACACATTTAGTAACTGTAACAAATTACAGGTAAATTTATTCTGTAATTAAATTACGTAACACCGTTGCATGTAACCAGTTACTCCCCAAGAACAGCCGATTTATAGTTATGATATTGAAACCAGAGATCCATAAATTATATATATATATATATATATATATATATGATTAATAATTTAACAATTATGTCCAAAGTCTGTACTTCTTTATGTTAAGTGTTATTATATAAGCCTTGCTGTTACTACAATTTTTTTTTCCTGCTCAGTAGCAGTGTGACATTACCTCTGAGATGCTCCTTGTGGATCAAATCACTATAGCTTTGGCATTTCTGATTCTCTTTTTGTGTAGTTTCTACATTCCCTTCCTCTGGAAAGGGCTCAAGCACTTCCAGTGTAATGACAGAGAGTGCTACTTCAAAGGGAGACTAGCAAAAATGATTTATGGGAGAGAGTTTTGACGACCTTTTTCTTTTTCTGAACTCTATCTCTATCTATCATTCTAGTTCACAATTTTCTTGCTTGTATTTAGAGCTGGGTGAATTACCGCAGAATTTGTAGTTCTCATAAGTGAGCATGTTGGATTCTGATTGAAGTTGTCATGGACTCGTTTGAAGCCTTGTGAACTGAAACGTTTCAAACTATTGCTTATACTTTTTGGTATGTATTGTAAACATGTTATACTGCATGCATCAAAGATCTGAACCCCCTGACTTTTTGCTATAGGGAGGCTTTTGTATTGGTCCATCTACCCAAACAGCCGTACTTCTGGGGCATCCTTGGCCATCTGAGTGACTGCAATTGAGTTCAGTGGGAATTCTGACAGAGACTTCTCCAGGTATTATAAACCTCCTTTTGGAAATCCAATTTGTTGAATTCCCTCTTGATTTCGAACTGCCCCAGCTCTTTTCAAACCCTTGAATCATATTTTGCGAAATTGTTATCCGTCAACTCTCCTCTAGTGCTTTCTCTAGCACACTGGTGCCATAACATCCCACCCCATATCCCCAAAACACACATTTGTCCGCGCATGCAACTCGGACCTATGATACCCATTTACTCATCCCATCTAGTGAATATATGGCACGGTGTGAATCAGTGTCTTTTATTAATTACCAAAATGCATACGTTCTCTGAGGAGAGACAAAGGGGTCAGACGTACCTCTTTGGGCTGACAAAGCAAATGGGTGAAAAACAAACAAAAAGGTCTCGTAACCAGGCGGAGGGAGTGACTCAGACACAATCAATTCTCCATAAGCTCTCAGTGGAGCTTCGAAAGCCATGGAAACAAAAACAACACTCCCAACTCAGGTTTACAGCTCAAGGACCCGTCCTGTTTATTTTCAACCTCCAAAACCAACCCTATTATTATTCCTGCAGCGGTCGGAGTTGACTTGTAAAATACTCTGTGTGGGAGGGATGGAGAAAGCTTTTTGAGTTCCATCACAACAAAGTTCACTGTAAGGTGACAAAAGCGCTCTTTTTTGCATGCCAACACCTGGCCCTTATCTAATGGCCTAATTAGTCTGTAATAAAGGAGACTAATGGGCTCTGTTCATTTAAACTAATGAAGGTGAATCACCTGGCTTTTGGCATCCTATCCCACCCACATTAAGAGTAAATGTTGAGTCCTTCAGTGTAATTATAAATAATAAAAATTAATTTCACAAAAGCTTCTGTCAGAATATAACGATTTAAAGTGATGTTAGGATACACTAAGACAGCTTTGTCAAATTTGATTTGTTTTAATCATCCTCTTCTTTACTTCTTGGCTCTCTCTTTCTTTTTCTGTCCTTTCATCTTCTCCTCTGTCCTTTATTCGGATCTCTTCTCCTCTCCTGCAGTGACCGCATGATTTATGCCTCTCTCCTGGTCTGAGAGTACATAAATACATATAAAGGTTGTAAACTCCCACTATCCATAAAAATGATTAAAGCACCTATTTTGGTTAAATCGGTGCCTGCCCACAACTGTGTTTGATTTTCCACCTAAACCAGAGCCATGTGACGTTCTGCTCAAGCTTCCAGGTCTACACACACACACACACACACACACACACACTCATACACGCCCTTCTCCTAGGGCAGGAAATGAAAGCCAGAACAGAAATGGGAATAAAAAAATATTTGGATGTCATCTTTTGAAGGTGTGTATTTTCTGATATTTAAACCAATAGCTGTCTGGATGGTGCAGGGCTTCCTCTAGCTTCAGACTGATTGGAGTGATCTGTTATTGGTTATTAGAGACAGATCTGTTGCTTCAGGCAAGATCTATGAGATCTTTTACCACTGAAACTGCATACAGATGTTCAGGATCAGAGTGTTACCTTTGTGTGTGTTGTATATGCCATTTTGAAAGTTTATCGCCATCTCCGTATGTGTGTCTAAATTTGCTTTAACATGATGCTCTCCAGTCATCCCCTCTCTGGGATGAATGACCAATGAAACCCATATCAATATTTCATTTAGAGTAGATTTGTATAAAGTGCAAATTAATACAGAAATTTAAATGGATAATTAATAAAAACAATGTATATGCATATTTCAAAGTAAAAGTGTGTTATGAATTCAAACATCCTGGTGCTTCATTGAAGATTATTTCATATTATTATATGGCTCTCTGAAATACTTTACTTTGATGGGTCATTTGAGCCATCCTGTGGTTTAATGTATCCTAAAATCCTGTCACCAATGATAATACTGACCACTCATCCAGGTAACTGACACCGGTGCTTTCATGAACAAAGGCCATCACTGTAATATTGTTACAGACTGATTTGTAAAAGACTATTTGTTAATAAACAACATATACATGTTTTTTTGTTAAGTATCCTTGAAATAAATGGGATAATGTCACTACAGTCATCTTATAATAACTCTGGCCTATTTATGCAACATGGTGTGAGATTGAGTAATTTAGTATAAATGGCTACAAATAATAATTAATTAGCGTGTGTGTGTGAGTGTGTTAAAAATATATAAATAAAATAAATGAGAGTTCTTTTAGCTCAAACAATAGAGCAGAGTTTTTTTTTTTAATATTCTAAATATTCTTTTTAAAATCGTGTTTCTAAATACTCTAAATACTAAAAGTGCTTAAATCCTCATATTTTAAAAGATTATTCACATTTTTATCAGAACTTCAACTTTTAAAACAATGTTACGGCACACAAAGTATTACTTGAGAAGGCTTAGTTTTCTCTGGCAAAATCAGATACATACCTTCTGGTGGAAGAGAAGAGAGATATTTTTTTTTTGTTCTGTAAGAGAGAAAAAAACATGAGAGATGGAGAGAGGGGCTTCAGGTGTAAAAGCAGTGGGGGGCTTTTGCTTGGCTCATGAAGAATGTCAGCTGGAGTCTTGATGTTAATGTAAAAATCCTGGGTGAGTCCTTCAGGCAAGCCACTCACCTTCCCTGTTGAGGCAGATCACCAAGGTAAAGATTCGGTATGTTTTATTCCACAAAATAAATGGCTTTAAGGACAAAAACCGATCAGCATGTTCACAATATACCGAGACCTTAAATAACATTTGCTGAATTTTTGCTTAATATCCATACTAAATATATATATAGTCTACTTTTTTTCTGCTGTAATTCCTCCCTGCTACATATGAGACTAATTAATGCTCATTAGTATCACAGCTCTAAGCTATTAGGTTCTCAGATTAACTTTAAGCTGTCACCAAGCATGTGTGTCTCTTTGTCCTAATATTAGTGAACAGCTACAGTGGTCACTACACTTCACCCCCTTCTGTATTAATGCCATGGTGGGTAAGGGTTAAACACCGGGATAAGGAAGCCTACTGTTGCTGGCTAACATGCCCAGTTGGAGTTTTTGTGACCTGGGGTGCAAATCTGTCTTAACTAGGTCGTTTCCAGAGAGGTAGAGATGCAGGCTGGCAGATCCATCATTACGGGGGGGCTGTGTGTCTGACCACAGTGCAGGTCGTGTTTGAAAAGAAACCTTAGTGAGCAGAATTTTAAGAGACAAATAAAAATGAAATGAAGAACAGACGTAAGGAAAATTTGGTAGCACTTAATTTTACAATCCTGTTCCTCATGTACCTATTATGTACTTATTATAGTAATTAAAATAAGTAGGTACTAACCGTGAACTTAGACCTAAACCTAACCCTACCCCATGTAGTTACCTTATTTTAAAGCATACTTTCTCAGGTAATTACATGGAAGTATATGTAGTGTAAAATAAAGTGCAACCGAAAATGATTTTGCATGTTATACCTTATACATTGTTACTATTTCATAATTATTTTATTTTATTGTTTACAAATCTATAATAGACTATTTAATAGCAAGAACGTATTGTGACAACTTACCCCGAATAGTGGGACTATTTTGGAACTTGTTGGAGAGGGTTGTGCGACATTCAAAACTGAGTAGAGAATTTTAATGGTAAATTCTAAACGTAAGATCCAGTTCAATTCTTTTTATTTGAATTGGGGTTAGCAAACAGGATTGAATTGTATCCGGTATAATTCTAATTAGAATTCTGGGAAGCAATATAGTCTGAAAGTTATAAAACGTGTAAAAATAAGTGTGTACTCAATTATTGCATGTAATTTAAATGTATGTACCAGGGTTAAAGATCAGTAGGCCATTCTCGTCCACTTCCTGCAAGGCACGGGCAGTTCATCTCAAATTTACATATTTGAATGATTAAATAAGAAAGAGCCTATTCTTATTCAAAATGTTGTCGCAAGTAGTCACAAAAGATCTTTAATAAACTATATATTTTTCTTAGGCAATAACAGTGGGAACTGTCCTATATTTTTGGGCAGCCAAGATTTTATGGCATGCGCCTTATCCTAAAAAACATTCTTTGAAGTAAAAGCGGTGACAACCGGCTCCGCTCTCCCATTTACAGTGACAGCTGGCATTGTATCATGGCAATATTGTTAGTACTGGAAAGCCTCAGGCCAGGTGAGAGAAACATTACATACAGATAAAGGATGAAGGCTAAAACCTGAAACCATCCTTGGCTGTATTTCGGCTCTGCAGCGTTTGTATCCCACCGTTATATCCCCAACACGTCGTCACCATTTCAGAAGCCCAATTTCACAAGCACTTTGAATTAACAACAATTAGAATCTTGGCTTTTGACCCTTTCGAAACAAGGGATGGGGGTGTGTAAATCAGATTGGTTCTACTGTGATCAGTAACATATGTGAACTGGGAAGAAGATGAATGTGCTCATGCCAGAGTCTATATCAATGAGCTGTGGTTTATGCGGCCTGTGATCCAGGTTTAGTGTTGTGCCAGTGCCAGGCCTGTGATTGATGTGTAAGATATAAACTGATGTGTTGAGAGGCAAGGGATTTTCTTTCATGCTTGTATGTTTCCTGTTAAAGGTGCAAAGCAAGAGCGAAAGCGCTTCCTCCCATTTCCAAGATGATTCCAAACATTTGGGAAGACATTATTTTATGCAGGTAGGGATATGTATTTTATGTTGATGTCCCTGAATATGTAAAACGCAGACATCTACCAGCTAGCGTGATGGGATTTACCTATGCCCCGCAAATGAGAGTCTGAAATGAGGATGTGAATGTTTGTGTGTGTGTTCGCTTGCTGGTAAATGTCATGCTCTTTCTCAGTATGCTCTATCAAAAGGTATGGGACCTTGCATAGCAAAGCTCTCAGAAAATGGGGAAGGAAAATATCACTCACGCATTTGGCAAACATTAGGTTGCGTTGCTTTTGATCACAAATGTGAGTGTCGAGTAAAGCTTGAATAAGAAAAGATTAATTTTCGGAGAAAATGTTTGTGTTCTTTGCAGGGAAATAAGCAATCTGCTTTTTTGAATTATATCCAGTCCAGGTGTGCGTGTGTTTTTGTCTGCATCAGCTTGCAAGAGTACCATAACAAAATTATTCCCAAACCCGTTTACAAATCTTTATTGAGTAGTTAATATTACAAGCTCAATTGACAGCATATGTGGCATAGTTTAATTAGCACAAAAAATGTACTCTTTTGTTTTCTTTAATAAAGGGCATTAATCAAGGTTATGATGAAGTACTTAATTGGAATGGGATCATTTTTTTTATATTTTTAAAGCAGAAAGGTGAAGCATGGTATCTTATAAAAGCACTTAGATTATTGTTCTGTTAAACCTTTGTATTATTTAATTTAATTCTTATATATATATATATATATATATATATATATATATATATATATATATATATATATATATATATATATATATATTTTTTTTTATTTTTTTTGACATTCACTTTTTACAATTATTGAAACATCCAATTTCTAGTGCCTCACTATAAACTATATTTTTGCTTGTTGTAAAGAAATAGAGGGAGAGGAGCATTTTTATCAAAATTATGGCACAAACGCACTCAAATAAATTTGATCCGGGTTGAACTGGGAATATTCCTAGGAATATAACGTGCAGCTCATGTGATATATCTAAGACAATGCAATTTAAATAAGACAAATGAGCTCTTGAACTGACTTAAACCTGAAAGATTCCTCTGTTAATCTCAAACCTTGAACACTGATTATGGGCGCCTCCCCTTTTGAAGAAAAACAGAACAGTGGAGTATTTCCATTCTAAGTAGATCATGCCAAATTACAGAAATGTGCTTTCAATTCCACCCTTCTGAAACAATAGATGTTAAATAGGTTTTTTGTCTAATGCAAAACTTTACAATGTTACTCAATTTCTAAAGTGTTCTGTGTGTGTTTTTTTTTTTGTTTTGTTGCTAGGTTACATGTTACTAGTGCGAATACCTAATAAAGCCCTATACATTTGTGTCCCTGTCAAGTTTTGCCTGCAAATCACAAGTCTACAAAAAATAGCACGACTCTCTTCAAAATGGCAAATTGTTTTAAATATTGTGTCCGTGGCTCTAACAAAGCGGGACTAAAGATGTCCTGTCTCAGCAGCAGGAACATCACGTGTTAAGTTTCTGTGTGTGTTGTGTGCATGTGTCAAAATGTCAAATGATGTCATAGGCTGTGTTCCTTGGTGAGCATTTTACATTTCCATCTGTCCTCCCTTTTTTATCAGTATTGGAGTGAAACTAGAGGCCAAATGTCATTCTGTCATGTTTCAGGCTGCTTGTTCATGCAACAGCATGTGTTCTGCATCTCTCAGGAGAGCGATATACATCATAGCAATACCGCTAACTCAGCACAGTCACAACGCTGCCATATCCATAACCTTATAGGTTTCCTCCAGTAAGCAGCCCAGTGAGATCAATGCTTTGAGTCACAGTTAAACAAACCTGCTTGGTTAAAACATTTAGCAGCTTTGGAAATATTTCAGTATTGTGCATAATTTATTGAGGTGGACACGGTTTATGTACGCATGATGAAAGCACAGCAAGCTTTTCAGCTAAGGTCTTTTCTAGAGAAACACATTTGGGCTGAAGATAGGGAAGGGATTGTACCTTTTTAACCATGATTTGCTACTAGCTAGTCATTTAATGGTTGCAGGGGGAAGGATAGTTTCATCCGAAAGACAAAAATCTCTGTTTAACATGAGTCATCAATATTTTTGTCAATTTTCCCGGAGAGAGACGATAAATATTATATGTGGAAATCAACTCAAGGTTCATTTTATCAGCTAAAACAGCTTTTTTTAAATGCTGGTCCAGGCTTTATCTGATCAACTAGTCAGTTACCAGTGTTAGGGGTAATGCATTTCAAGTAGCATGATTTACATAATCAGATTACTCTTTTCATGTGACTAGTAAAGTAACACATTCCTTTTAATTTTACAAGAAAGGCAACGATCAGGTTACAAAACGTAATGCAAGAATTAACACAAAATTATGATAATGCATAACTTTCCATAAAATGTAAATAAGTAACACAGTAAGTAACATGATATTGGATTGCGTTACTTTAATCATTTTATATGGGTGAGACAAACTGCGCTGATGTTCATATTCTTATGAATAAGCTTAAAAACTCTCAGTCAGCAAATGTGTTGGAAGGCATTCAGCAAAGAGTAAAAGAAAACACAACCTGTCAAATATCAAAGAAGTGCATGGGTATGCATGCGTATGTGTGTGTGCTCATTTTCATTTTAGTGGCTATTCAGCAGCACTAGGGGGCCCTGCAGGGCTGCTTTAGTGCGATTGCATGATTTGTGTGTGTGTTGCTATGGACCTTACCGTGACAGATTTAATATCAGCCTTGCCAGTGACATTGACTGTTGAGAGTTCATCTTCTGTTAAAATCCTGATACTCTAACATGACATCAAGCCCGCAGCGACCAATAAGCACAATGTGTTCAGTGTGAAGCGGTTTTCACAGAGACAAAAAAGAAAAGGGGAAAAAAAGAAAAGAAAAGAGGAAAGACAGGTGGACGCAACAGTTGCTGCTGTCCCTCAAAGCAATCTGGCCGAAAGGAGAGCACCTGTCGGATGTTTAACCGCTTCACAAGAGAGAAAGAGAGAAAGAGAGTCTGTGTTGAGTCTCTGAGATGATGAATTAGATTCAAATATTCCTGCTTAAATCTTCTAACTTTTTAAGAGGAAAATTGCATTGCTCGGATGTTGCTCTTTTGTTGCTGCAAAGATTTCTTAGTAAGGCTCAAATGGCTCAAAAAAATCAAATGGAAGTATAAAAATGGCTCAAAAAACAAATAAAAATAAAAATCTGCATCAGACATAATTGCTAACCCTAAACACAATGTAATGAAACACAAATTTCAAAATACAGGTAAAACACCTAGAAATAAAAAATTAAATAATTAAACGCAAATAGTTTAATACCCCAGTTATATGCAATCTTGAGCAAATCTGAAAATTAACCCACTTTTTTATACCGTACAATGCCTATATAATACCTATAATCACTTGTAGAATTAAAAAAACATTGATTTTACTTTTAGAGTCTTATAATATTAGAATTGACTAGAATTATTAATAATAAAGCGTATCTGTATTGTGTATAGTTGTAAAATTGGTTCATCCTAATTCTCTTAATTATCGACTTTGTCCTAAAATTCCTTAAAAAAATAATAAATAAAACAGACATAGATTTCTAAGAATCTGTTGCAAAATGTTTTAGTTTAATTTAAAATCTCTGACTTTTGTAGTACTCGAGTAGACAACATTTTTACAGTCCGTTTCTCAGGAGAAAAACTGAGAAACCTCAGAGCAGTACATCTCAAACTGATCTCAGTTTCTCCTGAACAGCAAAGAGTGATTTTTCTCTCCTATGGTTTAAGTGTGTGCTGTTATAGTCACTTCTCTCTATTGGTGTGTTAGGAGAGCTGTGCCATTTGTTCTCCCCATAGCCATGACGCTGCTCTGTGTGTGTGTGTGCATGAGTCTGTTAGACTCATATGAGACATTACAGGATAGCTGAGACTCTCTTATGGGCCACAGCTGCTCATGGCTGTTGTAGTGCGTGTGTGATGTCATCTTTAATGGACATCCATTTCCACTGGGAAACAGAAGGGAGATGATCTTCATAAAGCCACCTGCATACTGGTGCATGTGTACCACTGTATGCGTGACCTCTGAAAGAGAAGGAAAGGTGGGATGGGATATGAATTGATCAAACTGAACTCCTTGGTGGCTTTGTATCCAGGAGATGATAGCATTACTGGGGAATAGAAAAATCAATGATTTTTTGGAAATGAACGGGGTGTGTGAGTGTGTGTTAGGGTGTGGTGGGGGGGTTGCGTTCTAGGTCAGACCCTTTACGTAAACCCTACACCGTCTTGAGTAAAGGAGAGCCCCGCTAGGGATGTAAGGTGAGACACCGGGGCAGATGGAAGGGTGACGGAGTGAAGGTGTGTGTGTGTGTGTCTCCATCCATGAGTTTGTGTGTTGTGTGTGTGTTGATGTACTCTGGTGAGTGCATGGAAAAGGAAATAGTTTGGTCTTATTTTTTCAACTGTTTTCTATCTATACATTTCCCTTTTAAAATAAAATTTAAGTTGATACGATTCTTTAAATTCTATTACCCTTATTAATCTACTCTCTGTACCTCATAAGAAAAATATTTCAAGAAAAAAACAAAACCTGACATTACTTTTACATAAATATTTAGACCCAATGCTCAGTGCATAGCTGAAGCACCTTTGGCAGCAATTACAGCCTCAAGTCAAGCTTTACTCACCTGGATTGGGGGGTTTCTTCTTTGTAAATCCTCTCAAAAGGTCTCTGTAGAGATGTTCGATAGGGTTTAAGTCAGGGCTCTGGCCGGTCCACTCTTGTGTTGCCTTGGCTGTGTGTTTAGGGTCATTGTCATGTTTGTCAGTTTGAG
The DNA here is from genome assembly GCF_018831695.1 of Puntigrus tetrazona. Lineage (NCBI taxonomy): Eukaryota > Metazoa > Chordata > Actinopteri > Cypriniformes > Cyprinidae > Puntigrus > Puntigrus tetrazona. The sequence continues at coordinate 11,801,264 of NC_056710.1, read as the reverse complement.
ACCCATAGAGCTTTGGATCAGGTTTTCATTGAGGATATCTGTGTACTTTGCTCCAATCAGATTTCCCTTAATCTTGATCAGTGCCTGGGTGACCTGCTTTTGGGCCGAGTCCTGATTGTGCCAAAGTTCTTCCATTTGAGAATTCTGGAAACCGCTGTGGTCTTGAAATATTCAGTGGAGCAAAAAAGTTTTTGTAGCTTGCCACAGATCTGTGCCTCAATAGAAACCAGTCTCTGACTCAGCAGGTAGTTCCTTTGACCTCATGTCTTGGTTTTCGCTCAGCTTTGAGACCTTTTATAGAGAGGTATGTACCTTTCCAAATCAGGTCCAATCAATTTAATTTACCAAAAGTGGACTCCAATCAAGGTGTAGAAAAATGTCATGTGTTGTTGCAAAGGGTCTGAATACTTGTGTACATTTCTCTGAATAACATGATATTTTGTTTTTTAAAATGTTTCTTTTTAATAATTTTACATTAAATTGAATAAAAATTAAAAAAAATTGTATGTAAATTTACAAATGATATTTCTAAAACATAAAATTGGATTAAAAAAAAGGTGGTCTGAATACTGTATCTATTTATACTGCATTGCAAAAGTATTCATACCCCTTAATTTTTTCACAGTTTGTTATGTTGCTGCCTTATGTTAAACTGCTTTAAATTACTTTTTTCCACATCAATCTACACTCCGTATACAGCCAAAAAACAATCAGGTTTTATCATCTTTGCAAATTTATTAAAAATAAAAAACTAAAATGATTCAATTCCATACATATTCATACCCTTAACTAAATATTTAGCTGAAGCATCTTCACAGTTTCAAGTCTTTGATTGTTTGATGCAACAAGCTTTTCACATTTATTTGCCACTCCTCTCCTCATCCTCTTCACCTCTCAAGCTCTGTCAGGTTGGATGGGGGCAGATGCACATGTTCAGGTTTCTCCAGAAATATTTGATTTGGTTCAATCCCAGGCTGTGGCTGGGCCACTCAAGGACATTCACAGAGTTGTCTTTAAACCACTTTTGCTCTGTGCATAGGGTCATTGTCCGGTTGGAAGGTGAGTTTCTGATTGCTCTGGACTGGGTTTTCTTTAAGGCCATCTCTATATTTTACTGAACTGAGCGTTCCTTCTAGTCTGAGGAGCCCCTCAGTCCCTGTCACTGAAAAACGCTACCAGCACACTTTACTTTTGAGATGGTAATCTGCAGGTGATGAGCAGAGCTGGTTTCCTTAAAACAGGATTGTTAGAATCTAGGTTCATCAGACCAGAGAATCTTGTTTCTCACAGTCTGAGAGCTCTTTAGTTGCTTTTTTGCACATTCCAAGTGTGTATTCATGTGTCTTCACTGAGGAAAGGACTGAGTCTTGCCAAAGCCCAAAGTGATGAAGTGTTGCAGTGATGTTCGTCCTTCTGTAGATTTCTTCTATCTCCACATATGAGCATGGAGCTCAACTAGAGTGACCATCAGGTTCTTGTTCACCACGATAACCAATGCCATTTTCCATCAGTTGCTCAGTTTGGCCAGGTGACTAGATTCAGGAAGAGTCATGATTGTTTCAATTAAGGTTTATGAAGACTACATGCTTCTGAAGTAGTTTTTTTCTGAACTTTTCCACTGATGCTTGGCTGTTTCTCAGCTTTTCAGGCAGTTCCTTTGATCTCAATGTTTGGTTATTGTTCTGATATGCATTATCAGCTGTTAGATCTTGTATGTGTGTGCCTTTCCAAATCATACCCATTCAATTGAATTTGCCACAGGTTTATGTCACCTGAAGTGTAACTTAACATATGAATGTTCCTGAGCTAAATTTCAGCTGTCCCAGATAAGGGTATGTATACTTATGCAATGGAATCATTTTATTTATTTATTATTTTTTTCATCTGCAAAGTTGTTAAAAATCTTTTTTTTTGCTGTACAGTTATGTTCTATCTATCTATCTATCTATCTATCTATCTATCTATCTATCTATCTATCTATCTATCTGTCTGTCTGTCTATCTAGCCATCTATCTATCTATCTGCCTATAAAAAGAGCACAGCTTTGACTTGAGTGATGGAAAATGGCAGTGGGAAAGCCAATAGCTTCACAGGGAGGACAGAAGGAAAGGAACGAAAAGATAAAAGACTCTGGCATGTTTTAATTATTAAACTCTACAAAAGTACTAAAGACTTGGGCTAAAGGTATACTGTCAAATGCAGAATAATCAATCTGTTCTCTCTGTTCCTTCTTCCCTGGTTGTTTTAATCTTTCTTTTCCCTTTTTTCTCCGCTCCCATTTCCATCTGCCTCTCTTTATAAAAAGGTTACTTTCTTCTTTTCCCCTCATCATTTCTTCCTCAGACAGAATAATCTGTGTTGCTGTGTACGTGACTACATGTGAGTGTGCAGGTATGTTTCCATGTTTGTAAGCAAGCGTAATTCCACCCCCACCCTCCGCCTCATTAGTTTCATTCTGAAGGATTTGATTAAATATTTAAAGTGTGCAGCACTTTCTCTGGCATCAGGTGTAAGCCACCGCTGTAATCATAGATAACACTCTGTAATTACACTGCAGTTAACCATACGAGTGTGTGCGTCTGTGTGTGTGTGTGTGTTTGAAATATGAGCACGCTAAACCCTGTAATTCATGTGTACCATCCCTGTCTCCCACACCGTGTTCTCCTTGCTCCTTCTGATACACACACACACACACACACACCTTTTTCTGTTTCGTAATCCTCCCACAATGCCTGCATGTTTCCTTTCTCTTTCTTTGATGCTGGATAGAGAGTGCAAAAGCAGCAGAGAGACAGAGAAAGAGAAAGATGGAGGGAGGGAGAGATTACACTCATTCTGAATGCAATTATGCACACAGGCGTGAATTTCATAGACATCTGTTTTGATGCTGATATGCGATGTTTACTTAAGCTTTATAAAAAGAATCTGCTAAATTTCTTTTTGTGTGTATACATATTTAAATATCACATTTCACTCTCACTCAAGTAAACAATATAGGCCTACATATAAAATAAAATATTATTTTTGTCTTTTAATTCTGATCTGATATCCTTGAGTTTCCTGAACAACCAGTAGTTACCGCCATGATGACTCCCTATTTCCGTTAGCTTGTTTTCCACTGATCTCAATAAAAATCCTGGTTGAAGCTAACCCCATACATGCCACAAACCAGAAACTGTCAGATAAAGTTAAATACGAGCTTGGTTTTTACATGTGCTGTTTCTAGTTACCACAAATAGCCTATAAGATGTTTTATTAAATATTTGTGTAGAAAACCAACGGATTAGAAAAGAATTTGATGCTGGAAGAGAAGAAAAAGAAGTGTTATTGAAGCTTTAAAAATAAAATATTCTCCAAATAAATTACATGTGTGTCCTTTCAAACACATATATGGGCTAAGAGTTATTAGCTAATAGAGCTAATAGTTTCCTTAATGAGCAGCATAATAATTTAAGTAATTTAAGTAGAATTAGAACACAAGAGCATTTACCTGTTGTGAAACGTAGGTCTATATATATATATATATATATATATATATATATATATATATATATATATATATATATATATATCTCTATAAAAAGTTATAAAGACACAGATTCTGCTGTTTATTTTGTATTTGTATCTACTGGATACAATACGTCTTGCATCTTTTCCACGGTGCCAGTTGAGGGGTGTGATAAAGCTTTCTTCAAATCTAAGTTTCACGACAGAATTAACTATAGCAACAGGAACACTTCTCGTGCTTGAGCAAATCTGATGATACTTTGAAAAAAATAGAAACGGATTTGTTATTATTTTGTTATATATATATATATATATATATATATGTGTGTAAATCCTTTTAGTTCTATTAGGGAGTTAGTTAGTGGGTCCAAAAGATGATTTGTGCAATAACAGATGTGTTGCGAAAATTATGCAGACACAATTCTATCATGCTATCATAAAAGTGCATAAGAACAGCAGTGGACTTTTGTTTTTTCAATTTATATCTTGGACTTTCCGAATAGAGGGCTGCATTTTTTTTTTTAATGCTAGGCCAGGCCTATAATGGGCTAGCAAGAGCTAGTGGGTGGCTTGCTGCTTATGGATATGCTATGTGTTTTTTAGTTCACAGAAATCTTTTCCCCATAGCTCTCCAAACTTACATGACCGACATTTCTTCCTCTATACTTCTTTCTGCTAGTCTTTATACTTTCATTTTTTTTTCCTTTTGTCTTCACAGTCCTGAAGCCGAATGTTGCGTGTAATGTTTTCCCAGAGTTAAAGGCATTGCTAGGAGGTTGCGCTTGTACCTTTGGATGATGTGTAGACGAAAAGGTGTTTAAAAGGCTTTGTTTCCTCAGAGGCATACACACACACACACACACACACACACCCCTGCAGTAAAACCTGATATGGCTCTCGTGATGGAGTCTGTCTTTGGCAGGTGCGGTTTCTTGGCGCTCCTTGTAGCCTGCGGCGATGGGGCTTTTTCGTTGACCGTGCTCTGTCCAAGAGAGCTGGAGAACATTACATCGCACATTATCTCAGAACAATAGGTCATATCCTGAAAGTTTTATTCCCTGTAACACACATGACAACACACTGAAAACGCAGCCCAAGCAAAACTCTAGAAATTGTCCTGGAATGTCCTGATTTTTTTTTATTTTTTATATTTAATGTGATATGAATTACTAGTAAATGCATAAATACATGATTTCAATATTGCTTATTACAACTGATGATATAAAAATGTTCTACAGAATAAATAAATTATGCTAAAGATGGAGCTAATTGCTTCAAAATAAAAACCTCAATAACCTAACATACAATTTGAGATTATGAGCAAAAGGCAAGCCAGTACTTACCTCAGTCTTTTATACAGTGTATTGCCACACTGTTCTGGCAAACGGTTTAACTTCCCCTAATTGGCCCTTTAAAAGCTGTGTTAAGGGTGTAAGCTATAGCAAGCTTGAGCTTTTGGCTGTCTGTGCTCTGTTGAGTCAGAAATATTGATATGCGATGTCTCTTGCCATTGTCCAAGTAAACAGCAGGTGGAAAGCCTAGAAGAAAATATCAATTCTCAGTTATCAGAGCCCTGGAGGCATGGCGTTATAGAAAACCAAAAGATCCCAGTGATACATGTATAAAGCTACATTATTAAAGTGTGCAGTTTTGAGATATAAGCCCGTGTGTGACTGTGTTCGGTAGGATGTTTGATATATTGGTTCTACCAGTCCCGTAATAGAACTTGGATGCGACGCGTGACACGTGTGGCCCAGGTACATGTGTGAGGTCAATGAGCTGTATGCACAACTCAACTGTCTACTGGTAAAGGCACAGCCAATGCATTAACTTGCTGAAAAAGCTTGTAAATCCACTCAGCCGTTTAATACAGGAAAGCTCAGATCTGCTCGCTCTATTCCTTTCTTACCCTTTTTTATTTTCTCTCTTTTTCCCTCCGGTGGCTGCATAACATGGTATTGATTATGGAGACATATGAGAGGTAGGCATTGCATTGACGTTGCTGTGCAGAGCTCTCTCACAAATAAGATGTAAAGAATTTAATGTTCCTTTCCGCAACTTGTATTTCATGACCCGTAATCTGGTAACGCAGTGATACTGATGGGTTTCGCTGTGCATGGCGTTGTGCCTGTTTGAGATCGAATGCAAAAAAACAACATCAATGTAATGCGAAAACTCCATATTATGCGTGTTTGAAGCCACAGAGAAATTCAGTATTGCCGTTTGAAGCGCTTCAGGTAGTTGAACAGAACAGAAAGAATGAGGCATTTACACAGTTTGGTTTAACCCTGCCAATGTTTGTGTGCTGTTTCGGCCTGTTTATTTTTCTTTTATGTTTATTTTATGGTTTCTCTGTTACCAAGACAGCCCTCTCCAAAGGAAAATGAATACGAGAGGTTTCTCAAGAGATCTTTTAAACCTGCATGCCAAATATTTCAACATCGCAAGTAACTGAAGGATACAGACCTGAACGCTTTTGGATTTGCTCCATGATTAGGCACCAAACTACACAGACCTTAATATAAAACTAGAAACAAGAGTGTTTTTCTTGATGAAACCTTGCTGGAAATGTAGTTTAAAATAGTTTCAACTTTAAAGTTAGAAGGTTACTGTATGAGGACCGCACAGGCCTTAAAGAGACAGATCACCCAACAATGGTCACACTCGTTTTTTTTTACAAACTTGTATCTATCAGTCATGCATTCAGGAAGCATTCATCAGTCTTCAAACAAGCTGAAGCTATGTAGTGAGATATTTTGTAACTTTTGTTTTACATAAGTCTATAGATAGATAGGTAGGGTATTAAACAAAATTCCCTAACTAATATGAAATAAACAAGGTATTTTTGATAAACCTGTACAAAACCTGTATAGTTTTAAAATTTGCCTTAACTAACCAAAATAAATCTTCCTTTTCTCTCTATAACATGTACACTCTCCTCTCTCTGTCCCTGTTTCTTCTCCCTCATCTGTCTGGTTATTATTCCTACCTGTCATCCGCTTCCCCAGCCCATACATACACCTTTCCCCTCTCTCCATTTTCCTCTCGCTCTGAGTGAATTTATCACCTCTCCGGTCCCCCCTCTAAACCTGTTAAACGCACTGAAAGGAGGAGCATTTTCTCAGGACCTGACAGGGAAGTCTATGCTGCGCCTGCAAAATGTGACTCATGGAAACAGCAGAGAGAGAGAGAGAGAAAAGAGATAAGGAGAGAGAGAGAGATATGAACGTAATTGATTCTGACCGCCGAGGTGGGATCCAGGTTTCCCGAGGGGGATCATCACAACGGGAGGCCACACTGTAACACTCCATCTGGGAAAGAGGGAGGAAGGAGGGATGGAATATAGCTGGAGGTGATAATGATAAAATGCTTTTCTTAATTGCAAATTGCGAGAACTCATTAGTCCTGCAAACTGGCGTGAAAGTGAAAACCGAGGAAAGGACGACTGGAGTGAAAAATGATAAACTCTCATTGTAATAGTTTATTAGATTCTAGTCTATGATGAAGCGTTATAAAAAAGGAGGGTCGCTTTAAAATACTTGTTGATGTTGCCGTAATGTCGCCTAGGTAAATGTAAGGCACTCCTCCATATCGCTTCTGACATTTTCCCGGCATCCAGTGCGACGAATATGCATTAGCTAATTAACCTATCAGATAAGGTTAAGAGAATTTCAGAGCATGCCGCAGGTAATTGCCATCAAAGGAGCAGAGGAGCATCATCAAAGGTTATGTGTGCAACAGTGTGTATGGATGCACAATTTCCTCCATGCACCGTGTATGTAGGTGAATAAATTATGTGTTATGCATTCATGTCTTAACGTGTGTAGGCGGCCGGTTTTTGAATATTAGTTAATGTAGCGCTTGCATGCACATAACATCAACATAATATTCATGCATGTCTGCAGGCCTGCGGTATGTCATTAGCCTTATTTGCAGAAAGACGTCGGATTGGGTGAATGTAGGTTATCACTCAGGCAGACCTAATTCCCTTGAGCCCCCCCTTAGATTTCCACTGTCAGGATCCTCCCTGTGGGAAGACATTGGAAGATAGCGGTGGGGCGGGACGGGGGGAGAGAAAATGCTCTACATCCTTTCCTAATTACTCCAGACTGCTCCGGTTAGCCTACCTGGGTCTCATTAAAAACAGTCAAACTTGGTGTACTTTCTCACTCCCCTTTCTAGATTAGTAAATATTGCTCTCATTAGGATGCTAAAGTACTGACAACCTAGAGCCAATTATCACTAATCTATTCTGGTGAATGAGCGAGCACTGATTGGCTGAGAATGAAAACAGGAGCGTGTTTAATCAACGGGGGAACAGCCGACTAAAAATAAACCAAACATATGTATTTGCGAACAACTTTAGTGACTTGAATAGTGTTTACGTAATCACTAAAAGCTCCCAGGTTGGCCCTTGGTGGAGTTGGGGCCCCTTTGTCGGGGCGGTAAAGCTTTGACCGTTGATGGTGAAATCAGGAAGTGTTCTAGATGAGCAGTTTAGTGGCTCTTTTGTCTGTGTGTGTAGTCTTGTGTGCGTTTCAGGTCAGAGTTGTGTGTGGGTAGTGAGATGTCCTGGGCAGATGGCTACTGTCCCTCTGGGCGGTCTACCAGAGACCCAGTGGAACAGAGTGATTCTGTACCATCTGGACCACACAGCACACAGGAGAGACCAAAAAGCGGCAATGTCACTGACAAGGGCTTCGTATTTACAAGTGTCTCCAGGTGTAGCACACTGCAATGGGAAGAAACATTTATATTCAAACCTCATAGATATTTTTGGTTTACTTTTTAATGAACCGCATTGCATTATATTATCAATATCATGTTCTCTTACCAATAAAATCAAGAAGGATGAGAAGCGTAGGAAGCAGACTTGCTTTCAGATTACTTTGAATTTAGTCTCACTACACTACTGTTCAAAAGTTTGTTGTTTTTAAAAGAAATAACATCAGAATTAGGCTACTTATTCCTGTGATGGCAAAGCTTTTTTTTCAGCAGCCATTACTTTAATCTTCAGAAATCGTTCAAGAAAGAATTATTATTATCAATGTTAAAAACAGTTCTGCTTAATATTTGTGTGATACGTTTTTGTTCGGGACTCTTTGATGAATAGAATATGGTGGCAGAAACGAGATGCAGCACAAAAAGGTAGCGCAACACCACAGAAACAGGTCACAACACAAAATTAGCACAACATAATAGGAACAAGCCACAATATGATGTGGAAATTTGGTTGCGTAGTGCACTATTGGGCCACCGTAACAGCATGTTCAGAATACAGCATTAATTTGAGATTGAAAACATTTTGCATGCATGTAAATTGGCAATAGGTTAAAATTATTTTATCTAAGTTAAATTGATCTCGTTTTTAGAATGATTAGATGTTATTGTTGGCCTTTTACATTTCAAACAATTTGTGATGGATCAATACAAGTATCATTCTACATTTTTAAATCCTCTATAACGTCAAATAAATAGATCATATTACAGGTTATGAGAGATGAGATGCTTCCTTTCTCTCATAAAGCTTCTAATTTCAGTGAATGTGTTAATTCAGTTCACATTACACTCCGGGTTCCAGAAATGCCCGTGTCTGTAAATGCAGGTGACGGTTATGTACTTCAGACACACCCTTCACTTCATTCATTCATCTTCAGCTCGGCATCATCTCTTTATTTCTCCTCCCCCGAGCAAACCAGGACGGATCGATAGAGCTTCTCGCTTCCATTAGTCTCCATGCAGCTTAATGCTGCATTAAAACGTCTACACGCTCGCCGTATCTGGGCTGCTTCTTTTTTTGGACGGGAGAACTTTTTCTATCATTCTTTCATCGGTATCCATTCATCATAGTTCATGAAGAATTCATCCTCATCACGGTCATCTCTGCAAATGAAATGGATGGCGCGCGCCCGTGCGGTTTCACCGTCAGTTCTCCCCATTTCTTTTACCGTCTTTTCTTACGCGTTTTATTTTCCCCAGCATTGCGTCTCTGCAATCTCCTCCTACTTCCTTTCTCTCTCCTGCAACCTCCTTTCTGCCTCTCTTTTCCCCAGCCCTACATCCTTCATTTACTTTAAAACAGACACTCTCCTCCTTCTAAAGCTCCATCCTCTAATCCTGTTAGAAGGATGGGCTTTGATCTCCTGTGAGTGATCATGTTTCTGGTGTGAAGAGAGAGAGTGGAAGTGAGAAAGAGTGCCACACAGATTAAAGAGGAATATGCATCGGTGTTGACGTTCCTTCACTACCTGCATCTGAAGTGACTGCACTATTGGGACAGAGAAGTTATGATCATTTAATGCAGGTTATAAATCAGAGCCAGAGCCGCTCGGGAAGCACTGAGGAATACAATATAAAACGTGATAGAAAGAGTGTAAGTCACAATTATAAGCGATATAAAATACTGGATGTTGCTTTGTGACCAAAATGATCACACTGGGATGGGAAACTGCGCTTTCTAGTAGTCGTTGGAAATGTGCGTATTAATATTACGATATAATGATGACATGATCATGATGCAAGACATTCAAGCAGACATTATAAAAGCATTAGCACTCCTTCAGTGAATATAGGTTGTTGTATAAATATAAATCCATCATGTGTCCAGCTGAAATTGATTTAATTCTTGCCTTACACGGCTCACTGTTCTGTGCAACCTACAAATGAAGTCTTGCGGTAAATGTCTTTGTAATATGGAATAAGATAAGCCTTAAGAAGCAGCAGCTTATGTGTTGGCTTGTGCTCATTAGAGTGATGACGGGAGAAATCAAAGTCAGACAGCCAGGAGGTTGTAGCATACAATAAACACACCAACCATACTGTCGTTAGTTATTTATTTTTTATTTAGGCACCAATAATCAATAATGCAGGGAAGATTCTCTCTCTGTCGTACAAATGCTATTCAGGGCTTAGTTTATCTTAAGCCACAAACAGACACGTTTAACTATCACAGTGGCGGGGAAATCTTCAGAACTGGAAATGCTACAAGACACTTGTGTCATTTTACTGGCTTGTTTAGTGAAACCGATTCAAATGCTTTCCATGATTAAACAATCAATCACTTTGAATATAATAAGACCACATTTTAAACAAAATCATTTTTTTTTTTTTTTTTTTTTTTTTTTTAAGGTAAATCAGGCGTAAGTCAGGAGCAATCCACCAAAGACGAGTTGTACAACGAAGACACTTACGGGTAATTTTAACAAGACAAGCAGCATTTATCTGTTTATGGACTGTCAAGATCAAAATTACTGACTTTAGCTTATCTAAAATATGAATTCAACTTTGAAAGACATATGAAATGGTGCTTTGGGATTTGCAGTTCGTTTAGTGTCAAGAATGCAACGTTAGTGAACTTTTTCGGTTTGCTTTACACAGCACCAGTTAAACTAGATCACTGTTTACAGAACAAACACCAGTCAAAAGTTTGAACACATTCTTATTCTTTATCATTACTACTGTCTATATACACACACCATATATATATATATATATATATATATATATATATATATATATATATATATATATATATATATATATATATATTTAGAATAGTAAAGAAAAAAAAAAAAACAAATAACATTTTATTTAAAGGTTGGAACACGCTACAGATACACTGGTTGACTAAAACGCCTAAATTACATGACACACTCTCAGAAATGAAGGTACAAAAGCTGTCACTGGGACAGTACCTTTTCAAAAGGTACACTTTTGTACCTATTAGGTTCAAATATGTACAGTTTAATTACTAATATGTACCTTTTAGGTACCAAAATGGACTCTTTACAAACATGTACCTTTTGAGAAGGTACAAAAGCTGTCCCTGGGGTAGTACCTTTATTTCTGTTGTATTTCTGTTTATTTCTGTTCCAAACACAACTAAAGTTGGCTAAAAATATTTATATGTCTGATATTCTCCAACTGAAATGAATCATTGTCTTAACATTTTTTACCCATTATACACTGTGATTTTCTAAAACTCTTGAGTTCGACCACCCAATATCGGCAAACTGGCTGTAACTTTTGGAAACTAGAATAGACTATTCCAGACTGCGAAATGGGGAAAAATCATGTAGTGTATTTCAGCCTTTAAGCAGCCTAGACTCCAGCTCTGCACACTCTGGGCAGTCTCTCAACTCAGTAATGAAGAATCCACCTGGGAAGTGTTTTTTTTGAATAGTATTGAAAGAGTTGCCATGTGTGCTGGGCACTTGTTGGCTGCTTTCTTTACTATTTGGTCCCATTAACTTTTTTTTTTTTTTTTTTTTTTTTTTGCATTTTAATGAAAAGCTTAGTGAAAAAAAAACAAAAAGACACATAGGTGTCATTTACGTAAGACCTAATAACATCTAAGCATTGCTGAATCATCAGTGTGCTCAAACCTTTGACTGGTAATGTTGCTGAATCTGCATGTTTAACGTTTAAGACACTGTAAGAGGTTAATATATTTCATTGTTAATTTTTTTTAGAACAAACAGCAGGGGACATCTTTGTGTAAATATATATTCTCAATATACAGCTGTATATAATATTTTTAGATATATTTGCAATCTATCTATACAAGTATACATATATAACAATTAGGAGGGATTTTTTTTTAACATTCCTTTACCCTGATATTTTTTATGAACAGAAATATGTTTGAATAGACTGATAATATAAATAAATCACCACTTGTCACCATAAAAAAAAAAAAAACATTTTAAATACGTAACATTTCCATCCAAAAATACAACATAGAATATTTAATGAAGAACACATACATACATACATTCATACTAAATTTAACAGCTAAAGTTCGGCCAAACTGACTTTATTATTTCTTAACAATATTTTAAATCCTTACTAGTGGACCTGCTTGTCTTAGACTAAAAAGTCAGCAGAGGTTTTCTGGCAGTATTTATTTTAGCTGTGGAATGAGGTCTGAAACTGTGTGATTATGTATATGTGTTTGTGGAATGTCACTGATAATCTGTGTTACTTTGAATGTTCTTTGACATGTCATTTCAAGCATGCTAATCATTCCCCATTTGTATTCAGACTATAGCAAATTTTCAATTTGTGTGAGAGGCAATGTGTTTTTGATGAGCCTTTGTTAGTCCGTTTCACCTGATTCACTCAACTGAAGCAGTCACTAACACACTGTGTCCACAAACCTTAAAAATTATAATTATCATCCTTAGGGTTTTCTGTTTGCTGGCAGTTATATTACATCTGCAGCTGGGCCATGGTAATGTTGACTGAATTTACGGTTTGTGAGTTTTATAGACTATTTTCTTGCACGTTAAAGAAAAAGACCAAACATAAAACATTACAAAATTTAAGCATTACAAAACAACATTTGTTAAAAAGCAGTGCAAAACAAAATAACATAAAAAGTCAATAATTCTTTTTTGCATTAACGTCACTGCATCCAGCATAAACCACACACTCGACACACGGAGCAAATAATAAATGACCCATTTGGAGTTAATTTGGCCCATCAGTAAGCTTGCTCTCCCCTTTGAAGTCCAGGACATCCCATAGAAGGGTGGGGTTTTCACAGTTGTGCTGTGCCCTCCAATGCTCAATAACATCTTGTTTCTTATTAAACACCTTACTGCAAAGGATGCAGTTAAAGTGAGAGCCCACCCTCAAGGATATACCTTTACCCCTTAGTACATGGCCCTCCTTACCTATTATCTCCTCTTCGTCCTCCTCTTCTTGACTCACTCTGGCTTCTTGATGGTGAGAATGGAGGTGGCGTTTGAACTTGGAAAAGGAGAAGAACTCCTCGTCGCAGGTGCCGCAGTGAACTAGGTTGCGTTTCTCATTAAGCTGCCTCCAGTAATGTGCTGCATGTTTGACCAGTTCATCCTCTGCTTCACGGCCCCCGCGCATGGCCCCGTCCCTCAACCGCACCTGGACCTCTTCTCCGTGCACATACAACAAATGCAGCTTCATGTCAGCAAAGGTAGGGGTGATGGCCTGGCAGCGCCCACACTTAATTTGTAGCTCGACCGGGTCAACACGTTGTTCATCAGCTTCTGAAGACCTGCAAGACAAGGAACGTCTATGTCAAGAACGAGAAGGCTTTAGCAATAGCCAACACTCAAAGTTTGTTACTTACTCTCCTACAGACATGTTTTCTTCATGTTGACTGATGGACGGTTCAACAGTAAGTATTACCCGGTGCACCTCTCTCAAGTGGCTGAAGTAGACACCCACATAGCCAAATGACTTCTCACAGAATTCACAGCAAAGGCTCTTCCGGGGCCTGCTTTCAGCATGGTGCAGCTTCATATGTGTGCTAAGACTGCCTGAGTGAGCGTAGGCCTTCCTGCATACCGGGCAGACGTAAGGCCGCAGGTTAGTGTGGCTGTTCATGTGGCTCTGCAAGTGATGCTTGAACTGGAAACACCTGTTGCAGGTAGGACATCGATGCAGTGGACGACTTCCTGTGTAAATCATTCCTCCACCACTTTTACATTCTAACACAGACTGCTGATCAGTAGCTTGCGAAGACTGTGGAGCACTTGATATCTGCTGTCCTAATACGAGCTCCTGATCAAGGTTCTCTGATGCTGACAAGGAAGGGAGCGGAACAAGTTGTGGAATAGTAGTTTCCATGACCAGTACCGGCTTGGGACGAATACTCCGATACTTTTTGGATATATCAAGCAGCTTCTCTTGAGAGGCAGAATTCGAAGCACCAGTTGGAAGTTTCTCAGGTACCCTCCTTCTGAAAAACGACAGGGATCTCTTCTTTCGAGCTTCGAAGGCTAGAATATCCTCCATTGTTTTTCTCTTCCTCCCCCGTTTCTTGCCTGGAGGTTTCTTGATTTGGGTGTTGATGTGGTCTTGGATTAGGCTTTCGCTTTTAACTTTGCTGTCTGTGGACTTGATTTTGTCTGGAGGGCTTTTCAGGCTGCTTTTGGCTCCAGTCTGCTTGTCTGAGAACGGGGTGCTGGCGAGGCTGGTTGGTGCCAGGAGGGAGTTCTTCACCTTGGCATAAGGCAGGATGGGCAGCTTGCCCTTGGGTGGAGATGGAATGATCTGAACAGCTTTGCTAAAGATAGTGGGTGAGAGGACCGTGATGGCACTGCCAGCCGAGGCTTGACCTTCAATTTGGGTTTTAACCGATGAGATTTTCTTGACAGGGGCAACAAGGGGGGTTCCATGCTGATTTTTAAGTGGACCGGCATCGCTTTTTTGTTCCACTTTTCGATCTGTCTGCGAACCTGGGAGCAAGGGGTTGATTTCAGACGAAGTTGGAGCATCGATCATAACAAGCTGCTCTGAGTCTGAATTCTGTTCTGATTTCACAGCAGGTAATTGAGCTTGTATGGTTGCAGAAACCTTGGCTGGACTCGGTATCTTGCTACTGCCTTTTTCTGGAGCGCTCTTGCTTCGCACTGGTTGGTATCTAGGAATAGGCAGCTTAAGGTTCTTCTGGATTGGCTGTTGCTGTTGTGTCTGAGGTAAGGCCACCAACGAGAAGGTCCCCTCTTGTCCGGCCACCTGCATGAGTGCATAGTTTTGGGCAGGGACAAGTATGGATTTTGGGCTGACAGCCGTGGATGCTTCTGGAAGGGCTGGGGGAGGTTGGCAGGATAGAACAGCAGAGGATGGAACCACTGCTGGGGCTTTGGGGGCAATGCTGCGAAACTGGAGACCCTTCATTTGAGAGTGGGGTCGTGCATCACCTGTCAAAACAAGATAACGCCTTCAACGTTGTCATTTAAGAAATAAAATGTAACAAAAGTGAACTGAAAGAAAAAAAGAAAGAAAGAGAGAGAGAGTCTAACTCCTTTTTCATTCTCTCTCTAACACACACAAATTTACCCTCGGGCAAAGAGTTTGAGCCCTCTTTGATTCAAGCTCGGCGTACTGCTCTTGTTCATGCTGCAGCTCACTAAGTCTTATACCATACTCATGCTTCCTAATGCACACTGACACACACACGCACATACATTTGCAGAAGGAATAAAGCACCTTTAAAGTACAACAGCTGCCCAGCAGTAGAAAATAAAATTAAACAACCATGCTTAAAACAAGTCATGACTGTCCACACAACCTTGTGGCCTTCTACTTAATTGTTGATGTAAAAATAACAAATATGAAAAAAAAAAAAAAAACTCATAGATTTACATATATTCAGACACATTCATCTATAGTGGCTAAACCAATTAATTTGTTCACCAATTCACCAGTTAAGCCAACTATGTAACAAACTGCATAGTTCTCTATAACCTTTTGGCAAAAGAGATGCTTTAGAATAATGTTTGATTAATTAGAAATAAGTATTTAGTAGCAAGTACTACTAAACTGAGACGTTAGTCATGAGAAGAAAAAAATGTGAGAAAAAAGTAAAGAGTAGATTGCTGATGAAGATGGAAAATATATAAATGATGTTTCAGCACTTAGTTTTCAGAAGTCTGTAAGCACAAAACATGGTAATGTCTAATCCCATTTAGGCTGCTATAGAATTAATTAGGTTAAAAACAGAAACATCATAAAGAGCTGGGCTTTTACCGGACCTAAAGGGGAAGATGAGAACAGTTGAAGGGAAGGAGAGTTCTCTATTTTAGGTGAAAGAAATGGGAACTTATTTTTAGCCATAGAGAAAAATAGCATCACGGACCAATTAGCAGAATGAAAGGTGAGGAGTTCAAAGGTGAGATCTGGTGTTTATGTTAGGAGAAGGGTTACGCTCCGGCCACCACGTATATCTGTATGTAGGTCTGTTTTTGTTTGTGGGAATGAATTTAGTGTGCATATGCGTGTATTTACTCCTCACTCATGCGTAAAGGAATGCAGGCCAGATGTTGGTCAATAGGTCATGGGGACTTACCTGATAGCCAACATTACAAAATTGTTATCTAATTTTGTAGTGTAATTCTGATTATAGGGATGGACTCAGGGACCTAAGTACTTGGAAGTGACTTTTAAAGTGAATTTGTGATCTAAATTCAGTAACCGCTACACACGAACATATTAGAAATGGGCCAAATTTTTTATTTTGTGACTGGTTACATTGTCATTTTGATTCATTTAAAATTTATTGATTCATGTCAAAATTTCCACTTAATAGTTAGGAGGTAAATGGAAGAGAATGTGTTTTTCCCCCTTATTAAACATAAAAAATCATAACCATTTAAAAAGTACTCTTGATTATTATTACTTGACCTTAAAAGATGAGCTACATATTATTATCTCTATACTCACTTTGTGTATGTGATTTCAGAGGGCTGGAACGATGCTCTTGGGTTTTCATGCCTGCCACAGTGTCACTGAAGATCCTGAACAAACAACAAATGCAGAGAACAGAACTGAACCTCTGCTGTGTAATTAACACAATAGATGCTTTAAATTACAGTGTTTAGAGGTGTCTGCCTGGGTTCAAACGATGTCTTCTCTCCCCCCTCTCTCTCTCACTATCTCGATCAAAACCAGAGGACATTCCAGATGTCACACAGGCTCAGATTAGAGTCAAGGCAAAGGCAGAAAAACAACAGGAGGGGAAGGATGGAAAAGGGAGTGAAAGACTGTTAACCGAGGAGGAGGGGACACTGAATGAGCCAGGTGAGATGGGAACCCTTAATGTGTGTGTGTGTGTGTGTGGTAGTGGGACGAGGACAGGGGGGATGTCATTTGGCCTGTACATGAAGGTCCTCATCTGTGGCAGTGAGATAGCAGCCTTGGAGTGTGTGCGTGTGTTGCGGGGGACTATATTTTAGGGAGGGGTTTGTCCAGTACCCTGTAGGTCTGAAAGGAGATGAAAGGAAGGGATCTGCAGGAGATAAGAGAGGTGGACACACACGGCCGTTCTGGCTAGAACGTCCATATCCAGCGGCCATGAGCTCTGACTGCCACAGATACACACACTCTTACATACACAGCACATCTGTCATATCTCTATGCCTCTGCAAACTTCCCGATCTCTAAACACAACACCGGTCTGTCGTACCATATTTTCGCTTGTTTAATCAAGCCTGTGTTGGCTAATTCCCCTGTTGTTCCGGGCAAGCTGTGAAGTCGTTAACACGTGTGAAAATAAACAAAATAGGGAAAAGATGAAGAGACAATAAACTGCACATGCTAAACATTCTAAGCCAAGTTCTTTCAGAAAAGTCAATGAGAATTTTGTCTCAAAAGAGAAAGTTCACTGATCTTTAAGAGCGTTATTCTTTCACTCTTCCAGTAAAAAAAAGATGGACACACTTCTTTATTATTACAATTTTCCAATGCTTTAGAATAATACTTAAGTCTTTAAAACTGTGAAAATGAAATATGAGTGTTAAGTAGTTTTATGTAGCTATGTCGTTTTTTTGTTTGTTTTTTTTTTTTACTTGTAGTGTACGGTGGCCCCTAAAAATGATTGCACATTTAAGACTTCTTTTTTTTTTTTTTTTTTTTTTTACTTTATTCCAACTGGTTAAGAAATAGCAAACGTTACTAGATTTTATATATGCATCTAATATTAGATCATCTATACGATTAAACTGCACAAGTTCCTTCAGGTTACATCTAAATATATATATAGATTTAATTGATTTCTATTGAAAACTGCATCGACTGCTCAGTATGAGATGGCATTTCAGGAGTTTAGGACACATGCTTTTTCAATAACTGCTTTATTTCCTGTTTGGATTTATATGCTTTATTTCTTAAGATTAAGTGTTTATTTCCCCCCTAAAGGAATTGTTAACTGCCAGTGTTTTCTGTCATAGCTAGGCATCTAAGCTATTAAACTATTTCTTGTTATGATTTTAAATTAGTGTTTAACCTCGGTACGACCTTAAAGTAAAAAGAGGTGCTAAAGTTTGATTTTATGACGGCTGTGCTTTGAAATGGTTAAATCGTTATTCAAGTGATGAAGGATTGTGAAACTCTGACATTAATCAGTGTTGAGTACTCTAAGGTTAATCCGGCCTGCTTCAAGTGTTTCAAAATGAACAGCAGTTGAAAACAATCATTAGAAATTTTAAAAAGTAATCAAAAAGTAAACCGAATGGAATCAGTTACGTTACTTTAATAAGTATTTACAGCACTCATTACATTTTAAATAGCGTAACTTGTAATCTGTAACTGATTACATTTCTAAAGTAACCTTCCCAACGCTGATTGTGACGTACAAACAGAATACAAAAAAAACAAAAAAATATATATAGGGTGGACACTTTGTTCTATACATCAGCTGTTGAATGGATGGAGTCAGATCTGGATGCCCTGCATGAAGTAGTAAAACAATCTTAGCCTTGCTGGATGTGTACAAGGGTATGTGTTTGAGTGAAAGGTCAGTTGTCTCTCTCAGAAGAGGAGACATTTTCAGAGAAAACACAGCACTGTTTGCCAATCTCTGATTTAGAAGAGACTGTGCCCCTCCACAGCAGACTTACAGACACACAGTCTTTGCAGGAACGTGGCACACTTACACACACACACACACACACACACACACAAACACACCTGCCGTATCTCATCTTGTGACAGCCAAAGCGACAAAATGTTAACCAGAGGAAATGAAAACACGAACATGCCAGTACATCATAACACGCTACATACATGGGTCCGCAAAAAGACTGCGCTCTGCCGGAACAATACAACAGATGTTAAAACACGTCAGTCAACCGGAGCACCGTAACAAAAGAACCACATGAAATAATATCAACTCTGCATAACACACGCACAAACACACTCTTGAGTAATTAGCTGTCACCTGAGCCAATCAATGTAGAAAGGAAAAAATCTATTCCAATTTCAAAACTACAGGCTTGCTTGTACACGCAGATGTGGACTAATCAATAAGAAAAGCATCCCGCATCAGAAAGACGAGAGAATACAGAGCCTAAATGTTCCCACTGGCTAAAGCATTTCAGTGTAAATGCACATAAAGGAATCTATCCCATGAATGCTGCTGAAAGATATTTTGCAGATTGTTTTTTTAAAAACATATTAAAGTGAATGGGAATGCAAGGGAAAAAAGCAACAACAAAAGTACCGCATAGTTTATATGATTGATCAAGCATGTTCCAAACTTTCTGTAACTTTAATGATATTTTAATGTGAGGAGCAGAATGAAATTGAAGTTATTTAGTGAAAAATGTAGTAGCTTATTAACTTTTTGTGCATCCAAGTAGTTTTCATAGGCCATACCAATTCAATTCATGACTGGCTGACTGCAAAATGTAAATATTAAATGGAACAATAAAATAACGTTAATAACGGGTTAATGGCCATTACATTTTTTTAGACTTTTTGCTGTTTGGAACTATTCATTTTGATTTTGTTTCTGATTATATTCCTGTAAAAATTTAGTTAGTTTCCAGTTTTTATGTTCGTTCATTGAGCGCTGATCTTGACAAAGTTAACTGACTTCAAACCCTGAGTGTCAAACTGCAAATGCATCCAATTTATGGCACTTTTCTGGAGTTGTTTTTTTATGTTTTTCAGAGCTTGCAAATTGTATGAAAAACACTGTTACACTAAATTATAATGATTATTATAATTAAAGAAAAAATAAACGTCCATGTCATACTTCTCAGGCCATATATTCCAGTAAAATAATACTAGCAGTAAACACATCTGGATGCTTGAGAAAAGGGTGGTTGAAAATTTCATGGAAATGTTGCAGGAGTCAATAACGGTGTGTCATAATTTCTCTTGGCAGTGATTTTTTTCTTGAAGACACTGTGGTGAGGAGCCTCATTTCCGCAGAGCCGACCAGACAGGATGCTGTAAATCAAGGTATTGAACTCTGACCCACGGAATGCAGTCGCCAAGGGCAACTCAGTGTGTGTCACCTCTACGGTGAAGTGTTGGAAAGGAAGTGACTGCGACAGTCAAAATGACTCTCAGCACTTGGGTTGATGTTGCATGAACGTCCTCAGCAGGAGGCAGGCAAGTGCCACAATTATGCATTTAGATGGGTAATTGTAGCTTCTAGAATATAGAAGTGAGAAGGCACAGGCATCTATGAGGACTGGTCTTCGATAATAGCATTCACCCAGATTGAGTGATCGGGGGAGGCCAAGAAACCATAATGAAAGTGTGAAAACCTGTGGCCAGAGGCTAAGTCTATGTGAGTCACCTTATAAAACCTTTAAATGACCTTTTGCTGTTTGGTGTGACATTTGTATTCATTAAGTAGGTCACACAGTAGAGAAGACTGCATAAACCCTCAGACTCCATCTTCAACCAACTCCCATAACACCATGCTTCCCTCATTTCATCACTATGTCCTCATTTCCAAATTTCTCATTGCCTTTCAGCACTAGGGTTGCGTGGTGCAATTGTATTAATGTTTGCTAATGCTACCTATAATGCTTTTTATTATGCTTATTTATTATTTTTACTCCTGTTTTAACAAATCCTGCATAAAATCTCAAACTTAAAATTTCACTTGGTCATGTTCACTTATCCGTTGGAGTAGTAAACAAATTCTTGAATCAGTTACAGTTAATAAAAGGAAAGTTTCTGTAGTTACTTATATAATTATATATATATATATATATATATATATATATATATATATATATATATATATATATATATATATATATATATATATATATAAAATTTATGATCCATTGTTAAAAAAAATATTTTTGAACTCCATTGATTGTTTGACAGCTCTATGTAAAAATATGTAAAAAATAGTTTTCTTGAGAAAAAAAATAGTTTTCTTGAGATAAATAATCCTACAGATTTGGAATTATATATACAGATAAATAAAAAAATAGTTTAAATGAGATTAACTGCAAACACAAATCGGATCATTGATTTAGTTGACAATCCTACATTTATTTTATCAGTTTAAGCACACATTTTCACTTATTTTTACATCCTCAAGCTCTTTAAAGTGGACTAAATTCTGATTGGCTGAATTATTGTATTTTCAGTTACAGTTATCTTGCTTGGGTTGAACGGGCCTTATCTTACTCAGTACCTGTGGCTTAAGCAAAACAGCTAAAACGGTACTTACAAAGAACAAAAGAGGGGAAAACAAAGCAAGGAAGGCCAACTTTTACAGGAACACAAGCAGAAAGACAAAGACCTGCATCAAGTTTTCCTGAGTGATGGAAGGTGTGGTTAAAGATCTCGGTCTTCAAATCTGTGTATGTTATCAAAACCGAGAGGCCAGGGAAAAGAATCCTGTTATAATATGCACATTTTTAATGTTAGAGAATATGAAACTGAGCATCAAAGCTTATGCAGATACTCCTGCCTCAGTACTTGTTCAGGTTTAGAGACCCAAGGGATTTATGAGTGAACTCAGGTAGCTTTAAAGAAGTAATAAGAGGAACGTTGTCTAGATAGGGTAGAACCAAGAAGAAAGCCTGTTTGCACACAAACACAATTCGTTATGTGATCAGTGACCAACATTGCATTTAAATCAACAAACACGAGTGTATTCTCGCTTTCTGCTATTGGGGTTAAAGAGATGGATCAGCTAAAAATTTAAATTCAGTCACCTTTATTTGATGTCATTCCAATGCCTAACAATAGATGTTATGCAGGATGTTCGCATTTCTCTTTTCCAAATAATATAAGATAAGGGGCTGGCAGGGTACCAATAAAAAGCATTGTGTGAGGAACAGACTAAAAACTAAATGTGGAATACAGTACACAAGCCATATAAGAGCTTCCTTTATGAGGCTCTGTAATTCCTTGAGCTCGACAGCCCTTTGTCAACATTCACTTTCATTGTAAAAGAGCTGCATGAACAATCTGATGAATAAATGGTGACCGACTTTCAATTTTTGGGTGAACTACCCCTTTAAGCTTCGGCATGCCGTTTAACCCCCGGTCCCTCTGAAATCTCCCAGGAATCACCCACATTGTGTTCAACAAAGGCACCAGTTGTAAATCCAGACTTCAGAGCGCGTGTCATGTGATGGAGGAGCTGTCTCTCATTTCCCTGCCATAGAGAGGGTTTCTCTGATATAGCAGCTGTTTCTCTGATGAGTTGGAGAATCTGGGAAACATTGTCTGGCGAGATCAAAGAGAAGCGGAGCTGTAATTATCACGGTAACCAACGGTAAAGCTGTTAAATTAAGCAGGCTCAACCTTCAGTCTGTTAATGAGAAATTTCTCTCCTTCTCTCATTAGAGGAGGTATTTATGAGGCGAGTCAAAACCGCACACTGGGGTCTGGAGAGTTATTTATTGATTGTGGGCATTTATCATACCTAAACATTCACTAAATAAAGAGTTACGCAGTTACAGCGGAACTAATCAGGTCAGAACTACTCCACATACAAGAATACGCTAAAGCCAGATTCAATTAATCATAACAAAAGAAAGAACTTTCAAAATCCCATAACCCAATAGCTTTGCCTGAGAAAGTGGTATAACTACATAAACACGAGGTTTGATGGTGAGGTCTGTTTGACAGCTGCCACAATTCCTGATGAGGTACAAAAAGACGGAAAGCTTTGAAAGAGAACACGAGTTCTGAATTCTAATTAAACATCATGTGCATTTTTTAAAAAATGTGTTGAAAAGATGGACTTTTATGTATTTTGTTTTGAAAATTTGACTTAAACAGCTGTCTATTTTATAACAAGGTAGCCTAGGGAGTTCTCAGATCTCCTGAGAGGCTTCAATAGGAATTTGTCAAGGCATGGTTTTTTGTTGGTTGTAAACAAGGGAAATATACAGCTTCATCCAGAACTCAAAATACACTACTAGACCTAAATGTAATACACGCCACTATGTTGCTAGTGGCCGTCTCTAAAGTGACTGACAAGCATCAATGATGCACAAAGAATAAGACTGTATGCTAAGTAATGACTAGAACAGCTCCCCATTGAGACTTTAGGGACTGGTAATGAAGAACCATGACTTATCAATAATAGTTCAGCATTATTGCAGTGGGCTGCAGTGCAGGACGGTGGTAACAGCAATGCTAGCAAATCTAACCTCAACCATATCAGTTTAAATAAAGATCAAGTATGTCACTGTGCCACGAGAGAACAAGAATGCTCTAGGAAACAAGGTCAAGTGATCGTTTTATACAATGGGACATAAAACCAAGCTGGCAGCCAAAGACCAACAACTGCAATGGTTTTATTTTGATCGCGTGAGGATTTCCAGTGCTATGGACAATGAATACTCGCACTCAAGTTTAAAAGGTGCAGTCATTTTAGTAAAAAGTTTTATGAGGAACTTGAACCTGTGGCGAAATCTGCAAGGCATTATTTTCCTTTATGTTACATTCCAGATCATGCAGATTTCACATGTGAAAATGTTTTAAATATGAATGCACACTGTGATATACAAAAGTAAAACAGCTTTGTGAACAAGGATGGATTTTGTCCATCAGAGATTGATTAAATCATTGGATTGTTGTTATTTGATAATTGATGCAATCTCATGTGATTGATGGGTTTATGACCCAACCAATGCGCACATCAACAAGGAAGAGATGAATAATTAATTATATTAGTAAAAAGGGCAATAGTCCAAAAAAAATAAGACTTGTGAATTTTGGTTTGAATTTGCCTAATGTAGCTAGCCAAACATTTGTCTTCTGTATGATGTGTAGTAAATACCAAAAGAATCTTCAGTTTTGCTGTCCAAAGATGGCCCACAATCCTCTTCTTCCTCCTCTTCTCCTTCCACAGCCCTCCTCTCACCTAAAACAACCACAGAACAAACATTTAAACACATTTACTAACCCATTTACACTTAGTCACTTTATGCATTTGCATCGATCGTATTGCTCTCTGATTGGGTACGCACAATCCATTTATACTTGGCAACATAAATGCGTCTCCACACATCAGATATAAATCTGATCAACTACTCCCATGCTATATGCAAACAAAGTTCACTTTGAAGCCAATGCCAGCAAGTACCTTTGCACCTTTGCATTTGGGATTTGCTGCCACTCTTTCTAGGTTTCATATCGATGATTGCGAGGCTCCTGCACTTCCTCATGCTGTCGTAGTTTATTTTAGGAAGATTAAACGTTACAAGTGTGGCCTGAACAAGCAGATGCGTTTATGCTTGGTCTTTTCATGATCCTGTAACTATGAAAAATGACCAAGTGTAAATACCCCCTCAAAGGACCATTAAACCACATAATCTGTCCAGCACACAGAAAAGACTAAATAAATAATAAGAACGTCCAAGTAAATTATTCACTTTACATTCTTGATCCACACCGACTACCCTTGTTAGACACTCCCTTGTGAAACAGGAAAAAAAACGAGATGCGGAAAGAGAGAAAAGTTCATTCACTTGTACGCTAACTCAGCGAAAACTACGTCTTCTGCTTTTGGGAACAGCAGAGATAATCAGGTCCAACACCTTCGTTGTTTCGAAACAGGGATTGCTTGTGCGCAAACATGCTCTCGTACAACCAATGCAGATGCTGAAAAGTCCATCAACACACATGAAACAAGCCTCCACTGTAAACACGCTTCCTCTTTGAATCTTTAGCTGTAAATTATGGATGTTCTGTGTGTAACAGTGTGATAGACGAGGGCCCTGGAGTCCCATCAGGGTAAAACACAAAGCTTACAACTCTCACCTTGGATGTGCGTTTGTGTGTGTGTGTGTGTGTGTGTGGAGGTCAAATGGAGTCAGCAACACACAAGGACACAAGCAGATGCTGCAGCACTCAGTCAATAACGTTTAGCCCCAAGACATCGTTGACCTCACCGGGAGGTCCGTATGAAATCGCGCTTTGCCGTCTGTATGACTATAATCTGCTCTACAGTCAAGGGAGAAATGATCTCTTTATAAGATGTATTACTGAGGTTTGCTTATTGATTATTCATAATGCTTCACAAAGTGGCTCTCTATGTCTCTGAATAATGTATAAGAGACTCACGGTATTAAAATAAAATGAGTCAACTTTAGGGCTTTTATTTGAGAAGTTCTGGAAAGTGGGACATCCTGTGTTTTTGCAATGATTAGTATAATGAGCATAATGAGAGTACGATGTTGGTTTGACAGTGCAAATTCATTAATCATGTTAAATTTGGCTTGCATCGATCGTTCATCTAAGTGATAATAAGAGCATTTAAAAAGAGCTTAACCTGAACTTCATGAGCCAAATGAGACGAGGCCAAATATTTATCGTGCGGTGTTGGCAGCTGCCATAAATAACAAAAAACAAGAACTCTGCAAAAAACACACTGCACTTCTATAACAAGAACTTATGAAAATATACTTAATTTAGTCTTCAGTGTCACATGATCCTACATAAATAAAGTGATCTACTGTCAAAGTTCAAAATATTTATTGTTTATATACACTGTCCTTTTTTTAATCAATATAATGCACCCTTGCGGACCAAAAGCATTATCTTTTTTTTTTTTACATTAAAATTGTTTCCGAGCCCAACTTTTCAACAGCAAATAACTGAATAAAATTGTTCAAAAGGTGAATTAATCATTAGCTAAAATTTATTTCTGAATGCCAAAAATAACACGGCATCAACTGACAACACTTTTGCCCATCCAGCCACCTAGAAAGTGTGCAAACTGCATTTCAAATCTGAAGTGTGTAACCTGATTTACGCACTTAATTCTCTTAAAAAACTGGCATTCTTAGCAACAACGAAAGCTTTGCCTTCACCTTAAAGTACCTGTCTGTTGCCTGCCGTTTTTTGACTCCTGACTTGAAGCATTTCACCACACTCTCACCACTCATCTTCACGGTCAATCCCACAATCAAAATGCAAGCCTGCCAGTAAAAATCATCTCTTCGTTCATTCAGAGCACAAATGGTCAAACGCTTATGGGTTTTGCCTTAAAACTGAAAACTCTGTCAGCATTTACACGCCCTTACAGAAGAACATAAGGGTCAGTATTTAATGACAGGATTTTAATTTTTGGGTCTAGTATTTCAACTCAATCCCCTCTTATGCATGAATGCCCAAAGGCAAAAGGCCAAGCCACCTCCAAATGTAAACAATTACTCTTTGATTAAAGCTTTCCACTCCAAACATTGCACAGTGTTTACTCCGATAGAGCCGCCGATAAAATACCAGCAGACAGCCAAGTGTGTGCGTGTGTATTTGTGTTTGTCCACCAAAATGGTTTTCAGTGAACACATGATTATCTCAGACGCACACACACTTTATAAGCAGTCCTGCGATGTGACCTGGAGTTTGTAAATGCACATAGGCTGAACAGTCTCTGCATCACTGTTTAGTGACTCCAGCATGCACGATACAGACAGAAGCTTTTATTTTGGTCATCTAAAGGGCACTCATTTGTCCGATTCTGATGGCATAACTTAGCACTTGGCTTGAGTTGAGCAAAACGCATTTATATTTATTGCATTTGTTAAGTTATATTTAACATGACACGACAAAACAAAACATGACAAAAGACAATTTAGTCTTTTAACAGATAATGAGAGTAAAATGTTGCGGGCTTTTCATAGTCTTTAACTGTAATGGAGCCATTAAAGGCTGTCAGCACATCACTGAATAAAACAGCAGCAGGTGTTTTTGTTGTCATTTAAAAACACTAGTTTAGCAATAGACGCAAACAGATTTAACAGGGTATGGTTACAAAATTGCACAGCTGTACCCAGGACTAAATTAGACCGGACTGACTGCATGTCAAAAAGACGAGAAGCAAAATTATAGCTTTTAGCCCTGGACTCTGGTATTAAACTTCAGTTGGTGAGCTTCAATGATGTCATTATTACCCGCCATGTGACCAAAGGGAAGAGGCCCTGCTTTAGTGATGTCGCATGAAAAGCTTTTTTAAAAAAAAAGCATGGTATTAAAATATGATTTTTTTTTATAGGGTCAAATTATCTTATGCTTTGCCTTTGAAAAAATGGCCCCATCTCTGAAAAGACTGGGGCCATTTTTTCAAAGGCAAAGTGTATACTTTTTGATGTTTAAAATGCTTGCCTCAAATATTTAAATAATAGAAAATGCTTGTTCAAAAAACAACTCAAAATACAAAAAGCGTGAATTAATATTCATTTCATGTTGAATTTAAGAATAAAAGTTAAATGGCAGAAACTTAGGACTGAAGTATGAAGTGATGAAAGAAATTTAAGACTGGCCTAAACTTGATAGACACAAGTTTTGAAGTTATTTCAAACCAGCCATTTTATATTTAGCATTTCCAACAGAACGCTGCCTGAACTTGTTGAGCTAAATTTGCTCTTGTGTTTTTAAGCAAGAGTGAGTCACTTCCGAAAATGAATCTGAAGATCATTTGCCAGAGGCCAAGGATCCGTTTCACCCTATCATATCAACAATGACATGTAATGTACCACTTTGTCTTGCGCCTCATAGCTCTTAAAATAAAACAAATATTAATAAATTGTATTTAATTGCTAATCAATTTACTGACATTTATACGCAACAAAAATTGCTGTTTTAAAGCAGTTTGAATGGCCGCAAGTGGTTAGAGCATAAAAAGAAGATAAAATGTCCTACTGAATACTGACTTAGATCCAGGGTCTTGATGCCAAAGAAGTGATGCCAGTTCAAAGAAAAAAAAAAAAAAAATACAGAGTCCCAGGCCTCAGCAAGGCCATTATCAGTTCAAGAGTCAACACTACCCATTGAGTATCTGTATCTGTCCTTGTTTCTCACACAGTGTGTCTACTAGTAGGTCTTTGTAGAGTCACCGGAGATTCATGTCTTGACAAAAGGCCTTCGCTCTGTCCATTTGCTCCGCGAGCGCTAACAGCCGACAGCTTTCATTTCCTCGCTTTTGTGCGAGTGTGTGCATGTGTTTGAAAGAGAGGATCTGCAGCGCTGTATGTGAATAATAGATTCAAGCCCGCGGGTTCCCTTCAGCAAGCTCTGCCTGTTTAAGTGAGAGTAGCCTACGGAGACATCTATTACCCTCCTGTCCGTCTCTCCTTCTCACTTGTACTTAAGCACCACATTAAAAAGGCAAAAAAAAAATTATTTCCTTTTTTAGTGCAAGACAAGGTCTATCGGAGTACAAAATCAAACATCACCTCCCTAAGGGAATTTGAGATGAAAACCTTCAATGCAAAAGTCAAATTCAGTTTTCGAGGCTATCCTGGGCATATTTTTTCACCGACAAAGACATTACTTTTTAACTGCTGCCAGGAAGTGGCAGACTGGACCTGCTAACAGAGACCCCCAAACTGATTGCCCGATAAAAGCCAAGAGTGATCGGCCAACCACCAGAGAGCATTTCGCCAACAGATCAAACTGACACCCGAATACATCTGGCTCTAAAAACGCTGCATTCAGCCAACAGAGAAAATGAAGACAGGATAGGAGAAATCAAGGAAGAAAGAGGAACAACAGAGGAGAACAGGGAGGAGAAATCCCTTCAAATTGATCCCATAGAGACCCTCAAGGTTTCATTTAAGAACCTGGATTAAGCCCTCCAACAAATCATAGGATGTGAGGTAAGAGAGAGAAAGAAAAGGGGGGATGTGAACGAGAGATAATATGTCCTCTGGCTCACATGGAAAACCTCAGTGCTGATGGAACACCGTCCCGGTGATAGAAACTAGGTTACAACTTCATCAATGTTGAAAATAATCCAACGCTTTGAAAAGTTTTCAAGATAATATAATGGCTTAAAGTGTTATGCAGAAACTCCTCTGCAAAGTCCAGAAAATTAATTTTTAAAAGAGTCTATCTTTTTCCAAATGCATATGATTAAAATAAGAGCCATGTGTATGTGAATCAGAACCCACTGCCATAAAAATATAGAGCAGAGTACTGAATTTATAGAGGGATCATTTGTAACGCGGTATAAAGACCACACACAGGTGTGAGTAACTCTCATAATCTTCTCCATCCAATTCTTTTAGAAGACTTCCGATGTTCCAGATATATCTGAACTCAGAGTAGTTGTTCAATGCAGCACCACAAGAACTTGTTAACACGTTTTTGTTTCCAGATGGGGCTTCAGTAAAGTGTGGAAGTCAGCCAAATAGATCGGACCTGGAGATTTCAGCCAGATCTGACTATTCCGTGTGAAATATGCATCACGCAATCAGTGAACGGTTTGTTTAATGTTTCAAGAACATTCAAATGGCCAAACTGCACATGCTCTCTTGCTAAGAGCACAAAACGTTAGCGAAAACACATGCAGAACACATGAGAAAAATGGAGTGTGAGTGTGTGAAAAACATGAGCGAGAGGAGGATAAAAAATAAGTGCTGCTGTCCCTCGTGTGCTTTAACTCTCTGCTGGAGTTCCTGTTGATGAAGTTCTTCTATGCAGGATCCTCATGATGCTGGGGGGTTTTCCCTATAAATTTGTTTGTTTGTCCACCTAGAGTTCCTGGGTAAACCCCCTCATATGACTGTAACTATAAAACGATGTCATGTTCTGCCTGTCTTGTTACTGAGCAGCGGTGGTTTCCACAGCATAACGTTCTCAGTGCGCCTCTAGTCTGGCAGTTAAACGGTGCAGGTTGACTTCCTTCAGCACCGCCATGATGGATGACCGACACTCAACATGAATAACTAAACAGCCTCATAAATTAGCCAATCACTACTAATATCATTACACCCACCCCCACCCTATGCCAACAACACACCCACTTATCCGGCTGCCCAAGCATTTCTGCGGACGCTTGCCTTCTACTGAAAAGGAAAAGCTGCAATTTTACCACAACGCAGTTTATTTATTTAGTATTCTAAACATTTAATTCAAGCTCTTTCCTTAAGGTTGACCCTTAGTAAATTCAGATGCATAGAAAACAGCAGGGGAAAGCGTGTTAAGGGAATTCGCCATTAGTAAAAGCCACAGGTGACCTCACTGCACAGCCGAGGCACATCACCTGCTAAGTTAAATTGACTGTCCCCAAAGAAGGAAAACGAAAATGCTGTCAGTATTTGCTCACCCTCATGCCGTTCTAAACCTGTAAGAATTTATTTCATTTTCAAACACAAAATGAGATATTTTTCATGAAATCTGAGAGCTTTCTGACCCTGCATAGACAGAAATATAGCTACCGCGTTCAAGGCCAAGAAAGGTAGTAAGGGGATGTGGCATAAGTGGTTCAACCTTGAATGACAGCAAAGACTGACACAGAAGAGAATAAACTGATGAATAAAGCATAAATAAAAATATTCTCATACCTTCATAAAACATCTTGATTTGTACTCTGAAGATAAACAAAGCTTATGTGGCTTTGGAATAAAATGAGTAAGTAATTAATGACCGAATTTTCATTTTTGGATTTCATTTATGAATGATCCCTTTAAATAAAGTCTATAACCCCATCAACTTAATTAAGTTACTCGGGCAAAGTTAACGACCAAAACCATTTCAACTAAAAGGCCCTAATTTTCCTACATGTCTATATATTGTTAATAGTTAGCTTGTAGTCCATTGACTAGTGTGCAGATCGAAAATCAGCATTCGTCCCCATGTGAATGAGAAACCGAAAGCTCAATGTAATGATAATAACATCCTCGGTAAAAGAGATGGTAGGACACAGCAGCCTAAGGACTTATGCTGACTCATGACTTCCGCTATCGTACATGCTTCCTTGTTTTGTCATGGTGATTTACTGCAACTTCCTGAAAGTGTTGAAAGCAGGCAGAGTGTGTATAAAAGAGTCACTGAGTGTTAAACTAATTTGACTCTATTAAATTATTAGTTGTCGTAGTAGACTGCGTTTCGATTTTTCTAAATTATGCATCATAATTTTGTTTTAATTTGGCTGCATTTTCTAAAGCCTCGACTAGTTTAAGACTAAATATAGTCAAGCATTGTGAGGTGAGTCAAGAGACACCAGCTCAGCCTCCAATCCGGAGAGGTAAAATTCAAAGATGTTCCCAAGATAGACCTCATTCATGTCCTTTTAAGAACATATCTAAATTTAAATGAGTATTAGGAAGGAAACCGTCTCATGACCTAATCCTGTGGCTGCTTTTCTGTTTATTATAAAACCAGCACTAACTCTGCAGAGAGCATATGCTATTAGTAAGAGTATGTGAAAATGACAGGAAGTTTCCAACTACAATGCAGAATGTAAGTGTGAACGAGAGAGGAAGAGACTCGATCGTTCAGCAGTGTCATAATCCCACATGCTGAAGCAGCAGAGGGCGAACATCTCTCGCTATCAGCTGCTGCGAGCTATGGCTTTATTTAGCCGTGGGAGTTAGGAGGATATCCGGTGGGTGGCGGCCACTTCCTATGTGAGACCGCAGGTTAAGTCTTGGTCACAGGTCTGTGTAGTTTTGCTCGGAAGCAGGTAGCATGCGTAGACTCTCATGTTACTAGACAGGAGTGCGTTCTACTGATTACACAAAGAGGCAAAGAATCCACAGCCCTTTAACGCCGGCAGTCTGAGTAATCTTTAAAAGTGCGCTGCTGATTTACATAACGGTCCACAAGGTCGGGAAACTAAAAGCTCATTCTCATTCAGAATGGGGTAAAAGTAAATAAATAGGTAAATATACGCTAGTTAAACAAATATATATATAAACTCTAGGGCAGCACCTGGGCAAACAATGCAAGAAAACAAGATTGTGTTGCAAAGAGATATCCAACTGACTCCTCTTAAAGACCTAAGAACAAACACAGTTCATTAATTAAGTTTCTGTGGTCATCCAGATTTCATTTTTGCCGATTTATGCCTTTATTTTGACAGGACAGTAAGTGGATAGAAAGCAAAGTGAGAGAGCGAGAGAGAGAGGGGGGCGAGACTGGGAAAAAGATTTCGGCCAAATGGCGCTACATGTATTTGTTTATTGATAATGTAAATTCATCGCGATTAATCACATTCAAAAAATAAAACTTTTTTTGTTTGCATAACGTGTGTGTACTGAGCATATTTATGATGTATGTATTAACAAGCATGCATGCATATTTACATCTATATTTATATGCATTTAATAAATATATTTAATAGATAAACATACAATTTTTCAAAAATTTCTACATGCATGTTTATATATACACACATAATAAAATATACACAGCACACACATATATTTAAACAAAAACATTTATTTTGGATGCATTTAATCACGATTAATAGTTTGACAGCACAAATAATTATAAATAATATAATTTTATAATATTATATTAACTAATACTAACCTACTAGAATTTTTTTTAAAAAGTGGTTCTTCCTCAAAAAAAGTGTTTCTCAAAGAAACATTAATGGTGGGGTTAACAATCAAAAACATTCTTATGTTTCTCATCACTAATAATCATTGAGAGAGACTAAAAGGTCCAAAAAGGATTGCCTCGGCCAAATCGTGGTTGCTCCGTTTTATTTCTTACGCAAGAGTATTAGCTAAAGTTCAAACGCAATGCAGCATTAGAAAAATACACAACCCTGATCATATCCTGTTAAAATGAACTCCACCTGTGCAGACAGGCACCTGAAAACATAGAGAAGCTTTCGGTTCATCTCTGTACGGGTCTGCTCGTTCTGGTATTTGGCTCAGGCACAGCAGGGGGGCAGCAGTGACTTGACTCTCTTTGCAGTTTAAGAGGTTTCAGAGGCTGGGAATGATTACTGCTCACGGGGCAATTAGTCAGTACACCACGGGACTATATTTAGACTGTCTCAGCAGGTCCATCACTGGGTCAGGCCCAAATAACATTGCTGTTTGTTCCGTTCGGCCCCGTGTTTCCATTTACAAAGACTGGCGTTTTTTGGTCAAAGCAGGGGTGACCGCACATGCAAAGCTCTCTCCCTCTCTCTCTCTCTCTCTCCCCCCATCCATCTGTCAGGTGCTCAGAGAGAAAAAGAGTTGGAAGAGAATCCGTGGGAAAAGATAGTGAACGGGACAAAGAGGAGAGATGAACATCAGTATTATAAAACACGAACTATACGATGTGTCGTTTATTGAAAGTGTGCAGTTAAAACATTCTGATAAAGATGGATTTGGTTTTACTGTTGGGAAAGAGAGCGAGTAATACCAGAAATGAATATGCAACAGCTTTTTTCTCCTCTAAATGTTCAAAGTGAATCTTCAACAGGATGTATCAAGTGTCATGTGACTGTGTTGCTCTAAGGCATCTTTATCGCCAAGACTGATCACAGGCCACCTCTGCTGTATCAGAGCCTTTCATCTCTTGTTACGGTAACACGAGTGACAGCTCCAAAATCCAATGTCAAGCCTCGAAATTCCTCTTCCTCACTATGAGGTGGACGAAACGCAGAACTGCCTCATGATTGTCCGCTTTTGAATTATTGCTTAAAGTACGCGAGAGGACAACATTGTTCACTTGAGCGCTAAAACACGAGTTCCACCAATCAGCTTGGCCTCACTCTGAGCCAAATGACTGGTATAGATTTCTCAAATAACTGTTTTCCCATGCCTGCGATCAAGGAAAGCTGAAAAAGAAACCACGTTTCACCACCACCGATGTCAGGAGGCAAAACGCAGAGATTTTTATCCTTAAAAAACAGGAGGTTCGCCCACACTCTCACCTGGGATCTCTCTTGGCCAGTGTAAGGAAGCCAGGAGGTTATGGGAGCCTGGGAATGTTTAGTATGAAGAAAGTGATCCGAAAGGAGCTGGAGCTGAGGGAATTGGACAGGAAACATGGAAAGTAACCCTTTCCTGTCTTAAGAGGGTGAGAGAGATGGGGGGGGAAATGCTAGAAAAACAAGGCATTAAGGATTTGACTTATTTCCACGCTAATGCAAGGTTGGGGACCTGTCAGCATAGGTACAGGCAGCAGCCGGGAAAAAGAAAAAATGCTGATATTATAAAAAACATGGAAACAGGCTGAGTCAAAAGGCTCCATTGTGACCATTTCATTTTCCACACTGCGCAAAACACCAAAACAGTTTATGTTTACTTAAATTTAAAAGCACAGTTATTCATTACAATCCAAGAAAAAGACCTAAATGTTTTTCTTCTGTGTCGATTTTGGGTGAAAATCTGGATTGAAACACATAAAAAATGTGTTAAACGTGGTTGAATAAACCCTTATTGGTAGCTGAACGCATATGGAAAGGAGTCCAAACATAACGACGTGACACTGTGAATGACACGACGGTTTCCGAGTGCAGCGATGCCGTGTGGGCCTGTCCATTAACCATCAAACCATATTATTAGTAACTTGGACTTGAATGATACAATGAGCAATGAGGTGCAGTGCTGTTTCTGAGAGTTATTTAGAGCCAGAGAACTAGTGGAAGAGAGCAGTCACAGGGGAGATGAGAAGACAAGTTAAGCGCTGCAGTGTGTTCATATCGATTTTTATAAATATTTCAAATCAATTCATGTCTTCACTGCCCAGAGCATTTCTTTTATATAACTCTCCAGCCAGAGGACATTTTTGCATGATATCGAACGTGACAAACATTACATGCGACAGCTCTGGAAACAGCTCGGCTTCATAAAGCAGTCGGGCAATGATCACAATCCTGCACACGCTGTGTCACACGATCACTTCCTATAAGGGGAAGAGGGTCTATGGTAATAAGGACAAAACAACAAGGTTCAGTGGTTTTTAGGATGTTACAGACATAACAAGAGCTAACAGAATACAACAGTAACAGGTAAAAATGACAAGGAATGGTCTCTACGCAGGCAGCTAAATATTCTAAAGGCACTTAAAAAGGAGCAGGAGTCATTAATATTAGTAGATGACGATGAAACCAATAGGTATTCCATACAATATCTGTTAATAGGGACCAGAAGCAGGAAACAAGTATAAAAGCAGTCCACAACAAAAAAACGACTTAGTTACCAACATTCTTCAAAATATCTTCCTTTTGGGATGTATGTCATTCCAAACCTGCATGGCTTTCTTCTGTGGAAGTTGTCAATGCTGTTATAGAATCATTAAGTGTAAGAAAGTGGGTTGAACAAACTTAAATCTGACAGTGGGATAATTGAAAAGAACCAACACAAAAAATAATTCACATACTCATCTGAATGACTCTACTAAAGTACACCTAGCTTACTAGGGCAAGATTATACTTACATTTTATCCTGTTTCTCTGAAGGCCGGTTGATAATGATTGTTTTGTGTTATATAAAAATGGATATTCGAACAACACAAGGATGAGTAAATAATGACAAAATGCTCATTTTTTTCACTGAACTATCCCTTTAAATGTAGTCCAGCTCATACAAATTCACAAACCTATCCAGAATTACGCAGCTTTATGACTTAATCACAAAGATAACATTCTTCCTCAAAATAACGTCGAGGACCCAAAACTGGCATGTAGCAGAGAATAATTTTCCCTGGAGAAATCCCCATGAAATATCCAAAGAGGAAACAACGTGTGTAGGAGGACAGCGAAGGAGATTAAGCGAGTGGAGGAATGAGAGAAGAGAAGAAAAGAGGTTACTTTGGCAGTCGGACCAGGTGATAAAACAGCAGACATGCTCGATGGACAGCATATAAAAAATGTTTGTTATTTATCAGTCAGCTCGAGCGAAATGAAAGAACAGTCTGCCCTGCTTTACGCTGTTCTGTGTATGGGAAACCGATTCAAGCACATCCTTGGGGTGACATAATTTATTGAAATAAAATTCAGATGACTTTAAATATGTATAACAAACACATCATGAGCAGGGCTTACCGAGAGTACATTGGGGATTATATGTAGCGTGACGTTGGTGCTCTTTTCAGCAGATGTCCCGAATGACTAAGAAATAAAGCGGCTGCGATAAGAGAGATGATTCGTGCCGTTTTATGTCACTCAATGTACCCAGCATAAACACGAGTATAATATTCTGCAATCCCTGGGCAGCTCGAACAAAATAACTGACTTGCTATCGCTGCCTCTGCTGTCGAAGAGCATTGTGCTTCCTTTAACTTGTGCATTTCAATGGCCCATGGAAACTCTGACATGCACTCTATTCTCCGTCCAAAAAAAGAGGGAGATATTCAGGAGATTTATGTTTTATCATTTTCCAATGATACGAGTCAAGCAGCGGATACAATATCTTTTTTAGCCAGAGCTCTATGAGCATAACAACAAGGATTATATTTATTCTGCTGACCCGGTCAGGCAATAATTTTTCCTAGCCCTAGCGACATTTTCAGTGACCCCAAAGCAAAAAAAAACACAACAACACCACCAATTACAAAAAAAAAACAAACAAAAAAAAAAACTGTTACGTTTTGGCAAACCAATTTTTCTGATAAAAGCTAAAGATTAGGCCTTATTTTTAAATGTGCAATGATAATTGTATATTATATAGCTATAATGCAACTACCAAATCAGGAATAAATTCATAAACCCAGAATATCAAAACAGTCAAAATACACACATCCAGGAGAAAGAACAGCAGCAACTACAAGTGGTAGCTAGGGATGCACTGAATGTTTGGCAACCGAAATTGTTCGGCCGAAAATAGCAAAAAAAAAAAAAAAAAAAAAAAAAGCTATGAATAAGTGAAAAGGCCGAATAAATTAAGCTGAACAATGACATGATGTGATCAAATATAGGCACGCACTAATGCAGCAAATAGATTTGCTGTGTTAAAGCAGAGAATGATTAATGAATTAATGAATAATTATACTACTAATAATAATTACAGCTCTACTGATATATTTCTTATAATACAGTGTTCAAATCTATTTTTTATTTCTCTGCTGTTCAGCAAGGCTGCATTTATTTGTACAGTAAAATATACATACTTGATACAAGGGAGTCTCGAAAATGGCCAGAAATTGTTTTTGTAACATTTATTTTAAGTTCAACTTTGTTGGTATAGTTATAGGCATATTTTTAAATTGTTTTACAGCTAATTTAAAATCAATAAAAATCACATTTTGGCTATTTAATTTATTCAATGGTGAAAAAAAATTGTCAAAATATATGGAGAAAAAATGTGAAAACACATGTCCGGTATTCGGCCTTCGGTGCAGTTTTTTATTAAGTTCGGCTTCAGTGCATCCCTAGTGGTGACTAAATACATTTTTTAAATATAGAGGTATTATGCTAAAATTGCATTCAAGTTCACATTCTTGGTGTGCCAAAACAGCACAGTTGAGTACACTTAGATGACATAACATGCCTTTTATTTTTGCAGTACAATGCTTTTTATAAAGGATCATAACGTCAAAAGTAAAAAAGAAAAATCTGCTCTGCATATCGGTCATCAGAATACTAAAATATCTGTCCTAAAAACACACAAATGAAAGCGAGTACAGATTTCAATGTCTCTATACAGAACTGACCGAATAAATGTCATGTCTTGTCCTGTCTAGAGTTAACCGATTGTGCTTTTGCTTCCCCTGCTGCGTAATGTGGACTACAGCTGGTCATTGCTAAACTTCCATTCTGGGTCATGTGACCTAGTTTGGAACCGGGATGGAATTTGTTACCGACCCCTCCTTAAACCAATCCTCCCCCTAACATACACACACACTTTGACACGCGCATGTGTGTACGCACAAACACAAACCCACACAGACGCGCAAATGAAGCTAGGTGGAGAACATGCACGCTGAGGCGCCATGGGTGTGTGTCCACCTCTGCCATTCCAGACAGCCTTACATATAAACAATACAAACAGACTGGGAAAAAAGGAGGAGAGGAAGACGCAAAGATAAATAGCAAAAGAACAAGACAGCGGAGGAGAGGAAAGGTAGCGTCCAGCTCGGGCAGCTGTGTGCTATTACCGCTCTCCCCACCCCTCCTCCCGCGGCAGGAAATGAGCAATCATTTAGTAGTGACAGGTACACGCCGAACCACGGCATCTCTCCCCTAAAACCCTGAGAATACTGCACCACAGCCGGCCAGCATTAACCCTACAGACCACCGCACGTCAGCGTCTGCCTGAGTCAGATACGCGTGTTTATTTCTTGTGTTTAACAGAGAACTTGTTGAAAATGCACTAGTTTAGCGGTTCCCAAACTTTGAAACCCGAGTTCAATATTCGGGTTTGATCAGAACAAGTGCCAAGTACCATCCAGTCACAAAAATATTTGCAGTTTTGGGCCAAAAAGTTTAACACTGGGACATTCTAAACCATAAGTGCAAACCTGTGCAGGTTTTGGGATGTAACACTGTACATTTGTAAACCCTAGGTTAATTCTATTATTTGCATATTTATGAGGTCAATAACATTGATTGGCTAAACACAGCTCGTGTTGGACATGTGACCTGTTCTAATAACTGCTGTCCATCTCTGAAAATGTCACCATGTATCTAATACATTTGTTGTCATTTACTAAAAATAAGGTTTTTTTTCAAAAAAATATAATGCATGTACATAAATTACATATTATAATATATATAAAATGTATTTATTTATTAAT
Source organism: Puntigrus tetrazona (assembly GCF_018831695.1). Classification (NCBI taxonomy): domain Eukaryota; kingdom Metazoa; phylum Chordata; class Actinopteri; order Cypriniformes; family Cyprinidae; genus Puntigrus; species Puntigrus tetrazona. The sequence continues at coordinate 11,762,585 of NC_056710.1, read as the reverse complement.
TCTAAATATTTTTTCAAAAATATATACATGCATGTGTGTGTGTATTTATAAATAAACTTTTGTTTGTATTCGATTAAAATTCATTCGCAATTAATCGTTGCACAGCACAATTTTTAATATTTGTAAAATGCAATGGAAGACTGACATGCTTACTATTTCTGTAGCTTTATAGCGTCAAGGTTGACTGATGGACTAGTTTAACTACATCCTTACTACTTTTTTGGTCCTTGAATGTGTAAGTTGCATTGCTGTCTATGAAAGGTCACAAAGCTCTCGGATTTCATCAAAAATACCTCAATATGTGTACCGAACATGAACAAAGGTCTTACAGGTTTGTAATTAATGACAGAATTTACATTTTTGGGGATACCTTTAACTTCTACCAGGAGGAGATTCACCGCATTCCACAGTTTGAGACTCACAGCACTAGCTGAAAGTTCGTTGTTCTGTGTTTTTGAAAGATGGCGACTAGGTCCCCTAAGTCCCCAGCTGACTGCGCCAGGTCTGGAATGAATGACTTTACACACAACTGGCAAGCGAACTAAGCTTTACTGAAAACAGCTTAACAGCTTACAACCATACAGCGTTTCCAATAGCGCAATGACATGATGAACAATCAATCTGAGATTGTCACTTCCAGGTGAACATCGCAAAAAAAGAGAAAAGGCCATAACAAAAAGTTAAATAAGACCCACACAAATGCATTTTAATAATGTAGCTGGCAGAGAGCATTCAGACAGAAAGGCAGCCTGCCGTTTATTCATGCATGCGCCTGATGCAGAGCGACATAAATGTCCTCATTACAACAGCCATGTTGCCTCTAAACAGCCTGCGCAGACTGAACTTCACAAGAAATAGGAAAAGATGAGTTTGCTGCTGGAGGAATCGTACATTCATTCATCCGAGTTTTGCACAGAATTCCTTTAAGTCTCATGGATGATCAATTTTAGATCCGTTCACAGGCTGCCTAAAACCTTATAAACAAGATCTAGTTGTAGTCAGTTCTGGTTTTAAACGCATTACTTTGCCTTATATCACATGCATGCACCATTAGAAACGGACATGACGATCAAAAACCGGTTCACTGTCATCATTAAATCTGCATAGAAGTGCTTTATCCAGCATCATTTAAACGCTCTCAGTAGAACCTGACTAGTAAAATATTTAAAATATAAGAAAAGGGCCAAAGTACAAACGAAACGCAATTAAATAAGTGCTCTTAATCATTACTGAATGGGCTAATGCGCTAGACCACCAGCTTGGCAAATCACGCCGATTACAAAGTAGATCTAGTCAGCACTTCAGGTCCCGCATACTGCAACAATTCCTCAGACATGCTGAATTCAGCACTGTGAAGCGTATTTCACTGGAGAGCGAGAGACGGGTCTATCCTGCAAACAGAACAAAAATAAACAAAATCAGCTTCCATTTTGTTTGGTCTGAACAGACTACTCCCCTCAGGCTAGGAAACCTCATCTTCAGGGACAATTAGGCCAGTACTGTCTTATTACAGCTGTATATGCTTGCATTTGTTCTCCAGAGACGGTCACAACATGACCTGACACCTAATGAACGTCACTATGTTTAGATCATTTAAAATATTTCTGGACCAATGGGACAGCTTGTTCCTTCACCTTTTTTTTAAGCGCAAGTAGTTTGTGGAGAGTGAATATAAACTACCAAGACAAATAATTGTCAGCGTAAGGAATAGATTGTGTCCTTAGCGTTGCTGGACAGGGCTATTAATTAATTGATTTTAATCAATTTACTTGGAAAATTATCAAAAATAAATAAATTAATTAAATAAACATAACCCAATATGTAAAATAAAACAATAACATAAATATAAATAATTAAAATGTATTTACATATATAAAAACAAGTCAATGTATAAGCTAATAAATATGAAATTATAACAAATAAACAACATTTTCTGCATTATTATGTAGAATTCTACATAATGTGTCAAACTCAGCTCAGATTACAATACTTTCACAGGTAGCTGAATATATTATAAAACGTGTTATATTTACTAAACAAATATATTAGATGTATGCATATATTTTCTGTATGAGCCTCTATAAGATGGATAGAGACTCACATATTCGTCACATGCTCCTCATTAAAAAGGAAACTATAACCCTTATTTCCCTCTGTCATACAAAAACACACATACTGGGTTCTTCTTAGGCTTTAGCATTTATCATTATGTAATGATAAGCGTCATTTTGAAAAAGCGTCTTGTTGCGTCATACACCATCTCCTCTGGCCACACCCCTGCCCTATAGGTCACCGCAAAAATCTCCCCCTCGACGGTACCTTTCAATCAATTTAATGTGGAGAGATCCGTCACTGGTGAGAAGGACGGCATTTCACAAGCATCAAAATGACGTTACATATCTTTGACTGACCACAGAAACAGCTTAAAGTGCACCGATAGATCCTGCTTTTGTTGCCTCAGACATCCAACTACGGTATTTTCTCTCTTTGAGATCTCTTTGGCTTCCTCCATCCTGGCACATACAGGTTTCGTAACCCCGTGTCACGTGTGCATGAGTATGCGTAGGTTTGCGGCAGTAACAATTTACGTGTGGTTTGGGCTCAAGCCTCCTGATTCTAAAGTTAAGGAAGGCTCGAGACGGTACTCACTCACTCCACCACGAAACCACACTAGGAACAAGTGAGTCACGCTACAGTCACCTCCTCAGGTGGACGAGGGGAAGGAATGAGTGAGATGGGGAGATGGGGAGACGGGGACGGACGATGACTACAAAAGAAAAACATCGTGTTGTATGGTGTAACGCAAGAAATGGGAGAAGCAGAGAGTTGTTTGTGTCCAAGCAATCGTAGAGTTGTTTGAAAAACAAGGCCGTGCCACATCAAATTAATTCGAGATTTGAATCATATAGAACAGATCCTGACACGGACAAAGAGCACCAGTGGGAACCGTCATTATAGTGTTTCACTGTTTCCTTTCATTCTCTTGAGTAACACTGAAAGCACCTATAAACTAAACAGCACTTCCTTTCTGGCATCCGATTGTCCTCCCAAACGGGTGAGACTGATTTTCATTGGAAGGAGGTCATAATGTCGGAACAATGTTGTTATATAAAACAAATAGTTGTGTCTTTTATTTAGCATTGGAGCAACGCAGCCAATTTTCTTGAGCAACAAGGATTCTCAAATGAGCCGTATAAAGACATTTTGACCCCCCCTCCCCTCCAAACACAGTTCTGGCTGTTTACCTGCATGTTAAAGTACAATCATCTCTGGCAAACATCATCATTGTGCAAGATACTTACACACCAGCTGGGAAGGTGGGTCCAGATGTGTGTAATCAACAGAAACGATTGATTTATCTGATCAAGTTCCATATGTAACTAATCATTACTTTTGAAAGAGAGAAACAGAGAGAGAGAGAGAGAGAGAGAGAGAGAGAGAGAGAGAGAGAGAGAGAGAGAGAGAGAGAGAGAGAGAGAGAGAGAGAGAGAGAGAGAGAGAGAGAACTTCTGTGGAGATGCTGCTTATTCTTTAACATAACTATCTAAATGCTTACCATACAGTAAAAATGTGTTTATGACTGTACAATTTTTAGCAATTGCTGCAAAAGTTAATTAAAACTAATTTAATTTTGCTTCATCTGAAAAATAAATCACATTTTAAAATATAAATAAATTATATATGAAAACAAAAAATGTTATCTTAAATAATACTTCACTACTGTTTAGTTGCGGTTTTGTAGTTAATGTTTTTAAAAACGGACCTTAAAATCTTACCCCAAAAAATTAGTTCTGTCAAAAAAAATATCATGATTAATTGTGCAACAACTAAAGTTTCTAAAGTAAAGATTTTGTTTGCATAATGTGTGTGTATATATTTGCACGTGTGTATAAGAAAAATATGTAACATTTTATTTCATATTTATATTATATATATATATATATATATATATATATATATATATATATATATATATATATATATATATATATATATATATATATATATATATATTAATTTTACATTTAAATATTTTCTAAATATATGCGGTGTTTGTATTTATATAATAAAATACACACATACATACAATTAATTCCAAATAATTGGTTGACAGCACTACTTTTAACAGTATTAATTAATAGGGTTTTTTTTTTTTTATTATCTCAAAACATAAAAATAACAATACATATGGTGCTAATATCAATGTCAACATTTATTGTTGAGCCCTATCAAAATCAAAATTATACTTTCTAATTTGTTTCGCCCAAATCTAAGTTTGTAGTTTGACTCCATTTTCTCCCCCGTGGGTCTGAACCACAGTACATTAAATTTGAGCACCACCATGAGTACTAGCACCAGATGTTTACTAAAGCAGTAGGTAGCTAAAATGAGAAGACACAAATTTCACTTTAATATAGCCATTTACTTTCTGTGAATTTGCCATAATAAAAATAACAAAAAAAAAAAAAAAAAAACACAACGACATTTACCTGCCACAAATGCACTGCGAGATATGCTTCAATATAGGCATTTCTTCCTCGAAGACAGCAGCTATGAGAAATGCAATAAACCACAATATATATGTCTGACCAGGAGTATGCAAATGAAAGTGAATTGGAAAGACGCCATCCCCACTGTGAAGCACGGCGAAGACAGAATCATGCTGTGGGGATGCGTCTCTACATCAGGCCCCGGAGGGCTCGTGAGGTGGATGGCTGAAATAAGTGTAGCAAAACACAGGGAAATCCTGGAGAAAAACCCTGACGGAGTCTGCAAAACACCTGCGACTTGGAGGAAGATTTGTTATCCAGCAAGACATTGACCCAAAGCATAAAGCCAGTGCTACACAGGGATGGCTTAAAAACAACAATGTTAATATCCTGGAGTGGCCAAATCCACAGTCCAGATCTCAAGCCAACCAAAAATTTATGAGCGCGCTCGAAAAAGCCTGTCCACTCATGATCTCCATGCAACCCGACAGATCCAGAAGAGTTTGACAAAGAAGAACTGGGGAAGAATTACACCGGCCGAATGTGGAAACGGATAGAGAGACGTAGTATACAAACAAACTCGAGGCTCAAGCGGCCTCAGGTGTGGTTCAAGTCAAACAAAGTGAATTCTGACATCAAAAATGGACTGAGAGCCGCCCCCAAACCTACTTAAAATTAATGACTTTATTAGCACCCTGACAACAAAAGAATTTCTTAAAAGTATCCTACACGCTGCTGTAAGATGCAATACAGCAGCAAATGAAACATTCACTAGTCCATTACCACAGCCACTCTGCCCTCAGTCCAATGCCACCGCATTCATAATTCACACTTTTATGCACTTTTCTTGTACAAGGTGTTGGCTTTTTTTGAATACTAAGGTGAGTTTCTCCTGCACCGACATTCTAGTGTAAGCGGCAGTCTTGTCACTTTAGTTTAATCAATACAACCTTAACCATCTCAACTACTGGCCATGATTAGTGAGCTACCTCTCTTTACTGATAATAAGGATGATGAGATAAAACTATTCAATGTAAAATAACCACTATTGAGTAAGTACAGACATGATCGATTTAAAAGGGTTTGCTGCTGAATCCTATTTTATAAATAAACACCTCTCTGTAGCACAAAAAAATATATAAATATAATGATGTGATGACGTAATGATATAAACTTTTAAAACCCGACCACAAACTTTTAAACGGTACTCTTGGAGATATATATATATATATATATATATATATATATATATATAAATATATATATATATATATATATATATATATATATATATATATATATATATATTTCCAAGAGTACTTCTCTCATGCTTATTGAGGCTGCATAGTTTATATAGAAAAAATACAGTAACGCACGAAACGGTTTGCTATTTTAATGTCACATGATCCTTCAGAAATCATAATATGTTGATTTAATACTGAAAAATTTCAAATCTTTTGTAACAATGCCCAATGCTGCTTTAGCTTAATATGATGCATCTTTGCTGGCTAAAAGTATTAATTTCTTACCGTAATAAATGATTAAACATACTAAAATCTTATTGAACTGCAGTATACATGCATTTTTCTTTCATCTATCCATGAAAGCATGAAGAGTGTATTTGATTAGTTCAGGTAAAAGTGTTTTGTGAGAGAATCGCACTTGAATGCACTCCATAACCTGTAAAATAAACAGGAAGGCATGAAGTTTCGCCACACACTGCTGTAAGACCTCTCTGAATTCTGCATATGTCAGATAATGGTGGAAATTCTGAATCTTGCGATCGCAGCAAACCTGCTCCCCTTGAACAAAGAAATGAATTACTCATAAAATATGCACGGTTCCATGTTCATGTTTATTTTGGCCACACGTCGCACCTTGCCGTGAAGCTCTGCGCTGTTACAACAAAGACATTTGTTCTGCATCTGCTCAGAACAATCCCAGTAATTACAGTGCCGTTTCCTCCGCAGTTTTGATCCCTAATTGTGGAAAGCCTTATTTCTGACCACACACACGAGAACCGTGCAGATAGGTGAACGCTCTCCTGCGAGTAATCATTACAAAGTCACCGACCAAGGAGTTGAAGGGGAGTTTAAGATAGCTATCATTTTCTGGCTAGGTCTGTGTGTATGGCATAAATGTTGCATGTGTGTGTGTGTGTGCGCGCATGCAGTGATGTTGACATGGTTCTGATTGACCGGAAATGTTAAATAAGCATCTCTGCTATGAAAAGGGTCTCCCTCCCCCTCTCTCTCACCACATGTGAAACCACACAACGTCATGACAACTGCCAAAATAAACCTCAGCATCCTCCGTACGAAGAGCGTGTGTGTGCGCTTCCCTGCCGTGCAGCACGTCCATGCAGCGGCGTATTTAATAACCTTTTGCAAAATCCCTGAAAGAATGCGTTCAGTGACACCGCAGAAATGAATTTCAGCTGCCAACAGCTACACCATAACCATCAGAAGATTCTCAGCGATCCCCTAAATTTCTCGCTAGAAGTTTTAAATTTAAAGTCAAATATTTTGATGAGGAAAAAACGTTACTTGAGCAGAAATGGCTTTTCTCAACGCCTCTATTACGGTTAACCCTTTCTAAAAGTTTGAAAGCACTAGGCCAATATGTTCCAGTAGCGTATTGTGTCATGTTACACTGTTATTAAGTATTTCGGGTCACTTTTTTTATGCTGCAGCTATTAAAATATGACTCAAAAGTTCTAAAAGGAACAGTTCATTCAAAAATGTAACTTGTGTCCAAATCTTTGTGAATGTCTTTGCATCGTGGACATAAAATATTTTAGGAATATCCTGGTACAATTACATTTTACTATTATTGTCTTAATTTAGGTACTCTGCAAATACAGCTAAGTCCGTAAAAACATGTGTTAACTGTTTTAGGTTTCAGGTTTAGCTAAGCAACATAAGCATCACTTAATAAAAAGCCTGTTTACAATCCTACACGTTAAAAACTTTAAAAGCTGTGACTTTTAAGACATTTCCCGTCTGAACCATACTGTACGGCTTTTGCCAGGTCACACTGCATAAGTTAAATATCACGATTGCCGATTCCAATCACCGAAAAGTGTCAAAAAAGGTGCGCGCATGCATTTATTAATTTAACAAAGTGTTTGAGACAATTTTCCCGACACTGCTACTCATTCAGCAAACCTTGCCATTATAAATATAAGGATGTTCCGCTGGAATACCCGATGCAGATTTCCAATCTAATGTCCAGAATGATTTGTAGCTTAACTGAGAAAATATTATTCTAACATTTGTAATCCAACAAGGTTGATTTACTAGTTTGAAATGTCACTGGCCATGCATGTACATATGTAAACAAACAGCCACAGATTTACTTATGATAGTCCAACTTTAATTTGTTGCTAGATGAGCTAGGTCTATTTCACACCGAATGAGAAAGCATCACATATTTTAGGAAAAATATTAATATAATGTTCCCAAGCAATAGCTCTCATATCGGAAGTGCTGATGAAAGTATGGTGTAGATGTTTGAGCCCTAAACCTTTTTAGTGAATTACACTAAACTTCACTTCGAAAAGACTTTCTAATTCATTCAGTGCAAGCAAGTAACCATTATTTAAAAAAAGAGCTCGTCATTTAAAAGGTTTGTTTATGATATTTTCAGACAGCTAAGATCAGACACTTATGAACAAAACTACATTACGAAAAAAGAGCTTTTCAAACTCTGATAATGCGTTAGTTAAATAACATACACACCCAAAGGAAACGTTATGACTTTCTTCCTTCAAAACTACACAAAAGGTGGGTTTAACACATACAAACAACCACAATACCATGCACTGAGTCGCATCATTACACAAATATTATGATTATATTTTCGCAAAATGTAAAGCAAGCCATTGTATCGAACATTTCCCAACCCTTACTATAACTATTCCTACTCCGTCCATGCCATTATTACTTGCTCAAAGTGGAAATGTTGCTATAACAATACAACAACACTTATAGCACCTGTTGACAACCATGAATGTGAACTATCTTCTCAGAAACTGACATTCAGGGAATTTTCGTCCCACTTACACACTCAAAAAACAAAGACAGTAGAATAATTTTCACAGCAATATTATGTCATGAAATAACTAATTAAAGGAGAAAAACATCTCGCAGTGCAGTTAAAGAGATAAGCAACGTCTGTGCGGTCACGAGACATGCAGTTGTGCAAATACACTTAATTTCTGTATGTATCGATGCTATTACTGTTCAGTTAATACAATATATCACTTTTAAACGGCCATTGCATGAGAACTGTGTTTACTATGCAGACATATGAATCCCCACACTGCGAGTATGAAATTTGCAATGGTTTTCAATCACGCATCGTTGCAATTTCTGTGCCAAAGCTCTGTTTTTATTAAGTTTGATGCTCAGTGGTGTTTTATTCTGCATAAACACATCCTTGAAGGCCCTGGCCTGTGATCGCTCTGGAATTCCCATTGGCTGAAAATAAAGTCGTAACGCGACTGCACGAAGAGCCCATTGGGTTCCTCTTTTCTGCACGAAATAACGGAAAATCTTGTGCCTCACCTTCCAGAAATGTCCTCCGGCTCGATCAGAGGACTCTCGGTTAATTTGGAGCATGCGCCACATTAATTAGGTGAGTAGATCGACACATCTTCATAACTGTTTCTCCACAGCCATTTTTGGGCGAGACCTCAAATCCTAAACGGTGAATATTACAAAGTGGAAGTGAGGGGTATTTATCTTAAACGCAATATAGGGAATCCGACGTCATACATTTTAATAAAAAATCGTGTAATTGTGTTGTAAAGCGTGATATTTAAGCAAAACACTATCTATATTTGCTTATAATCAAATTGCAAAGTTTCACATCCACCCCTTTTCAGAAAAATGGTACGGCTCAGTCAACACCGGTTTACTTCTGCGAATACAGCCAATCAGAGAGGACTAAAATGCCACTCTCCAATCAGATCACCGCCTACTTTATGACGAGCGAACAGTCGGAGTTTTTTTTTTTTTTTTTTTTTTTTTTTTTTTTTTTTTTTGGTCAGATTCAAGGAACTGCGGGAAATCTGTGGCAGACGACGTCGTCAGTTGAACAGGGATTATGTTGTAATCTTCTTCATGCATATAAAGAGATATTGCACCCAAACAATACCAGTGCATTAAGACTAGCACTATAGTTTTTCAGTAGTCATAGACAATGTCTATAAGCTATTTAATTAACGTTACTAGAATTATAATTAATTTAGAAACTAGGTAAAATGAGGCTGAGAGAGTGAAAGTGAAGTCATGCACAATTAAAGACTAGCTTTACAGGTAAACAAAAGACGAGCGGCGGATTTATCTGTCTCACTCATCAGCTCTAACTATGGTGTGTGGTAAACTATAGCTCGGTTTGTTCTGTATTTGCAGACACTGCACTGTGGTGTAGTGACTTGTCACTAAAAAACTTACTGTTCCACTTACTATGACATAGAATGTTCCTCAGCAAAATGTCCAAGCCTTATTTTTCTGCAGTGGGGTTCAAAATCTAAGATCATTTTAATTATTATTTTTCTTATATTTTGCTTTTAGAATCGTATTTTTTTTTTATCATTTAAAACTTGCATTGCAGTCATTTTAAGGAGAATCTTTACGCAGTCAGTTTGCATGCGTTGAATAATTTTATGCCATTATGTTTCTTATTAAAGCTAAACATTTTGACTCTAGCACCTTTAGACCCTGCTCCTGGAAATCGACTGTCCTGCAAAGTTTAGTTCTCAGTAAAGTTCCTGCAAAGTTTAGCTCTTGTCATTACCTTAAGGGGAACACATTACTACTTTGAGGACCCTGCCCCAGTGACAAGTTGTTATACGAATACCAATTTTGCTGTTTTTTTTTCCTGATAACGTATGCACAATGTTTAGATGAGAATTTCCACTTGTTTCAAGAGGAAATATATCTTTGGCTTTACTGGAACAGTGAAAGTGTAGAAAGCAAGCAATAGAAAAGGTAAAAGGGGAACAGAGTTTAGAAAAAACTTAAACTTGGATTACTCCAAAGCACTGCTAAATATCAAAGCACTTGCCACAAAGCTAGGACTCGGACTCAGGGTGTTTTAAATAAAAAATAAATATATATTTGAATAAATTATAAGTTGGAATTTAGACTCCAAAGTAACCATGAAAGTTAAAATTTTATTTGTCAAGAACCATTTAGATAATTGTATTTATATAGAAGTGGCTCACGGTCGCAGCCTTTTTTAAGCATAGTAGGAGGTTAGTTCACTTTTGTGAAAAACATGTGGCCTTGCAAAAAACATTTAGAGAAAGACCTCTTCAGCATCTTCAAATTAGTGTTTACTCAATGTTTTTATTAGGTGCCTTCGTATGTCTAGCAAACAGACACATAGCCCGCATATTTTTAATGAGCAATGGGAAATTTTGCCTTGTGCATTTTGAGTTGCACTGTATCGCTGCTAACTAAACAACCTTGAAGTGCTTGAACCTTAATGTAATTTCAGCAGTTGCCTTCGTCTTTCTCAACATCAGAGCGAGAGAATGTGAGTTCCATAGTTCAAGGCTTAGGCTGGACTATAAACATAGAGAGAATCAATGACACTCCTGCTGTTGTAAACAATGAAATGGACTCACCCGCCCTCATTCTACATCTCCTTAATAAATAGCAAAATGAAGCACTTGTCCATTCAAGCCGGAGGGCATCCGGATGGCAATAACTTGTGTTTACAAAAAGAAAAATCGTCAGTAAGAATCAGATAAAAAGAAAAGGCTCTATTAAGTTAGTTTGTTTACGGTCTCTCTCTTTCCCTCCTCCCTCGCTGGTCTCAGGCATATTTGTAATGGTTTATGGATGTCTGTTCTGTAACAGGAGCCATTTGAATGTTTTTGTCTGTGAAATCTGTCATGGTCATTAGAAAGGCAGAGAAAAGGTGAGTCAGTGAATTGCTCCACTGGGGCTAGCAAGTGTGATGACCTGGCTGTTCATCAGCCGTCGAGCATAAAACCGAAAGCTTACGGGATCCTTTTTCACTCGGGTTGATTTCAAGGAAACTTGTGTTTTGGCTTCTTCTGAAAAGCTCTAAATGCCACATTGAAAGTGGTAGTGGAGAGCTTCCTCAAATAGTTATTTCGCAGCCTCCGACTTTGCCCTCTGCCACAGCAGAAGTACACCTGACATAGCTTTTCAGTTATGTATCATCAACCAGGTTCTTTTCTTTTTCAGTTTTGTCTTTTGACGTTTATCCTTAGCACCCACAAAGTTGACACTATCCGTGACACGGGCTACTCGAATGCATGTAGTGAGTGTCTTTTCATTTTTTTGGCATCCTTTGCTTCGTTTCTTTTCTGTCTCTGTGTACGTTGCAAGTTATTATGGGTTGAGAGGCTGAATCTGTGTCTTGTTGCAGCTTTCATATCCGCTAGACCCGTATGCCTTGCCATTTTTGAGAGCAGATGTGTGCATGGTATTGCTTGAACAGAGGCTCCGCTTCTTCTTGCTGCTGTAAAAATATTATTCTCAGTAGACCTTTTCTTGTAATTCTACCTGTTCGCTTCCACCTCTGTTTCACATCATCCCCTGATGCTAACCTTTGGTCAGCACTGAGTAATGAGTAGCCCATGTGTCTTGTTTACTGTTCATCTCTGTATCTTATAAATAATATATAATAATTCACCTACCAACAGTGTACATAGCAATTTTTGGTCAGTGTAAAAGAAGTAAGGTATATGTGAGAGCTTTTTCTTCTTCCTCAAAAGTGCGTGTGGTAATTTTTGTGGTTTTATAACGATTATAGATATAGTAGTCACTTTAGATTAATACTGACACCTGTAGGTGTGGATGTTCTATTAAACAAATGTTAATTATCAAAGAACACTTTTGTTGTTCTCAAGAGAGTAAATCTGGGGTTTCTATCATGACTAATCTGAACGCCTCTGATTGGCTATTGCATCCATAAACGCGCAACACTGTAAAAACTTGGGGAACATGATGGAACAAATAAGCCCTAACATTAATTAGATTCAATGGCATTAATAGTCTGTTAATAATAATCAGCCACAGGCAATATCCCTGACTATCGTCAATGCACCATACTATCATCTATCGGCACAACCCTAATTTGCAGTCAGCCATAATTAATTTTTTGATATTCGTGATTTTATGTTTACGTGACATTCAACAGCTCATTTGCCCATGACCAACAAGATGAGCGGGCCTTAAAAAAACTAAAAATGAAAAATGCAAGTCTTCTTTTTCATTTTTTTTTTTTGTGTGTGTTTGTAATGAGGAAAAAAATACATAGAGTGCACCTTTAAAAACCTGTGATACTGAAAAGAAATAAGCATCATGCTAATTCGCCAAATCTATCCACAAAATAGCAGGAATTCTGAATTACTAAATGCCTGCATACTAAACATGGAAATCTCTAACCGCTAATGAGAAGGGGAGAGACACCAGCGGAAAACAAAACTTAGGAAAGTAATGAGGATGTCCAAATGCCTTCTGTGGAAAAAAGTTCCTTCACAGAAAGCACCTGGATAATGATCGTTTTTCATTTTTTCTGTTGGTTTTTCTTTTTACTTCACCTTTTCTCTCAGGTGTGTTCACATCTGCACCTAAATGTGAAGAATTCTTTGATACGCAGAGCCTGAAGTGTGTGTATGTGTGAGTGTGGGAAGCACATGATTCTTCCTCTCAGACATGCCAGCAAAATAAGCAGAAGAAAGATCTCGGTGTTCCAACACACACAAAATAAATTTTAGCTGTGGTTGTGAGGTGAATTTTTGACGGAACATTTGGAATGGATCTCCAGTAATCTGCGTGACAGACTTAGCTCACCCGTACAACCTGGATGATCCAGAAAAAATCCTCATACACACACACAAACACGCACATTAGTGTGCTCCAGCTTCTTCCTAAGCATCCATTATTCCCATAAAAGATTCCTGGGCAGTCCGATGTTAGATTTTGAGTCACAAATATTTCACAATGGACTGAATATTTAAAAGTATGTGAAACAACATGTTTATACATTTTCAAGATTCGAAATACTGCCTTTAAATATTACAAAGATAATGGGATTGTGATTGATCATGGCACTCCTATAATCGTGAATATAAATTGCATCAATTTTCAATGCATATAATACTTTTTGATAAGATTTCTATTATAGTTAAAAGAACATTTTGATTAAGCTGCTTCTCTGGATCTCTGTTTGTTTTGGGTGTGGCCAACTTATAACTGCAACCCTTTCCAGGGACACTCCGGAGAAGAGGAAGTGAGATCATAATGACCTTGTTCTTGGTAAGGGGGTGCGTATTGTGATTGACATCTCAATCTTGCCTTCAAAACATTCCATTGTTGGGCCCTTGAGTTTTCCTGGGATCTTGAATAGTTTTGTCGTCATGGCATTTGTGTTTGCGTTTTCCATGAGCAGCAATAACTTCAGCACAGCACTAGAGCTTATGAAACAAGTAAACACAGATTTTGTGGCTTTGGATTTTTCTGGATCATGTCACAAACAATCAACTCATTTTCTGGCCACGTAACTGTAAGACTTAGAAATCACTTCTGACTGAATTTTTTACACAGATGTTTCTGCCGCACTTGGATCAGGAAGGACAACTTTTTTTGTGTGTGTTTTATGTCCAAAGGTCTTAGTTCCATAAAAAATGTGTCTGCTAATACATGTCAAGAAGCTTTGGGGTTCCCAGTATACTTCAAAAAGTTGACAAAACTGCTTCTTCAGTATACTGATCAAAGATGTTGATGATGTAACTTGCACTCAAAAATATATACTACTTTTTTAATATAATGCAATGAATATTCCTCAACATAGGGTCACGTAAGTAAATTTTCAGCAAAACATAAAATGCTCATTGCCTGTTGTCAGTAGCAATATGAAGAACAGCTTACACAAAAGTCATTTTCAAACCAAGCAGTTATTGTTGGTTAACAAAGTAAATCTGCATGACTAACTTGAACCTGTTGTGCAATCTGCGTGGAGAAAGCTTTTGCCCTCACATGAAATTCCTGATTACATATATTTCAAATGACGGGATTTTGCCAAGACAAAAATGGCCAAACACTGATAAATGTGACCACAACTTAATACCACCACTAGAAGAAGCGCATAGTTATACCTCTTCTGTTAAAAATTAAAACGAAATTGACTGGTTATATTATAAAAGGCCTTTTAGTGCATACCACCACCCAAAACTTCCTGTTTCACGTTAACACAAAATAATGCTCATCAAGCCATTTCTTTGGCTCTTCAAATCAGTTTAGTTTCTGGAAAATGCCTGTTTGAGTTACCTTGATCCTTGATGGTCTGTCCCTAGTTTAACATTATTACATTTCTGTTTACTGTCATACCGTAATGGAAGACGGCTAATGCCTCGTGCTGAACGCATTCCAGGGGGTTGCTTGAGTTTCTAGTTTTTATCTCCATCCATTATGATCGTCACTTTTCTTTCTCTTTCTTTCTTAGTCTTTAATACAATCCTCCATTTGTTTTGTTTTTTTTACTTTTTCTCTGTTTCTCTAGTTGTACTTGCCACCTGTGTTTCTCTTTCATTCCTCTTGCTTTCTGTTCCTCTCCTCTCTCGCCACTTTAAATCGCCCATTTCTTCAATGTGTCCGTGTGTCAAATGAGCCTTACGCAAATAACTTTAAGCTGATTTTGCCTCCCTCTTTCTTTTTATGTATGTTTTCCTGTTTCTTTAGCAGTCCTTTGCATTTCCATTTCTCTTCCTTCCTTTTTCTCTCTCTTTCAATCCTTTACCCCCCATAACACACATGCACGCACCATCTTCTCCCTTCCCCCACACAGCTGGCGCCCTGAGCTGTTAGTCCAGATGGTTAGGAGGGGAGGCAGGGGCTTGTTCTCCACGTAGCCCCACAGCAGGCTCTCTGTCCTGGGCAGCTCTGAGTCGGCTCCCCCTTGGACCAACTGGAACCCCCCCCCCAATAGCACTGCCAGCATTAATCTCCTAAATGATCCCGCCAGGAGTAGGATCAATACTCATTTACAGAGACGCGGCCTGATCCCTTAATGTAGAGCAGTGAGGATAGCTTTCTACCCCCCCACTCATGTTGCTGTCTCTCATTCTATCTTGTCTCTTCCTTTCGCACTCGTTCTTCCTGTCTTCAACGGCCCATTCCTTCTCTTCCTCTTAAGCCCAATGAAAGGAAAAGGTAAATGGGATCGGAATAGGTAACAGGTGAAGAAATGGCTGTACAGTGGAAAAATGACCGGATAAATTGCTTGTAGTATGAGGTCAGTCGCTTTAATGAAAAATAAAACCTGCGTTGATGAAGTCACCACACCGCTCCTGTTAAACTGCCACCCTCAGTAGGATTGAAACCAGCAGCTCTTGGATTGTAGATATTGTTGGGTTTTAATTTTGTCCTGCTGGGTGGTCCCGTCACCAGTAACCCAGAATAGAGGCTACTGGCTTTCAGAGTGCTATTTTAATAGCATAGTGACTGAGCGCTATTATACCGTTTTAATATTTGCAGTAGCATTATTTTTACTCTTTGTTTTCCATCATTGCAAGAAAATATGACTTCATGTCGAAATAGCGGCATCCAAGGAAAATGGGAATAGACCGGACTTTCCACAGAATAAGGGCCCTGTCTTTTTCCAGTCGGTTAGCACCAGCAGAGAGAGAGCGCGTGTGTGGTTTTCAAAACGCCTCATCATTGATCTCTGATGAAGCCTGCCCTTCGCTGAAATGCTTTTCTTCTTTTTCTTTTTCCCTTAGCCAGGGAACGTCTGTTTTTTACCTTCACTCTGTCTCTGAGCTTGCCCGTCGGCCCGCCTGCTGGACCATAGTGGCACCTGGAGCCAACTCAGCTGGACAGCTGCTCTGGACGCTGGCACGCTGAGAGAATATAACTGGTGCCTGGTCAAAGACAAGCTAAACCATGAAATAATATTTTACAGTTTCGCTATTCCAAGTCCTAACCAAGTCAGCGCAATTTCAGAGACTTCTTTCGGGACAGGACCACGTACGAGCGAAATGCCCAGAGAAGGTTCAGAAGGATGATGTCCGTTTAATCCCACCAAAAGCCGCTTACCTCACTTCTTCCAAAAATTTTCTTTCTTCAACCCTACCTCAGCTTCCAGTTATTGCAATGGTTATGGCCAGTAGGGGAACATAGTTTAAACCCCTTCATTATGGACAGGCAAACCTGTCCACCCTTTTCCACATCGCTCTTTTCCATTATATGCACATGCAGCATGTGAATAAATATACATAGGAAGGCAGAGAGCCGAATGCTAACTCTCTTAACGAGATTCTATGGACATTAATGCTATTATTATCTGTTACTCTGTAAAGCCTCTGCACAGCCACAGAGCACTTTGTCCTGTTGAATAATTCACTGTCAGCAGCCATAGGCAGAGCGAACTGGCTTAATGATGAAGGGACAGGCACCTTACTCAGCTCTGTCTGTTGTCTGTTTGATGAAGTGAAAGAGGCCATGGGTTGGAGAGGGTTAGACAGATGACACGGAGGGTATTTGAGGCTTCTACCAGGGGCATTTCTAAATTAATGTTGGGTTTTTCTCTGCAAAGATTCCGCTATGTACTTAAGAGGATATTGCTTTCAACACAGAGCTTGTCTTCTCTCTAAACATTCAAAATGAAATTGCCCTGTCATTTGTCTCCTAACCATTGTTTCATTTCCCTTTCCACTTCCTGTTCTCATGACCATAGCTCACCTGTAGAGCGTTTGCAGATTTGATTAAACATAGTCGGCTCTGGAATGTTTAAGAAGGTCATAGTTCTTTTCGGACCTCATTTTCTGAGTTCGTTTTATGGAAATGCAGTTGAAATGCAAGATGAGAACACATAAGATGTTAAAAGGATAAGTCTGATAAATTCTCTTAATTCTGACAATTCTGCCATTGCACCCAACCTCATGTTGTTTCAAACCTGTTGGACATTACTTTTGCTGAGGAACACAAAAATATAGTGAATTGTTGAATAAATTGTGCATTTTCTCATTTTATTAATCTGAATCTAATTCAGTTGATCTACTTCTTTGAATCAGACTGTATCGACTGATCTGATTCATTAAATCTCAAATGAATCAGTTGATCTAATGTTATGTAATTGACTAAATATTCATTTATTTCAAATAATTATTTACTGATCTGATTAAGTCAAAATTAATCAGTTGATCTGATTATGAATCACAAATGAATCAACTATTATGATTAATTAGCTGTTTCTCTAATGAAAGGACGCATCCTTCTAAGGGTGCATATCTAGGCTTCATGAAGCTTAGTTGAAAGACTTTACAGTTTGAAGGATCATTAGTAGACAAACTTTGTGCCTTTCATTTGGCCTTTTTTTGAAACAATGAATCAGGTGTATTCTTCATTGTATTCAATCGCCCGCCAAAATTTCTTTGCACATATTCCAATTCACTAAAAAAAGAATTAGCTGAAAAACTTATCAACACTGAGCTTGTTCAGTTGTATTATGTTATTCAAAATAAGCTTTTAGAAATGTTAAGATGTTTTGGTTGGTTGTGATTAAATCACAATATTTAATGTAAAACCTCAGAAGGACTGGTCTAGGAATTAAATCACATCATTTTCATTTTCAGGTAGTACTTAAAAGCAACTCAAAAAAGGATTTATTGTTTAATTTTACAGTGATCACATTGAATATGTTTGTTACATATAGGCTTGCGCAAAATGCTTTTGATTTAGTTATAAGACTATATAGTGTTTTCACTCAATCAATGCGGACTGTACACTGCAGACCCATGCTAAGTACACCACACCCAGCTGAGGTCTGACAGAAACCTGATAGTCATCAGGTACAAGAATAGCGCTACCCGCCACTGCTGCAGCACTCGCTTTTGTGACCTGTAACAGAGAACGGTAGACCTTCAGATGGTACCATGTTGGTGCTTCGGCCCAATGTGTCCTTGTGTTCAAAGTCATATAAATGCACCAGCTCATGTTTTGGCTGCTGCATTCATAAGTATGTGTCTAGTTTTTCATTGGCTTGAATGGATAAAACGTCTGAAAATCTCTGGGATGCAATTATGCCTTACTAAAATCATTATATTAAACATTTTTCATGCATTTAACTTTTGTCTGGCCCTATGTTCCTTTCTAGTTGGTGTCCGTCTCTCTCTCTCTTTGTCTCTCTCTAGCTTTCTCTCACGCATTTTCTCCCTAGTCAGAGTCAGAGGAGTAAACATCTCTGGGGAACAGCGAGCTCTTTCTTTGGGTGGAGGACTGAATCATTGCAGTGAGGGTCCCATGATCCTCCCTGTGCCTTGGGACACACGCTGCATTCCTCCTTCCTACTCAGTCGCACACATGTACACTCAAACATATTTCCTTCTAACTTTAAATTAATATGAATATACAGACCCTTCTACTAAAACACATATATACGTTTGTGCCAGTAAACATTAGGCAAATAGCGTTAGACCTAATGTCACAGTTATTTAGTAAACTGACAATTTTTTTTGCCAACCTGAAGAACTGTGAAGTGCATTAGCTATGCTTATTTCGCTAAAGTGTTTATTCCGTTACGATTAGACGTGCACTCTTTAGTGATAGACAATTTTATTTTCGAATAAAACAAAAACGCAGCGACATCAGCCACTGATAACATCAGTCATGTGACATGACGATTAATAATTAAAAAATGAATGGCACTGCTTTGAAGTTCCAAGCATGTTCCTTTGAATTCAATATGGACTAAATAAAAACAGTTATATATAATTCAAAACTTATGGGGAAAAACTGACTTCCATATAAAAGATTTAAACGATCTTGTCAGATACAGCCTTTTTGGAAATTTTTGGAAATTCTGTCTGAAGTTCGTTATAAGTATAGCATATAACAAATAAGAGATTGGGGAACAGGAAAACTGTCACAAGGACTGTAAATCAGTACTGAAGTTCTGAGTCAAAGGTTGAGTTACAAAACCCAGTTCAATAGCAACTTAAATAATATTATATTTTATCTCCTCATTATATGTGTGCAACAGATATTTGTAAAAATGATGCAGAAGTACAACGGCTTTATGGTTATTATGAAAGACAATGTTTTTTCCCCTTGTGTCAGGTTGAGGCTCTTTAGTGGCAGGAATCAACCGTGACAACTTACCCCTTATAGGATACCCAGTACTGCAACATATTGTCACAAAATAGGAAAACAATAGTAATGTTAAACACTTTTCTGTTTAAAGCAACCAACTGTATTTATTTATTATATAAAGTATAAGTATTTTTTTCCTTTTCTTTCCTATGGCTATTGCTGTTCGGGGTCAAATAATTAAATTATATTAAATAGGGTTATACTTTAGGCTATTTTAAGGTGTCCTTGTTACAGTGTTATTACAGTTCTGAGTAATATTTAAGTTGTAATTAATATGAATAAACTACATGTACTTACTACATGGGTAGGGTTATTATTAGGGTTTGCTTTAGGGTTACTTTCATGTAATTGCCCATTATTTATTGTTACAATAGTAAGCACATTTAACTTGTGTAACAAAGACACCTTAAAATAAAGTGTCTCAGTTTATGGCCACACATTTATTGATTTTAATAAAACTACCTCTTATAAATGTTCATAAGATTCGAAAGGCGACAGCTAGCCAGTGCCCCTTCTATAAAAAGTTACTGTTTACTTCTTGCTGCGACTGGTTTATGACAAGCAGTTTTCTGCCTCGTCATGAGTGAGAAAAAGTTGCAGCAAAAGATAGCGTATGCGTGCGCCATAAACAGGTGCACGCGACAAACTTTCCCCGCCCCCATCAATCCTAACTGTAAAAAAACAAACAAAAAAAAAACACATTGCTCTCGATTCAGGTTAAATGTTTACCGTTGCGCTTTTCCGCGTGATGGGCTCGGAAGTGTTTGTTTTGTCCAGACACTCGCGTTTCTTTTGAACTGTCAATCAAAATAGCGTTTCCTCTCCCTGTACATGCACAGGTTGATCGGCGAGCGTTTCTGAGCGCCGCAGGGAGCGCGTGGTGCGAGGGGCGGGAGTTGGCCGGAGACGGGGGTCTGAGCGCCAGAGAGAGAGGTATAGGAGCCAGAAGGTAATGTCGTAAAGCCGAGTGTCGTAAACCAGGTGCAGGGAGGGGAGGTGGAGTAGAAGGGAGGGAGGGGAGGTGTGGGGGCGAGAGGAGGTGACTCTCCAGCAGCATTTAGACACAGCGAAAGGATCATGGCGGATGGCCCCAGGTGTAAGCGCAGAAAGCAGGCGAACCCGAGGAGGACAAACGGTGAGTAAAAACCCTTCGCTTTGCTTGGCGACGGCTGTTTTCATTCAACTCTGGACTCCGGGACGTTGGCAGAACTTCTCGAGCCCCACAAAGTGCTGGAAAGTAGCGCCGTGTTATAGCCCCTATCTAGTGTACCGTTATACCTGCCGCGCTCGCGACTCTCTCACCGCCTAGCGGTGCACAGCGCGAGCGCGGACCGTTATACGCAGCCAGTCCCATACAAGTGACTCTCGCTTTTGTTTCCCCCTTTTATTCCCCTTCGCCCCGAGTTCAATTCATAAAGCTTTTGGTTTTGAAAAAAATCCGTTCTGTTCGAACCTGTTACTCGTCACCGTTAGATTTTCCTCTTTCGATCCGAGCGGATTGAAACTTATTTTCTTGCTCTAAATGTACCTGTTTGGTCCGATGCGGCTGATTTGGTTTCGCGTGAATCGGTTTGAGCGATTGAAGCGGTGGAAATGCTTTCATAGATGCGTGTTTGGGAATAGAGCGGCGGCTTGAGGGGATTTTATTTTATTTTCGTTAACGACAAACTTTGATATATCTGCAATGGGCTGTTCCGCGGTCTGCGTGGTAGCAGGTAGCTAGCGAGCTAACAGAATCCTAAGAATAACCCCTGATAGCAGTACGAATGTAAACGTTTTAGAGTAATATTTGTGTCGCTTTAAATCCCCGATGTGACAGTTTGGCTTGTTTTACTATCTGCAAGGCGCACTTTTATCATGTAGCTCATAAGAAACTGATAACAGCAGCACGCTGCTCTCTCTGTGTTGCTGCTGCATTGGAAAACAGGGGCATGTATGCGGTTCGCGGTGATATTTGACAGGAAAGTTTCTTCTTGAACTCCGATCGAAGTTTACAAAGCAAAAAAATAAGGGTGTGTTTATGTAACAGTCCTGCCAGTCTAGGCGTCCCCGCGGGATCGGGCTCTCGGAGTGCTCTGGAGCACGATGCCAGTTAAAGCAACCTGTTTGTGCAGCCAGCCTGCCACATTTCTAGTTGGGTGGTAACGCCGAAGAGAAAAGGAAAGGAATCTGAAGGGCTGTCTGCTGCTAGAACAACTGCTGCAGCCTATATAAGGAATGCGTATACATCCCGAGCAGAGCAGAGAATCCTGATAAATCGCGCTGCTGCAGCTGGACTTACTGCACTGACAGTTTATTTGTTTGGGGACTTTATGCATCCGATTTGTAATGCGCGTAACTGTTTAGGTCTGGGGGGGGGTTCGTGTCGCGATTTGTTCTTTTGCGTTCTAACGATTTATCCGGCGAGCGGCGTCCAGAGGTGTAGGTGCGAGCCTGGGTAATTCTACCAAGGAAATCGATGGCGAAAAACGCGAGGCGTGTTTTATTTCTCGCTTGCGCGCGCGATATAGGGAATATAAACTTGAAAACACTTTATAAACATCTGTATTCGTCCAAACTCGGTCTTTTTTTAGATTTAAAGCGCGCCGTTTTTCGTTTCGTCTGCTCGTCTGTTGTGTTAAGTGTCTTTTTTGTGATGAGATGAGTGAAGAAAGACACTTTTCCTCAGGCTGACGCCATGCGCGCGCCATGTAGCGGATCTCTTAGCGCGCGCGCGTGTGTGTGTGTGAGTGTGTGTGTGAGCGACCTGTAAATATGTGCTTACCTGATCGGAGGGGAGGACAAAAATGTCACTTAGGTTTTTCGTAAATGCCATGTGAGCATCTCGTTCTTGTTTTTTTTTTTGCTACCTGAACTTGCTGACAAGGAAGGAGTCTTTCTTTTTTCTCTTTTCTGAGATACATTGTCTCATTTTGAAAGCAGACGGGAGGCGTTTCTCGTGCGTTGCAGCAAATGTCAACTTGTGCAGGTATAAAAAAGATGTATGTGTAGTGTTTTTCGCATGCCTTCTCACTCTCAGCTGCTGTTGTCGTTTGTTTTTAACTGCAGGAGGGATGGGTGCCTGTTATCTCTCGGCTTTCTTTAGCGCTTACTCTTAAAAGCATCGCTACAGTGCAAAGAGCATCCTTGGTACTTATAGGTGCCGGAGCATCGCTCGTAATCTTTTTTTTTCCCCCATGCGGTAAAAGCATAGGCGTGTTCTGAAATTGTTTCGAAACCTGCAATGATTTTACACCGTGCGGCTTGAGGGTCATCGCGCAGCGCTTTTCCGCGGTGTTGGGTTAATATAAGTGCTTTGTCATAGGGCGTTTGGCACTGCTCACCGCACTGCAGGTATCCGAACGCGGAGACCTACCTGAGCGGTGCAACGGCACCTGCTTATGCCCATTTTATCATGTGAACGCCTTCAGATGTAGCTTTGATGATACGTTACGTCATTTAATTTTAGACTCAGTCCTTCTGTGTTAAATAAAGCTTGTTTTCTCGTTGCATTCATTAATTGCGCTTTCATTTAAGTTTGCACTTCTATGCTTTATGCGTCCTGGCCGTTCCTTATTTGAAGTCACGAGCTGACCTAGGAGCGCTCCCGGTGCGTGATGAACGTTCCTTGCGTCATTAGCATACGCCCCTCCCCCTCCGCTCCGCCGTGAGGAGTGTTGATCAGACCGTGTATAATTGGAATGTGGCCGCCTGAGTGCTTCACCGTTTGGTGTAAAGGCCAACAGTAAATGTTCACTGGAGGCAAACTGTCTTCTAGATGGATTCACCTTGTGTTTACCAGACGTACCTTCACTTTAATTACCATAATCAAGACGAATGGAATGTTTTTCATTTCAACTCACTAATTTTAGAACTATTTTGCATCAGCCACAGATGGATTAAACGCTATAAAGCATCTTGTAAAGTTCTGCGACGTAAACGGTACTAAACTGTTTGTTCATAACATCTTCAGCTCTAATTATAATTCACGCAGCCTTCGCCGACTTAACAATCACATGTAATTAAAATCTCCCCCTTAGGTCTTCTATGATTGTGGCTTTTATCAGAAGGCCTAATTGTTGGCATTGCTGCCGTGATAAAACACGCATGAAGCGACAACGCAACAATGAGACGGTAACACATAAATGTATACTGTAAAATGCAAAAGCAAAGAAAAGTAGCTGTGATTAGAAACATTAATGCTTACCAAAAGTTGTAAGCTTTTTCTCTGTCGTGTTGGAAGCAACACAACACTGTAAAGTTCCCATTTTGCATTCGTACGAAAGCTCATACAGGCAACATTATTTGCTTAAGAACGGTATTTTTTATGATGTTCTCAACTGGTCGCATGACTTGCATTTATGGATTAGTGCGAGTTATTTTCTTTTTAAATAAATAAAATGTTCTTGACTCTCACTTATGAATCATATCGCATAGCCTACCTTAATTTGGAGCGTTGGTAAAGGTTACAGTGGTTTCTACACAGTGGCTGAGGGGGAAGGTAAAGTTTATTTTCCTAGTGATGAAGCTTTTACCAGACACTTTGAGCATGTGACAGCAGCACTTCACCATCAGGTGAAAAATCTGTGACTTGCCTGTTGCTGTGACTAAAGGCTGGGTGTTAACCCCCGAGATGAGCTGTTGGGCAGGTGAAGAATGTTTTACAAGCTAGAGAATTCATTAGTTCTCTCGATTTATCCTGTAGACCTGACTGAATGGAATACCATGAAAATAAAATATGCTTAATTCTATAGAAATACAAAAAAATATCATCATTGAAAGCCTGTAGTTAGTTGAACTGAGTAAACTAAGTCCAGGAAACAACCCACAGATTTGGACTCTCTGTCTTGGATTGGAATGCTAAATAGTCAACAGTTTTTCAGAGTATTTAAAGCTGTCTCAGGTGAAGTTATCTGCAGAATGTGAGGAAGGTGAACTGTGTCTAAACATCTTGAAAGCTGTGTGGCTGTGCGGTACAGCCTTAATCAATCTTATTTAAAAACACACCTTGCTTATATCACCAACAGCTCCAAAGGCTGACAGAGAGCATCTCAAGTATGTCACTTCTGAACATACGTATTCCCAAAACACTTCTATTGATAGAGCTAAGAAGATGCTTAAACTGTGTGTCTTTTTTCACCTTTTCGCATGGGACTGTTCTAACGAAGTTCCCAGCCACTTGGGGTTCTCATGGCACGTAACATGAAGGCGATCAGGGGCTTGAGCTGTAAACGTGAAGGTGCTAATAGTCCGCAAGACGACAGGTGTTGTTCACAGGGCAGCTCTCCTTCTGTCCCTTCCTCCTTTGGCTCTCTCCGAGAGTACTGGAGGGCAATTTGAAACCTCCCAGTTTGGGAATAGAGGAATGTGGCTGACCGGTATTAGCATGGCTAAGAAAATAAACATGGCAGCGGCTGTTGGGCGTACTGTGCTTTGTAGTGGCTTTCTAAAATGGAGGTTACGTTTCAAAAGAACCTTGGCCAGGCTGTATTTTTATTCTGAGACATTTTAGGGGATGGCTTTACACCTCTGAAATGAGCAGAACCCGCAAAGTTTTACCCAACAGCATTTATACAACTACACCCAACGAACGAAGAGAAATATTTAGCTTGTTTACTGTCATTACCTTTGGAGAGCTATGGCCAACGTCAGGCTACTGCCAGCTCTGTGATAAAATGGGTGTAGCGGAATTTATTTGGCTGATAAAACTTTAATTACTGCGCTGGGCTATTTCCACACCCGTAGCAGACTTTCTAGGGGTTTAAAGCAATAAACACACATGCTTGTATTTCTCTTACTCATGCACATTAAGCTGACGCTTTATAGTTAGGAAATTGTGCCGTATTTTTAAAACACGTTTGTTTTTCTGTAGGTGTAGGATGACTGCTTTTCTGCGGGACATGCTGCTAGGGCATTTTAAAAGCCATCTGCTAACATTTAGGGTCTCTCCCTGGTGCGCGAGGTTCAGCAGAGGAGGAAATTTTCATTTATCCATCGTGCTTTCGTTGACTTCCTCCAAAAGTCCATCTGAAATGCTCTCTTCTCTTCTCTTCTCTTCTCTTCTCTTCTCTTCTCTTCTCTTCTCTTCTCTTCTCTTCTCTTCTCTTCTCTTCTCTTCTCTTCTCTTCTCTTCCCTCCTCTTTTGACCCTTTCTCTAAGACACAGTAGCAGGGTGATGTTTAGTGACCTCTGCCATGGGCGCCCATGCATTGCCTCAAGTATGACTTCACTTTCCCCCCCTTGTGCCATTGTGAGGCGTCCAGCGTAACAAATTGGCTGTGTGTTAAAGGCCCCAACACACACACACACACACACACGCACACACACAAATACACACTCTGTGAATAGATCTCTAGGTAACAAAGCTCAGAAGCAGCCCTTGTTTTTTCGTCTTACCCCCATTCCCTTTCAGTTTGCCCCCCGTGTGGAGGTCACATGGGGGAGGGATTTGTTGAAGATGGGGGTCAGTGTTTTGGAGGCCTGCTGAGGTGACAGTGAAGGACTGTTGTAAACTGGCAAGATAGCTCCTCTTCTCTCCCTTTCTGTGCTTTGCATAACAAACATGGCTTCCTTCTTGTCAAGGGCCGGTGTGTGAATGTGTTTAAGCACGTGAAAAACACTGTATGTGACTGAGAACTTGTAGGCAGAGCGTGGTGGTGCATTTCTATTTGATTGAGGTCCAGTTTGTGTTTTCTCTTTCCTTGAACACATTTGTTCACTTCTCTTTAGAAGGGTCAGACAAGGAAATTGGCCCTTTTGTTTTGTTGATTAGGTGAATAAAAAGGAAAGAAAGGGAAATGGGACTCAATTATAGGCTATAGTGATAGCCACTCAGGTCACTCATGACAATACACACAAAATAACATGGCATGCACAACTTCACATGTAATGTAACTTACACCATACCCTTCAAAAGTTCGGCATGTATGCATTTTTTTTAAGAAAGATATGTTCTCCAAGGCTGCATAAATATGAAAAAAACACAGTAATATTCTAAAGTATTATTACAAATTATATTTATAATTTATAATGATTTTATTTGATTATATTTTAAAATACAGTTTACTTTTGTGATGGCAAAGCTACATTTTCCACAGCCATTATTTCCAGTTTCAGTGCTGCTTAATCTTTTACTAATCTTTACTTTTTTCTGGATTCACTGATAAACTGAAAGTTTTAAAATACCAGCATTTATTAAAAATAGAAACATTTTGTAAAATTATTAATGTTTACAAAAATTCAGTCACTGAATTTCACTCACTTTTGATCAGATTGATGCATCCTTTCTGAAAAAAACTATTAACTTAAATTGATTTCCTGAGTTAAACAGAATTTTCAGTATCACATAATGCAGGATGGGACTTTTTAATTTCAAATTTAAATGTAAAAACCAAGATTTGGTTAGACTGCATGGTTAAATAGATTAACATTATTCAATAATACTTTTTCCCTGCCCATACAGCTATGGTTACTCAAGCAAAAGTTTAGTTTCAGAGGTTGAAAAGGTTTTTGTTTTTTAACAACAAAACAAATCTTTATTATATTGTACATTGGTGAATAATTTTCTTACTCACTATGGATATTTATAGTAAATAGTTTGACACAATCAGTATTGTTAAAAGCGCTATATAAATAAAAGTGATTGATTGAAATTGTTTAAAAAACGTAATTTTAACTTAACTTTAATTTTGTCTAAGAATTCTTAATGGAATCATCCTCCATCCCCTAAAGACCTGAAATCTGTGCACGGTTCATTTCAGGTGCTCCTTGGTTCCTGCAGGCCCTGTCCAAATTTGGCTCTCAGCAAACAGCCTTCCAAACATCTCTGTGCTTTTACAAACGGGGATTAATGATCAGGCCGGTCGCTGGTCCCACGGAAGGAGAGGAAGCATTACTCCTAAAGAAAAACCTTCTCTTTATTTCTGTCTCCCTCATCTCTCCCTCGTTTTCATTCTCCTCAGAAGAGCCCAGGTTTCATGAACCTCCTTTTTAGCCCGGGTGCACGTTTGTACTTTATTGGTTGGTTTGTGTGTGTATTTGTGTGTGTGTGTGTGTGTGTGTGTGTGTGTGTGTGTGCATGCTTAAGTGAGCTATTGTGTTTTAAAGCTTCAGCGAGGGGGAGAAAAGGGGTTTTGCTACCTATGCAGCGGGCCACTATCGGGCATAGAGGGGCTTAGCGGCAGAAGAAAAGGACTATTGAAAGAGTGCAGAGAGGGAGGGAACACTCTTTCTCCTGCTGCCTGTGGGAAACTACTGCCCATGTGGAGACACTCATTTGCATATGACCCATTCTCCTCCGAGAGGAAGATGAGATGTGGAGGAATCCTTGTCTCTCTGCGTGTCAGTGTGTAGGTGGAGCTTTTGTCTCTTGCGATAGAGAGGTGTGATGGAGGAACAAGTGTTAGAGCGAATAGGTGTCAACAGCGCTGGTCTGTGGATTAAAATATCCTAAAGGTGTTTGGAAGGAGAGACACGTACACGCTAGTGGTCAAATACACCTCTCAGTAACACACACTGAGTTCCGCTTTGATACCATACGATGAATTCATATTATACACCACTTTATATATACCCCTCCGTCACCCTGTACCTAAAAGGAAGCTCGTTTGGAGAATTAAGAAAAAAGTAACTAAAAAGTTTTTGTTTACATATTGCATGCGTGCACTGTGTATATTTACTATGTATATATAAATACACACTACAGTATATATATATTAAAAATCATTTTTATATATTGTATAAATATATTGATATATATGCAAATATAACATTATCTTCTTAAATATATACTTGCATGTGTGCATATTTATACATTCATAATAAATATACACCGTATATGTAAATAAAAACTTTCAATTTGTACACTTTATATTATATATTTGTATATGCTGATTTTAATTTAATTTTTAATAGCTGTCCATTCTTGAAACAAACCACATATTTTTTTTTTTTACATTGTTTAACATACAGGATTTTCTCAATGGGAAACTTTATTCATTTACACTATTCTGCAGACAATTTTGCCTTCACGTTATAGTAAAGTAAACCCACACACCAGCACACTTACAGCTCAGCCCTGGAATAGCAACAGCCAGTTAGGATCATTCACAAGTATTGTGCTGTCTGGACACAGCAGCACACATTCCACAATGAGTGTGTGTGTGTGTGTGTGTTTCCTATCAGTCTTATTTTTCTGCTGTATGTCACTGTGTTGTGTTGATCTCAACTAATAGAGTGTGTATGAAATAGATTCTCTGGAGATAAACACTTCTCTGCAGATCTCTTGTCAGCGTGAGTCATATGAACAGGTGTGTGAGGTGTATGACCTCATCTAATACAATCATCTATCTCAACGTGTGTGTGTGTGTGTGTGTGTGTTTGCAGGCATGGTGGGAAGGTCGCTGCCACATCACACAGGAAATTAAGACTTCACCCCCTCCTTCTCCACTCCTTTACTCTTTGGGGATATTATGTTTGTGTGTACACCTGTCCAAAAGACTCCGATCGGAGCCTGACAACTTAAGTGGCTTGCTCTTCAGGGATAGGTCTACGGGTTTGTGTCTATGAACGTGTGCACCTGTTAGGATTTCTTCATTGCACCTGAGAATATGAGCGCTCGTAATTGGCTTGTGTGGGGGGTAATTTTGTGTGTCTGTTGTGCTGATACCTTTATTGTTTTTAATAATACGACTTGGGACATCTCTTAAGGGCTAGGACAGTCATTGGCATCCCTCTCCGTCTCTCTCCGTCTCTCTCCGTCTCTCTCTCTCTCTCTCTCTCTCTCTCTCTGCATGCATCTCCTGGCCTTAATCCTAAAGTTTGCGTTGAACTGTTTACACAATATAGGCCTGCTGGACCTTTCCTGGACTCAAGTTTTCAGTAGATTGTGGTGTAATCTAGCAGTTAAAGATCTTGGCTGGTAACCAAAAGGTTACAAGCTCAAATCCCAGAGGAACGATCCATGAACGAGCACTATTGTGCTCTGGAGCGAGCCACTTAACCTTAGGTTTCTCCAGGAGGATTGCCCCTTTAACCAAACGTGCAATTACAGCGGTTTTCAAAGTTTCTGATGCCAAGGAGGAGCCCTAAATATGATGATCCCCCTGTGAGGGATCACCTCACTAAACATAAATGCAGCTATGTATTTTGATGAATGGAATATTAAATCTAGCAACATTTTTAATTATTTAATTACTGTGGAAACACACCGTAGTCTATGAAAAGAAACATACTTAAATTATTTTTTATGGGGTTGGGGGGTAGTTTAGACTCTCACAGCGACAGGTATGATATCTGTCAGGTTACAGGAATAAAAAAAAAAAAAAGCTGAAGCTTTAACGTGGTGTAATTCTATTTTGTCCTGTTCAGTGTGTAATATGGACACAGCAAAGGATAAGCAATGGAAGTCTTATCACCGCCCAGAGTGTTTTTCTTATCTTCACCCCCTGTGTATAAAAGAACCTCTGCTAAAAAAGAAAAGCTGTATTTTTCATTTCTTTAATCTTACCAGCTTCACGCTCACATCCAATCCCATCATCCCATTATTGCATCTATAATAGGCAACAACCTGCAATATCTTCTCGATTGATCCACGAGGCACGGCAGTCTCTTCGGCACAGAAACAGCTCCTAAAGAGCATCAACACACCTTCAGCCGTCATCGTTCCTTTTTCAACATTTGCAGCCCTGTTGCATCAGAAAGCCAAATTACAGCTAGAAGTAATGCATCCTCATTTAATGCTTTCAGCCCTTATCGCATCAAAACAATGCTAAGAAGATAATGATGAATATGCCGTATACTTTTATCAGCTCGTAGGCTTGCACGGCCTTATGAATACGGCTCTTATGCCGGTGAGCGGCTACACTGATAAGGTGATCTATCAAAGTGATGTATGAAATGTCAGGGATGCTGGGAGGCAGCGTGAGATCTCTGTTCTCTGAGGTTCTAAGGAGCTCTGCAAGGGTTTGATGCGTTATGATTTGAGGGGGTACTCGTCGTAATGCGTCTCTATCCGTGGCCCCCTGGAGATCTGTGTGTTTATGTGTGTGTGTCCTTGTCCATCTGAACTCCCCGGAGAAGAGATTGTATAAGTAGGATGTTAGGTCACACTATGAGTGTGTATTAGTCACGTTGTGAAAGGCTTTCTGCCAGAGCGACCGTCAAGACTGGTAAACATCTAGAAAGATGCGATGGGGAAAAAGTGTAGCCTTTGCAAAAAATAGAAACAAAAAATGCTGAACTGGCCATATATGGGCCATTTTACAGAATTGGTGCAAGTTGCTGTCCCACAACCAAAAAAACATAATAATTATTCAAATCTTAGATTCTTATTAAGATCCTTCTATTATCTATTGAAACCTACAATAATATTAAAAATATTAGTAAGCTTAATATGTATAATTATCATTTATCGGGAACTTTCACTTGTCCCGAATCAGCATATATTGAAGTAATTTTTATAATTGTTTATTAATGTTTTTAAAAGTATATATTTTTCTTATTTCTTAAAAATATTTATTTTAGAAAAATCAGTATAATCAACTTTTTGCCTTTCTCAAAGTGGATTCGAAATACAACAAATCTCATGAATTACACTTTAAGTATTGTTATAAATGTAGTTGTTATAGATTTCCCTCTTTAAATTTTTTTTTTGTAAAATAGCAAAAAATATATTTACAATCTAAATGTAAGAAAAAAATCTTAATTGGTCAATATAACCCTTCTCAAAAATCTGGCTTTGATACAAATATTTCAAAACCTTCTGAAAATACAATATGAGAATCTGCCGCACATTTACTAGAAATGGGTACACAGAAAGAAATGTATGTCTTTTGTATTTTATTAATGCGACATCATTAGCCTGTCATACGTGAGATGCTGTTAGTCCAATTAAAATGTTTCTTAGGGGTCAATCCGATCTGTTAGTGAGCGTTAAACATACCTATGTGAGTGTGTTGCCAGAAAGGCTTGTCATGTGATGATAAATATGTTTAAGCGGTGTTTAGTAAACTGTTTGTTTCTGCTCTCCAGCTCCATATGTTTGCCTCGGGTCCCCACAGGTCTCCTCTGATGTCATCTGTCCATGTGCTAAATGGCATCCCGGGAATTTCTCACCTCCGCTATAGTAATAATTATCCTTGGTTCCCGTGTGAGGGGATGTCATTGCAACATTTCCTTTTAAAACCAGCCTAATGTGAACCAGATTTGGCCCTGTGCTCTCTGTACGTGATCCGGACATCTTTGAAGCGGTGATCGTTCACCTCTGCCGGTGCCAGACTCCCCCACCCCTCCTCTGTCTGTCTGCACCTGGCACCTGATGGTATCAGAGCCTCCCACTGCATGTTACAGCCAATCACAGCGCAAGGAGTGGTATCCCTCCTGTATTTGCAGTACACAGTATTTGGCCTTGCCAAGTTTACCTGATAGTTACCTGATACTGAACTGGGGTTAGACATCAAGAGCAAATAAATGACTTGTGTAATAATACTTCCCCGTGCCTTGATCTGATTGGTGTTTCATTTCTGCAAATATGATGTTAGCAATCTATTTTACATTTATAATACGATGCATTCCTCATGAATTGATTGAATTGAGGCAGAACAGTTCATTGCATTTCTATTGAAGATTACGAGGATTTTGTATTTGGGATAACATAACAATCGTGTGTAGTAAGATCGAAAGTGTGCGTTCAGACAGTAAATAAGGTCTATCTGGATTTCGTTTTGATTTTAAGGATGCGATTTTGGTTTGTTTTAGTGGAATTGAATTCATCCAGCAGATGCTACAGCATTCAGGTGCTAATGTGTTTTTTTGCTAATGTGTGTTAGCTGTGCCGGCAATGATGCTCTCTCTCCAAACTGGCAGATTAAAGTCCACCTGTCCCGATTCAGGTGTTTGCAGTCAAAACAAACGCTGACCTTGCCATGTTCACCTGTGCGCTGTGTTTACCTGGTTACAACACTGACAAGAAGCGATGTCTGAACTTGGGTCCAGATATCGGCAACAAATAGGAAAGTTACTCATCGGTGTATTTTTTCTATGTTTGCTCTTCACGTGAGGCACGTTTATCTCTGTTATCATTTTAGCATTGATTTAAATTTGTTATTAGTAGTGGCAGTGTCAGTAACACCGCCCAGTCCAGCGACCCTGGAGCACAAAACCAGTCAGAAGTAGCACTGGTATATTTATAGCAATAGCCAACAATACATTGTATGGGTCAAAATTATTATTATTTTTTTTTTCTTTTATGCCAAAAATCATATTAGGTAAAGATCATGTTCCATAAAGATATGTAATAAATCTTAGTAGATGTTTTGCAACCTCAGATTCAAGATATTGAAGTAGATAAATATCATCTTATCCTAACAAACCATGTATCAATGAAAAGCTTATATATTCAGGTTTCTATTGATATATATACCTTATGACGTTGTTCAGGGAAACATGTAGATCAATTCGATAATCCAATTAGGTATCGTAATGAATAGAATCTCTACAGGATTTATGCATTTGGTTAACTTCTAGTTGTATGAATTAACATAACTGATTGATTTATAAAGTAATAATCAACAACAGATTAAAAAAAGATGAATAAATGTAGTAAACAATCTTATTCGTTCAGTTTATAATATCTGTTGAATTAATGAACTGTAATACATTTAACCTTATTGCAAAATGTTTCTTAGTTTTATTGTTTTCCAATATTCTTGAGCTCAGCTACATGTTTTATACTCAAAAACTCCCTGGGTCCACTTAACATTTTCAGCACACTTTCATAATGTGTTTGAAAACGTTGTTAAACCTTTTTGTTCTCACAATGCTTTCACAGTTCTTCTGCAAGTCCCAGCTTCCCCGAACAAATCCACTACACTTTTTCAATGTCCTTTAATGTTCCCAGCCTCCCTTAACACTTAAATAACATAATCACAGTGCTTTCACAACATTTTCCCTGCTCTTACAGAGTACGGCAGCTGCCGCTCGACTCCCTGTCCAACTACAGCAGGTGCTGCAGGCTCACAGGAATTCCGCTACACGTCTCATAAATAACACCTGACAAAAGAGAGAGAGAGGAGACATGCTACCTTTGATGATTTAGAGTGAAAGACTTCAGCAGACATGGATTCTGAATTACTTTGCTTTAAAATACAGGGGAAAAGAAACAGGTCAGTGAGGCAGAGGAAAGGAACCAGACTCTTAAAATTGCACAAATGGAATGATGCATGAGGGTGTGTCTGCATAGAGAGAGAGAGAAAAAAGATAATGCATGACATTGGCTTCGGCCAGAACCGTAGGCAGCTGTCCTGCTGTCCAGTCGGCCAGTGACTACACAGCAGGGTTTTTGTGTGAGGGCACCTCCAAAGGCTTCCTTGCAAAAGTGTCATGTCGAATGATGAAGATAGCTAAGCGCATATTTAATGATTCAAATTCAATCAGTATTTTAATATAAAAAATTCCATTCATAAATTATGTCGCATCTTTCATGATGGACAAAAACGACATGCATATAGTACTTTTCAGGTTTCGACGCTAAAAAAGCCAATGAGAAAGGTATAAAGCAAGCTGAGATTGAAGATTTCCTGCGGTATTGTATAGTTTCAGGGGATGTCTTGTGTTTAGTCATATTCAGAAATGTCAGAACTCACCTATATGTGAAAGAAATATCTTAGATTCAATTTATCGGTTGCCTCCATGTGTCAGTGAGAAACAGAAAGACAGTATGGGTTCACCTTCAGACTGCATACAGCTATAAAAAAACGGTGTTTTCATAATCTGCCAATTTTGTATTTTATCATGTATCCATTTTTCTTGCTCTCTTAAATCAAGCTTTTAAGCTTGGTATTAACTGAAAGCGTGGAGGTCACAAAAGGTTTTTTTTTTTTTTTTTAATAAAAGACAAATGGATGTGTTTGGTTAATGGATGCAGACGAGAACATGAAAGAGTGCTTGTGAATTCAAATCAAATAGCAGGGAGGGCATTGTTCTTTTCTCTAGGAGTTTATAATTCCATAAAAGAAAACCGGGCGACTGTGTTAATTGCGCTGTTAAAAGCTGCTAACGTCGTCAGGAATGACATTGAATAAGTGTCTCAAAAAGTGGCGGGATAATAATTAAGAAGTGCACATTAATCAGGTTAGATTGGGCATGAATAGACATGTGTAAAGTGATTAATTGAATCATTACTGTGGCCCTCTACCCCTGTTTTGCTTTTCTCAGAGGTTATTTACAAAAGGCTGAAGTTACTGATGCTTGGACGTGGCATATTTTTAGCTAAATGAATCATTTCATCAAGCTGTCTGTAAACTCATCCTTCGCTGATGGTACCAGCTGGAATCGTACTCTGATGGGAATCATTGTTTTTGTTTAAACATGAAAGCGAGAGATAGTGATTGTATTTCACATAGAAATGAGGAATCTGCCATGCATGTCGATTATCATTTTGGGAAATAGTGTTACAATTAAAATAACTGTTTTCTATTTAGGTACATTTTAAAATATCATTTATTCTTGAGATGGCAAAGCTGAGTTTTCAGCAGCCATTATTCCAATCACACGATATAAGTGGATTTAGAGTTTAAGAACAGCATTTATTTAATATAGAGATCCTTTCAAACAATGCAAAAGTCGTTGCTGTCACTTTTGACAATTTTGTTTTATAGAAAGTACAATGCCACATGAAACCTGTGTGTACATTTCTGAGTGATGATGCAAACAAATCAGATTCAGATGGACTCAACTCTTTTTTTAAGATTTAAATGTGAGAAAAGTTCATAGGCCATTGACTATATCTGTTTTATACATACTGTAAATGCATGGTTCAGCCCTAGGACCCAATCATACCCTAGGCGACAAGTCTTTGAGTGACCCCTATCCAGGCCAATGCAAACAAAACCAGGAAGAGACAAAGACAGATTACTTACCCAGGATGCACAGCCCCAAGGTCCTGCCCCTTCACAACAAAACAAAGTAACAAAAAACAACACAAAACAAACAATGAAGTGCATGTAACTTTAGTATAAGTGTGCGATTGCTGCAGACGTGACAGTGGATTTAGACTTTAACACTGCAGAAGTTCAATTATGATTTCGGTATTAATAGAATCAGGCTGTCTTTCTCGCAAACATAGTGGTGAAACGCTCCCGTCATACACTGGATCTCTGTTTCATCCAATTCCTCTCACTAATACCAAAGTCTTGCAACACTGCTTTTGAGGCAACACTGTGTGCATGCCAACGAGCCTCTGTCTCCTTTTGTGCTGTTTTCACTGACTGGCCTTATTCACGCGCTGGGATAAATAAGCCTCATTCATGACCGCTGAAAGCCTGAGTCTGCCCTCGCTGGCACAGACGGCTCCTCTGCATGTTCCTGCCTGGCATCCGCTTGCCCAAGTGGGCACTGCCAATCCAGCCCACCGTCCTGCCGTCCTCATTGTGCTAAAACAATCAGTAAATAAGAAATCTAGCTTCAGTAAAACTTAAAGGGGAAGTTCACCCAAAAATGAGAATTCTGTCATTAATTACTCATCCTCATGTTGTTGCAACCTAATTCCTGACACATTCAGCCCAGAAGGGTAGCCCATTGATATTATAAAGCTATAAGAACACTTTTTGTGTGCAAAGAAAACTAAAATAATTACTTTATGCTTTGTGATAAATCTAACATGGAAGAGAATAAATTGTTGAATAAACTCATTAAAAAGTATTCTCATAACTTGGACAAAAATATTTCTAAATATGTTCTTTTGTGTTCAACGGAAGAAAGAATTTCAGGATTGGAACAACAGTGTTGTGATAAAATTATGACAGAATTGTATGATTTCTATGAGTTATCCGTTTAGGAATTGCTGTCTACACTCTCATTGGTTGCATCACTGTGTATTTGCATAAAGTTGAGTTTTCCTCAACTTTTGTCTCATAACTAATAGTTGCTCGTGTTTATCGAATTACTAATAAAATGAATGACTTCATCTCTTTTTTTGTCACTGCAGATTGCTGTTTTGTTGATTTAGAAGTCTCGTTTACTGTATATCTTCCATTTGACAAGGAAGTCAGTGTCTTCCAGAGTTTAATGTGTGTGTTATCTGAAAAGGAGACGAGAGCACTACTATTAAGCAATGGTTGGACAGGCAGAGGACATTAAGAAAGAGGCCAGAAGAAGAAGAGGAATGAAAGGAAGAGGGCAACAAAAAGGGTGGAGAATGGGAATGCACCCATGAGATAAGCGTGTGAGACTCACATGGTTGGCCTGTGTGTGTGTGTGTGTGTGTGTGTGTGTGTGTGTGTGTGTGTGTGTGTGTGTGTTTGTGTGTCCGTGTGTGGGTGGATGATTTGGTTTGTGCATGCATTCCTAACCTCCACCTGAATGCTGACCTTACTCTGAACTGGACATGCATCTTTTTTTCTCATCAAAAAACCTTGTTTACCCTGCACACCCAACCCACTACTTCACATTTTTTCATAGATATTAATATTTATCCATATTTCTGGCTTAGATGCACTTGGAAAGGGGGATAAGATAAATCTAACTCTGCTGGGACAGCAGGAACAACAGGAAAAGCGCACAACAGAGGACAGGCTGGTTTGATACTGAACGCTGAAGAGAATTTACTGTTTTCTCTTTACCTCCACTTGTCATTTTTGTGGCATCGTGTCTCCTGAGGATCACATTTGCTGACCTTTTTCCACCCACATTTTTGGTCTCGCCATGACTATGTTTACCACCAAAGAGCACTGTCAGAAAGAACAACACATGCTGAAAATTGAACCGCTGGCAATTAAGTTTCACCAAGCTAAAAACCTGATATGTCTGGGATAATGAGAGCGATTAGGAATGCCGTTAGCTGAATTGAAATCTCTGAAGAGTGGTAGAGGAGTCTGGGCTCGTGGTAAGCGGCCCAGGCAGACTGTACTTACCCTTTAATTTAGCCTCTGTGCAGCCAATGTGCCCTCAGCCTGAGCTGTCATTTAGAGCTGAGCCCTCTCTCTGTCCTAATCGAATCAAAGCCTAATAAATCTATTAAATCAAGGAGAATCTCTTTAGCCCTACAGACGCTGGGAATGTCTAGACGTTTATGGCCAGTATGCCATGTTGGACCTTTGGAATTCACAGCCATTCGTTCTCATCTCCTGCTTGATGTGAGCCAATATTGGGTTGTTTCGAGAGATGCCATGCTGATTAACAGAAATGTCCGATCTGTCTAGTGTCACTTTTTTTGTTTTCTCTTTATGTATGTATTTATTTTAGTGCTGTCAAACGATTAATCATTATTAATCCCATCCAGAATAAAGGTTGTATTATATATCTATGTGTACAGTGTATATTTATTATGCATATAAAAATCCAAACACATACAGTATACATTTAGATATTAATGTTTATTTATATATAAAATAAATATATATATTCATATGCAATGTAATATACAACATATTTTATTATATACCTGCATTTGTTTGTGTTTATATATACATAATAAATATACAACTTTTTATTAGACATTTGACAGCACTAATTTATGTATGTATTTTTAATTTATTTATTTTAAATCTATTTTTTTGCTGCAGATTAACAGAAATGGTATAGATAGATATATTTATATATTTACATATATATGATAATTGATTTATTTAGTTTGCATACATATATAGTATGCAACATGTATACTATATATATATATATATATATATATATATATATATATATATATATATATATATATACACACACATATACATACAATACATACTATATGTATACTACTATGTAAAAGTATTTAAGCATTTTATATAACCTTTGACAGTTTTATTAAAAGGCTGATTTGTTATATTGATATTGATTAGCTGCTGAGTAAACTAAGTGTGTGTGTGCACACGCGCGTTTTGCGGCCCTCTCTCCGCATCTCAGTCATGCACCAGGTTGTCCCGTGGAGTCGTGTAGCACTGAAGCATCCCATTTAGAGAGATTAACTTACAACAACACCATGTGTAATGATGATCTTGTGGCCTGGCTGGTTATTAATACGTAAATACGGTGGATTAGTCTGCTCGCAGGCTCGCGCTTGGAGACCAGGATTACGGAAAAGCGCAGGAGTTTTGCTGCATGCCGCTTGCCTCATACACACGCACATGTGCACACAAATACACAGACCACCTGAAGCACCCAGAGAGAGGATGATTAGTTCATGGTTAATCTTCTCTATTGAGGTTGATCTCTGTATGTCTGACGCCACCCCTCCCCCAATTACACTCAAGTACAGCTCGCCAGATAACGTCCAGGTCAGACGCACACACCCACAAACACGCTCGCAGGCTAAGCCTTTACATTAAACGCTGCCCACAGGACAGTTTTAGACCCTGCATTACACACTGGACATTTAAACACCAGATGGATTGAAGGACACTGGGGAAATCTGCATATTTTTTCTGCATTAATAACTGTATGCTTGTTCGAATCAGCCATAGGCTTCCAAACTGGCTCACATCAAAAGCCACGTCTCTCCCGTCACATGGTCTGCACAGGAAACATGATAATAGCTCCAATCATGCTGATTCAATCAGGGCTTCTCCTCGAGCATTCTGGAGCTAAATAGTTCCTTGTTGACTACATACACTCACAACTCTGCAAAAACCACAGAAAACTAGAAACTGAAGCTCTAGGCTAATGTACAAGAAAGATTAGGCAACAGCATTGGAGTCAGTAAAACCGCTCCGTATTTTCTCAGGTGTTCTTTTTAAAGACAGCAGGAAATTAATATTGTTTATGTAGTCAATAATGTCACAACTGAAATTGTGAAATAGTCAATACTTTGTAAATGCAACTTTAATAATATTTTAAATGCCATTCATTCCTCTGATGGCAGAGCTGAATTTAATTGTTTTAACTAGAAAATATGAAACATTTTGCTTTAACTTTCTTGGCTGTGTAAAATATTTTAAAGTAAATCTAGATAAATGTATTTTTATCTTCATTATATGTTTCTATATTTTCTCAACCCATCTGACCAAATGATCCAGTAAAAATCACAACTCATAAAATCCATTCATACCATCTGTACTCCATTATTTCTAGTTGAGTATTCTGTTTCACTTAGTAGTAGGGCACATAATGTACATTAACCATGCTGCAAATGGCATAGCTTTTAAAGGTATTGGTAGAGTAAGTAAGTGATAATGTACAGTCGGTCATTATCACAAAATACCCAATGGTGCAATCAGGACCCCAATGCCAAAGCAGATTCGTTAATATGAACTGAAATGATTTCATTATGCAAAAAGCAAGATCACATAATAGAGACATAAAGCTAGCACAGCAATGAAAGAAATCGGTGCTCAGGGACAATTCTTAATTATTCGGTTTAGCCGCCATTACACAAAAACATTTGGCTTCGATTGACCAATCAGAATCGAGCGAAATCAAAATCTATTGTATTCACCTAATTGTCAGTTGAATTTAGTGAATGCTCTGCGCAGATCGTATTTCAATCTCGTCTCATGGTAACAGATTCACAGGGGCCTTGTGTAACCTGTGGCCGTGACTCTGCTGCTGTGGGTCGGCCGTGCGATTAGTGCAGCTCAATCCATCTATGTTAAGGCCGAAATAGCTCCACATGAAGTAGTAAGCACAACCTCCTGACCCAAAAATGAGGGGCTTAAGAGACCAGCTGTGTGTGTGTGTGCGTGTGTGTGTGTGGAGTGTTCGCCTGGGAGAAAGAGAGCGCATGATTCAAAGGTTAAACCTTTATATGTGTGTGTGTGTGTGGGAGAGATTTGTAAGAGAGGAGAAGAACAGGTAAAAGTGTAGCGATAAACCCTATTTATAAATCCCTCTTCCTTTAGCTTCTATCTCTCCTAATCTCTCTCTCCTGTGTCTTTCCGTTCCCTTCCTTCCTCTCGCTGTGCTTCCTCTCCCTCTGCAAACGTGCATCAACTGCATTTGTGTACCTGAGCGGGGTTTTATCACCTTTTTGTCGCCATCTCGGCTTTGTTATCGTGCACGATTAATGATGTCATTGTAAGAAATAACGCAGACTAACTGCTAACACATTTATCCACCCTATCCCATCATCACAGGGTGTGTCGTCCTGGAAGAGGACACAGGAAACAAGAGCGCAATAGTGCACCAATTAAACAAGCACTCTTCATTTTGTGCGTGTGTGTGTGTGTGTGTGTTTCCATCTACTCAAAATGTACTCATCTCCTCTTTTTTTCATTCACACTCTCACTCACACTCCCACACACTCAGGGCGGCATCACAGACAATCATCGTGTCTGAGGACATGGCACAGGAAATCAGGGTTGTCTTGGAAACGGGGCCTTATTGATTAAGTGGTCATCATCGCTCAGCACATGCAGCTCAGAGGTGGACAGGGTTGTCCAACTGTCTCTCCTCTTTTGTTCTGTCTTTCGTTCTTCATCCATATTTCTTTTCCATTCTTCCTCATCCAAATCCCAGCCAGGTGTTTGTCTCTCCCACTTGGGTAATTGTGATATTTAATTGTTTTGGCTGTTGCCTAGTTTTTAAGATTGATGTTTTGTGTCGATATGGTTTGGTTTTGTGCTCATAAAGTACATATATACAGTATATACAGTGTGTGTGTGT
This sequence comes from Puntigrus tetrazona, assembly GCF_018831695.1. Classification (NCBI taxonomy): domain Eukaryota; kingdom Metazoa; phylum Chordata; class Actinopteri; order Cypriniformes; family Cyprinidae; genus Puntigrus; species Puntigrus tetrazona. The sequence continues at coordinate 11,721,385 of NC_056710.1, read as the reverse complement.
GTATATATATATATATATATATATATATATATATATATATATATATATATATATATATATATATATATATATATATATACACACACACACACACACATTTAAATGCCTCAAAACTAAAACTAATCAAATAACTAAAGAATCATCACTAAAAACTAAATAAAATTACCTATATAGGATGAAAATTATGAAACAAAATCTAAATGAAGAACATGTTTCCTCTATAGTTTGTTTAGTTTTATTTTTTAAATGCGTAAACATAGACTGAAATCAATCTATAGTTCTACTGTAAGAACATTTCTTGTTAGAATATTTTTTGTTAGAAAATTTTAAATATATAAAAATATAGTGACAGACTTAAAACTGAAAGAAATGATATTGATAACTATAATGAAACAAGTTTTCTATAGTTTCAGTTGAGTTCTTCATTGTGTAGGTTTTTTTATTTCATTTGTGAAAGGGTTTCATTTTTGCTCATTAAGAAAAAAAAGAACTTAAATTGGACACTTGTTAAATTAAGAAGTCAAACCTTGAAAATGACTTATATAAGTCAAAAACAGTTGCCTTTTGTTTATTGTGGCAAAGCTAGAGTTAACCCCCCTCTCTCTCTGAAGACATGATTCTACAGTTCCTTATTTGATATGTATCTCTCTTTTTCACTTGTCATGCGCTCATGTTCACTCCCTCTGGTCCTTCCGGCTCAAAGTTTGACTGTCAGATGTCAGATGTTTTGATCTCTATCTTGGAACAGTGAAAAGACTTTAGAATGCATTGGGAATTTACAGTAGGAAATCAGGACAGAACCACTGTCGTTATTGCCGTTGGCTGGCAGTGTAATATTTTGAGTTTAGACAGATTAAGTCAGGGTCCACAAGTCCAAGATCCATTTAGATCCTGAAAGAGCTTTTATGGTTTATATGACTCTAGCTTCAGGCCACAGATGTGTGTGTGTGTGTGTGTGGCTTAGGTTTTGGCCTACAGACCATCCAGGCTTAATAAACACAATAATGTTCTTATAAAAATCTAAAAATGCAGAAAGGTTTGTGTTAAGGTTAGAGGATAGAAAATATAATAAACTCTGTGTAAAAGAACATACATTTTTATCGAAATAGAAGAGTTTAAAACTGAAGTCAATGGAAGTTTGTAATGTTTGTAAGAAATTTAAAGGGATAGTTCACCAAAAATCTATTTAGGTGTGTAGCAGCATCCTTTAAGTCTGAAAATCACATGCATTTATGTAACCTCACTGTGTGTTTGTGTGTGTGTATGTTGTAATAGTGCATCGTCCATCTCCTCTTCTGATGTTCCAGGGGACTGAGATGCTGTGGAATGTAAACACACGAGCTAAATAAACTGCTATCATTGAAAGTAACTGGTGTGTTTGTTCATAAAGAGACGCTGGATATTGCCAAGTTGGCAAGAGTAGATAGTTTCATTTTAAATGTATCTAAATGTATCAGCTGGGAGATCGCAAGCTTCATTGTCTGAACTCCCACCATATTTGCATGAAGTTAAACTTTGTGGCATCCTTCCTGTCACTCGTGTCACCTAAAAATGAATGACATTCAGCTGCACAAGAGTGAACTACCCCTAAAAGAGTGTGCGTCATGTGAAGGGCAACGTCTCTGCAGCACTTGCACAGCTCAACCTTGAATGACCAAATTATTGCAAAATAATCTGATGGAACCCCATGAAAAACTCAAATTAGGTCTAAAATACTTAGCTATCTGATTTAGTGAGAGCGTGGAGCGTTTCCAGATTAATCTTGCTTAAAATTTAAGCTGCCATTTAGTAGTAAAGCGTGAGAATGTTTGGGGAGTGAAAGTGCGCCACTCTTTTGAACAGCTGGGGAACATCACGTCATGGAAAACTCAAAAGAAAAAGCGTATCAGTTCGTAGCAAGTTCAACAGGAAGTTGAGGTCGTTCCTGCCAAGGTCATGACCCAGGAAGTACATTACCTCAGATAAGGGCTGGTGGGAATTCAGGCATTGTGGCAGTGTCACGAGAAGAGAGGATGTGGATAGTATGAACTGTGTGTGTGAGAGGGATTGTCTGAAGGAAAGCTAGGCTAAATAAAGTCAGACATTGGATTCTCTGTTCTCTTATAGCTTAGGCTCAGAAGAGCGGTGCGTGTTCATTGCTTGAAACAACATTTCATGCAAGTTTTCAAACCAAAGAATTTGCCTCAAGTAAAACAGATCATTTAATTTTACACATTAAAATAGCACCTTTCTCTCAAAAATGCGAGACACTTAAACTACCGTTAAAAAGACGGGGGTCGGTAAGAAGTGGTTTTTAGGTGGATTTTCAAGGATGGAGCTTTTTTTACAAAGACAAAAACATTAAAATCAAACTTTTTTAAAAACAAAACAACAATTAGGCTGCTGGTAGTGTCTCTGTTGTTATAGTTGCTAATAGGTATGATTTTTCACCATGTTTAGCAATGAATCTGCAAAGGTAACAGAATACATTGCATGATTCGAAGTTCGTTTTCACGAACAACAAAAGATAATGATCAAAAATCACTATTTTCTAAGATCTGTTTACATGAGATTTAATGTTCTTAGTTTTTTTGTTTACTTGACAAAAGGTGTACTGATACTACTTATTTTGTTTTCGATACGATACCGGTACTTTTGAAGGCCAGTATCATCAATGTCGATACTAAAACTAGTATCGATACCTATTTTAACATTCAGTGTGCCTTAATTGCAGCTTATTATGTTGTATTTTGTTAAAATAAGTTTACTGTAGTGGTAACTATATGAAAATCTACAAATATAGCTGAACTACGTCCACTCTATTAAAACCATGGTTGCCAGCGACATGTTGCGTGTATAAAATGCAGCCCTGTTTGAATGAACTGTCAGAGGTGAATGAACTTAACTTGAATGAACGGTAGTAATAGTGATGTTTAGCGAACACCACTAGTAATATCACAATGCTAAAAACAGCTAGTCTCAGTCTCAGATATCTTCTTGCAGGATATGCTCAACTGCTAATATTGTAGCCTGACCTCTCTCTCTCTCTCTCTCTCTCTCTCTCTCTCTCTCTTTGAAACTGAGACGTTGATGACTTTGGTGTGTTTTTCTTTCCTTGTCTCTCTGTTCTTTTTCTTGCTCCTTTCTTTCTCTCTCGTTCAGTTCTCTGTTCCACCCTTTTTTAATTTCTCCTGCTACATCAAAGCTCAGGCTGGTGTGTAGGCGGTTAAATATGGGCCCAATGTCAACAAGCTCTCTACTTTTTTCACTTCTCCTTCTCTTTTTCTTCTTCTTCCGAGACCTGGAGGACATGCCCTCCAGCACAAACACTACGTACTTTTCTTTTTTCCCCAGTAAAACATCCCTTTCGATATTTTAGTTTAGAAAAAAATGTCTCTTTCTTGTCACCATGTCATGGGAAATGATCTCAGAAGAACTCACCGTGTTCATTGCCACCAGCTGAACTCGATTCTGCAGTTACAGACAGAGTCAAATCACAGAAACGCCACAGAATGGCTCTTAAAACACACTCATGCTGTCCAGATAGGTTTTGAGACAAAGTCATAATTAGAAGTGTGGGGATTTTACAGTACTGACTCATTAAAAATCATCTATTAGCACCAGATATTCCTGCAAGCATAGAGACGTCACATTTTTTTTTATCATGGATTTTAGCCTGACTTAATAAAGCTGTCTGGGGATATAAGAGGAGGATGAGACCCAGACGCAGGGAGGATTGTGGAGAGGTCTGGAGCACACCTGGTTTACACACACAGAGCTGTCTAGTGTGTGTTCTGATAACTTCCATTTGTTCAGTTTCCGTTTGATTTCTTTTTAAATAAGGAAAAGATGTCGATAAAGATAGAAAAAGGAAGGGGGAAGGACTGTGAAACAGCACAGGAAGTAACGTCAAAGCAACAGATCTAGTGTGACGTGGCCCTGGCCGGTGGAGAATCACTGGGGAATGAATTCAACTAATGAATAACAAACACACGAGAACACACACCTGTCACGTTGATTTTGTCCAGAGACATTTTCATTATGTCTACTTCTGTTTTTGTATTTGGATACATGTTTGAATCTGTACAGTGCAACAAAATATTTTGACTTTCATTTAATTACAAAAAAGGGGCTTTTTTTGGCCACATTTCTGATTATTTTTAATGATTTTGAGTTTTAGGTTCACTCAGGTATATTGAAAGAATAACTATGTTGTTAACACTGTGTGTGGTTTTATATGTCCCATGAGCATGGAACAACATGTTATACGTTTGTAGCTTTTGTTAGGTTTTAAATGTGTTAAAAATGGTGTGTGTGTATATATACCCTCAGTAAGTGACAGTGATTGGAACATTTTGTCCATTGCCCGGCCCATTAAAATCTCATTGGTCCAAAATCTGACTCAATCTAAAATCTGATCATTCTGCACATTTGACATCAGTTATTTTCATCGACTAGCAGTTTCTCAGTCAGTATAGATAGAAACATGTTTCATCGCTCCTGAAAGATGTTTTTAGGCCACTGTTTATGTATGTTTAAGCGAAAATCGCAGCAAAATACTGTGTTAAATGAATGCCTAGGTTGATTATGCACACTTTGTGTCTACAAAGAGAATTAGGGGTTAAAAGTGGGTGCCAGGAGGGGCAGCTTTCCCCCATGCCTTGTGCAGTAGAGCATTTAAGCCTTGTTGTAAAGCTCTCTCACACACACATCATGGTTTAGAGCACATGCTTATAATGCCGGCCTATAGTCCTGAGATAATGTCTTAGAGTAATAATCATTACACTCACAGTCTGTGCCTGATTGTTGCTGCATACTCACAGGTGAGTGTTTGTTGTGTGTGTGTTTGTGTGTGGAGAGACGGCAATCAGATGATTGTAATCTCTAATCTCTGTTGTTTATCTGATGTGCTGTTTGTTTCTATCAGATTAAGAGGATGTTTAGAGCTCCGGTGTTTTTGGTATTATTATTCCACACTAATTGTGTGTGTGCTTTAGAGAGAAAAAGCAAATGTGATCATTTGAGAGCGTGATTAGCCTATCTGACCACCGTGTTGTGTATGTGGCGTGTGGGTGTGTGTGAGGAGGCGTGTGATGAAGATCAGCAGATGATCTGTGTATTTTCGCAAGCTGTGTTCTCTTTGCTTCACCGATGATGACGAAGGCCTTCATGCAGATCAAGAATGCCTGAATGACAAAGACCGATCGCTATTTTTTTCTTGCTTTTGTGCACATCTGCATGTGTTAATGTGTGTATGTGAATGTTTTGTATTTGGTTATTTGGTCTGGCAGGTAAATGTCACGCATGGGAGTGTTGCCTAGCTACAAAAATCAAATGCCATTAGCCCAATGAGAGTGAGAGCGTGCTTCACATTCCTGACAAATAACATGTCCACAACACCGCGCCACTCATCTGCATATACACACACTTCCTGTTTCCTTTTCATTTCATCAAATAATTAAAAGGCAAATGGTGCGTCCCTTTGAACTCTTTTATTGACGATGTTCAGAGTGCTTATGGAGCACCCTTGCTTTGTTACTCGTGTTTCTGACTGTTTTTAGTGTTTATGGATTTTTGCTGCGTTCACCTCTAGTTGAAATTACTGTAATTACGAGATGATAACGCTCGTTTTTTAGATTTTGCTCTGAGCTGCTCACAAGTAATTTTTGTTGCAGTTTTCATAACACCAGAATGGATCCATTGTGGCTTTGTCTTTGATTGTCTTAATCACAATATTAAGTCACCTCTGTTTTTTTTTCTTCAGAATATTGAAAAACTAAGGGTCCGTTCACACAGACTGCAATTTGTTTTTGCATTCCATTGTACTGCGTTTTCATTGTTTTTTTAGATGGAAGTGTTTGACCACATCTTGCATCTTGTGTATAAGGCAATAATCGTGATGCTCAAGTTTTAAGAAATGAAAAAAAAACCTCTAGTACTTAAATTTTTTAATTCCACTACCATGCATTCTATGACTTCAGGATAGCTGTAATGTGTAGAGGTAGCTGAAGATGTCACAAAGGTAAAGTGAGTTCTAAAATTCCACGTTTAGAACTTTTATTTAAAGAGATTTTGACATATGTTCATGAGAATCACAACTTCATCCAAAATTTATGTGAATTTTTGCATGGTGACTTGAGTTGTTGTTTTCTTTGTGGGATTGTCTCATCTTTTCTAGATATTCAACTACAAGAACAGTGATGATGTGTTAGTGTGTTTTAGTATTATCGTTTAGTATTATCACATTTTCTTTAACATTTCATGCCCAATTTATTTAGCAAAAGTGGCCCAAAAGTGGCTTCTGAGCTGGCATGTACTCTAGGATTCTTAATATGGAAAGTTTAATGCTGCTCAGAGGTGGCATAAATGCATTTACACAGCAATTACAGTAGGATACTTTGATACTAGTAGTCTGCATTCATGTCAAATGCAGACAGGAAAATGTCTGAGTAAATATCATCACTTTTGTAACACCGCTCAGCCAATCAGATTACAGGACCGGAACTAACTGTTGTATAATAGAAAACTAGACAAAAAAGATGTTTCTGTTTGTTTTATTCCTAAAGTGTGCCAGCACAACCAAAACTGCCTTTGGGTCTACTTCAAAGCATTCAGTCCTCTCCTTTCCTCTCTTTTCTTTTGCTTTTTCCCTTTGCACTTAAGGGGGAATCAGGGAAAAGCCATCTATCAGTCACTAAACATACACACACACACACACACACACTCACTTCTCCGCACAGCATTGCGTCACACCCTCCCATTGTGTTTATTAAAAGCTGCAAGTTTCCTGAAATGTCAAAGGATCCAAAAAGTTTAAAGGACAAACGTGCACAAATGTTCACCTTGTCTATCTTTTAAAAGTGTCCTGTGTGCATGTGTTTGTGTGTGTTGAGAACTATCACAGGAAGGGTTGCGTTCAGGGTCACATTGACTAATAGAATTAGGTCAGTGTGGGCAATTCAATACAAGCGGTCCTCTCGAATGCTCTTATGATGCTATAGGACAACATTTAAGCTCAGTGTGATATTGTGCAAGCAAATAATGAATTTGTTGTGTGTGCTCTTGTCTAGGTCAGAGATCCCATTAGTAAAGGTGAGAGGAAATTAGAGCTCTGTGTTGTTTTACATTGAGCGATTTGTCAGTGTGCACATTGATTTCTGTCCGCGTACATCTTTCTCTTTCTCTCTGACACACACGCATACACAAGTCACAGACAAAGAGAAGCTGCAGTATGTCAATATGTCCGTCCCCGGTGACATCATCTATCTGCCGGGTCAGTCGTTTTATCTACTTTACCGTAAATGACCCTCTTTATACACATTTGTGATCTTATTATGCACAAATCATTGGTCCAAAGAGCAAAATTGTTTATATTTGTAATCTTTAATGCTTATTGCACCTCTTTTAAACCACCTGACTTCATTCTGGCATGTAACGCCCACTTTTTGCAATCTGATCAATAGCCGATAGATAAAAAAAAAAACACCTGCATTACATTTTTTGTTGTTGAATATTACATTTCACTTGGAAATACAGTACTGTGTGTAACATTAGTTAAAATAAAACAGGCTGAGGATGTCGTTTCACGTTTACTGTAAATAGTGCTGTGCATGTGTGTGTGTGTCTGCAGGAAGGCCGTTAAAATCTTGCGATTGGTGATCAAACTAAAAACAGGACAACTGATCCTTGTCACTTCTTGTAATTAGTGACTACACTAACATCCAAAGCCCTTTTTCTCTCCTCCCTGTGCCTCTCAGCGCACACACATTTACTCTCTCTCATGGCTGGTTAGGTTAGATATATCTCGGCTGCCTGTGATTGTGTAAGTGATTGCTGTCCTGCTCGTTTAGTAGTGTGTAATGGAGCAGCAATGGATGGATCAGTAAGCTCCAAGAGACGGGGGTCTCAACCCCACCTCACTGCCCAGGAACAAGATACCCTGCTAGGGCTCAGGCAGACAATAGTTTTGGAATGGAGGTTATTGTTTGTTAGGTAGTGAAATTGCATACATTATTTGGTGTTGGTAAGATAAAAAAGGAGTTGTATTCATCTAATTAAAAATACAACATTTCTTTGGCTTTGAAGTATGCAAATTGATATTAATAATAAATCTTAAGATCTGATTTGGGCTGTTAATGATAAAGACCACCCCCCTCAACTCAGACTGACAGATTGTTTATTTAACCATTTTTTAATTATTAGTATCCCCTAATAAAAAAAGTAATATATTTAAAATACATCTATTTCATGCTAAGTATAATTAAAATCTATATACATATTTACTTACATAATAGATGAGACTCTACTGATATAAAAATTATAATTTATTTGGAGTACTACCTGTGTGCACAACCCACATTTCTTAATATTAAGCCTAATACATGTTTTAACGTCAATATTTATGAAGATGGTATGATCTTTGAATGATACCAGTCTTTAAATAAAAGATATTTAAAGTGTATCTGAAGTATACTTTGTAACAGTTCCAGGGGGCAATCAAATATACTTCTGCATATCTATTGTTGGACCTTAGCACTACTTCTGCATTTAGTACAAAATTAGTTGTTCCGATATAGACTTTAAGTATACTAGTATAGCATACCAAAAATCCAGTTGCAGGGTATTTTTATAAAGAATATAAATATGTATATATATATATATATATATATATATATATATATATATATATATATATATATATATATATATATATATAAACAAACATGCCAATGTTTTTGCACATCTTATTTGAACATTTTATGTTTATTTTAGTTTGATATGAAAAACTTGTATCTGTCGACCACTGGTGTAAATTATTTCTTTCTTTACAGTCACCAGAGAGCGAGTTGCAAGGGCCTGTGAAGCAAACAGAGAGTGAAATTTGCAGATCTGTGCTGTTTCTGCGTGTGACGCGGGAGAGTTTCTGGGGTTGTTTTGTTGACTCATCCCTCTGCCTCCAGTGCGAGTCTTTGAATGTGTGTGTGTGCGAGCGAGCGAGTGTGTATACGCCTGTGGCATCTCTTCACCTCTGTAAGTGTCAGGCTGTCTGAATGATCAGCTTTATGAGACCTGACCTTTAAATACAAGAGTCTGAGCAGCCCCCTCTCTCAGTCTTCCTCTCTCTGACCATGTGTGACAGAATCTGCCTCGGGCAAACACTCTGTCCAGATGAATATGGAGTTTGACAGCGATTCTTTGTCTTTTCAAGTCATTAACAGTTTTTTTTATACCGCTGTATATACTCACAGCCCAATCTCTCGCAGATCAAATGCTGTTATTTTGACTATTTTAGGTCGGAAAGAGAGGGGCGGCTTACATGTTTCTCCCTCCCCCATCTCCAGTGCCCCGTTAACAAGAATAGTCATCCTTGCTGCACACTTCACCTGTTCCCACAATCCAACAGCTGAGACTGTGAGTGGGCCTCCTGTCAGTCTGGACCACAGACCGGTTTAATCCGGTTTAAGGTGTTTTCAGTCTGGATGTGCTGCATTGGAAACGGAAACAGAGAGAAAATCACCACCCATCAGCCAATTAATTATGTAATAGTATATAATTGTACTAAAATAATATTGCATCATGGCCGGAATGCTATAATGACCAATCATAATCTTTTTTTTAAGATTATTTTAGCCTGATGTTCAGTGTGATTGTTCATAACAAAATATTCTGTCCTCTTTGTCTGACTCACTTGAACTGCTTGGGAAATGCCCTGCATACACATGCACACAAACTGACAAATATACTCAGATGCTCTTAAAATGACTAATCATATCTGAGTCACTGTGTGTGTTGGTTTGGAAGTGTGCATAAGGGAGTGTATAGTGTGTGCTGTTCAGTGGTTTGGTTGAGTTGGTCAGTCAGATTGTTCAATGTCTCGTCTAGACGCTACTGGCTCATTCACTCATTCTTTTATTGATCATTTCATAGATTAAAACTTTTGGACAGTGTTTGTGTCCAAGAGAGTGAGCAGGCACTATTAGAGGTCTGGAAAAACCACCGAACGGGGGAAGCTTGTACCAGACGAATATTTTATAGCTCAGAGGTTGCTCTTTTATGGCTCAGGAGAATTAATAGCGTTTGCTGTTATGCTTCATTGAAGTATCACAGGCTTTATAAAATTCAAGATAAATAAAAGTGCTAAAAATGTTTAAAAACAATGTGACTTGGATCAGTTGATTTTGTAAGTACTGGATGAGAGTTTATTTGAGTTTATATTGAAATCTATTGCAATAGTTTTGAAGATGTTTGGTATCCGGCAAATCCAAGCACAGGCAAGACAAGGGATGTGCATCTCATTAAGTGAGGCCGATGCCTTATGTATTGTGATGCATAGCCAACGATATACATTGAAGCAGCAACATATACATTGAAGCAGCTACCGATGCGATGCAATAGGATTCACCCCATCGTGATGCAGTGTGATCCGATTTCCATTCGATTGAACACAATGCAATACACCGTAATGGACAAAATAGTATTGTACAGATAGTTTGCTTTCATTTCTTTGGTTCAGACAGACAGCAAGTCATCAGTTAAGTGGCTTTTGACTCAAAAGTGCTTGAGAAACAGGTTTGGTCAGATATTTCAGTCAATTTTTAAATAATAAAATTATGTTTTTAATAAATAATAATGAAAGTTTATTTATTGGCTAAAAAATATTTTTTACTGATGCCAATATGTTTAGAAACGATGCATCAGAATATAAATGGGTATGTACAAAAATTACATCATTATGCTGATGCTGATGCACCAATCGAATGAATCACTGGATGAATCTCACCATCTCTGGTAAGGTTTAAAATACAGAGATGAAAAATGCAAGAGTTTAATTTAATTTAGTTTCATTTAATTGTGTTTTTTTTTCTCGAATTTGACCACCTGCCATTCGCAACATTACGCATATCATCTTCCCCTTGCATGCCCCTTTATTTCATTATATTTTTTGCTACCGATACTTTATCGGTCTGTAACATTTAATCAATTTTCCCATTTAAATCACATTTTTCCGTTTATATTTCGACTGTTGCAGTTTTGCGTGGGAGAGAGAGAAATCCCCATTTCCTGTTGACACAGGTGTCTGGTCACATCTCTGTGATCTCATACAACAGTTTGGTGCTTTCTTCATTGTCAGTGTTAATTTTGGTCGAGTTACCTAGGCGACGGTACTTTCCCACCCTAAACAAAGTGTGTTATGCTAGCGTCTAAATCCAGCGCGCTGACCATGGGCGGCACTGAACCTCTGTCTGATCTGCTTATGAAGACGAGTGCGAGGACGGAGCGAGGCAGAGCTGCTGGAGGCAAGAGTGGGAGGAGAGCGAGAAAGAGAAGGTTCTGAAACTGTGTGAAGAAAGGTTCAGGTTAGCGAACCGTAGCTGCAGGTACAGGACTGACTGACTACCCAGCAGGCACGGCAGATGTTTCCTCTTTATATCTACAGAACGGTGAAGCACAAACACACATGAGCAGACACAAAGTCTAGTGCTGTGCAGATACAGAACAGGCTCTGATAATGAATGAGTGCCTCAGCATACCGCCCATATTTTCACTAACAGGTAATGCACTGCAGTGAAAAACGAACTTGCTGGTTTAACTTTCTCTCCCACTCTTAAATCTTTAGCCAATCGGCACGTAAATGTAAAAGCATTATTGCACTGAAAGGGGTCGGTCTCACCTCAAACCAAAACACACTAAAGTAAGCGCTGACAAACTGAGGCACTTTGTTATCATAGCGCAGGTATGACCACGTTCTCTGACCTTATTTAGAAGAACCCAGTTGAGCTGAGCAAGATTAGCTCAAAATACACTCACATAGGCTCATGTAAAGGCCAAACACATCATGCATGGTCAGATGTAAGTTCTCAAAGTCCCCTTTGTTCAAACACACACACGTACTCCTCATTTCGCATTCTTTCTCTTAGCACACTGCTTTTTTATCGCTCGTAAGAACGCGCAGTTGAGCTAAGTGTACATTCGCAATTTGTTTGTCGTTGACATGTGCTCTTCTTCAATGAATAGAGGAGACAGCCTGCTGTGACTAATTAGCTTCTTAGCATTGGCTGGGTAATGATGCACTTGTGAAGTGACGCTCTTAGTAGTGCAAGTGGTGCCGCCATCTATGACACTAGCATGTGTGCTGACTCCCAGAGGGCAGGAAGTGGGAAGGAAAGCTTGGGAGAGCAAGGAGAATTAGATAGGATGATGTACTTTTAGCAAACCTGTAATTCAGCATGTCAGGGCTGTGGCTTTTAGTTGTGAATATGTTCCAGATACATTGAGCTACATTGAACACTGACTTTGTCTTCTTACGCTGCCCATAGGGATATACCATATTGGTTATTATTTGTAACAGTCAGTACTGAACTGTTTTGAATTACTTTTACTATTGTACTTTAACAGAAATTTGAGTGTTTAAACCTTTAAAAACATAATTTAAAAATATTAAGACATAAATAAATGATTATATTATAATTGTTTTCAGACATTTGTTCTTTATTTTACAAATAGTAACACTAATACTATTATCTAAAATAATATATAAATTATATTATGTAATATTTAAACACTATATATATATATATATATATATATATATATATATATATATATATATATATATATATATATATATATAATATAATATAAGAAAAGCTAAATGAATACAAATTAGCAAAGAATAACAACAAAAATACATAATATATCATTTTTATATTTCATAAAATTATTATTATTATAGGTTTTGACAATTTTAAAGTCCAGTGTATGTAATATCTGGTATTTTTTATGTGATTAAATTGAAATGATAACTTACAATCTCAGGGGCGTGCTTCATGTAAGTATTGTAAAACTAAGGTGTTTAACAGGCAAAGAAAAAGAAATATGTATGTATAGATAGATAGATAGATAGATAGATAGATAGAAAATCTAGATTTATCTACTTAGAAATTTAGATTTTTATAAAAAATCAGGCTGTGACCTTAATTATTGTCTTATTGATATCGGTAAGTATTAATATCTGTGCGTCCTTTTCATTGCTGACATCAAGAATGTCACATGAATGCTAAATGCTTACAAACTGGGCCACGCTGTGTTCCATCTGCCTCTGTTGCCTTGCTGACGTCTCCTTGGGAACAGGTTGCCCCCTACAGCCCAGAGCAGAGGGTGCAGCTCCTAGCCTCTGAAAACAGAAACATAATGAAACAGGCAGCATTTGGAACCCGAGTCTTTCTCAGGAGTGGGTTCACACACTCCCCAGACGCCCAGAGATGTGTGCGGTGACAGGCTTTTGTTTGATGTAATGGCTCTGTCTTGTTGTGGTTAGTGTGTGTGAGAGAGAAAAGAATGCTGGGTGGGGATGTGGTTTGAAGCACTGTGTGTGTTTGCCAGTGAAAAAAGAAGTCATAAAGGATTGCCATTCAGGCAGCATGTATGGTCCAGAAGGCTTTACTTCATTTTTCCAGTTCTTCGTTGGTATTTGTCAGTTTTTCGAACACCTCTAGCTCAAGATAAGAGCAGAAGTGTGTGTTTGTGTGTATTGAAGCTTTGGTTTATATATAGCTCAGTTCTAGAGCAGGGTGTGTCTTCTTCATTCCTCCGACACTGCTTCTGTGTGCTATACTTCAAACTATCACAAATCCAGCTATGAGTTTCATAATTATTAGAGATGCTACAGTTACAAACTTTACAGTTATTCACAAGAACATCCATCAGGATCGATTCTCTCCGCAGGTTTGATTTCCCATCATCCTCTCGTACTTGTATTACAAAATGGCTTATACGTGGGCTAACTAGATTTTCGCTTAGTGGATGCAAAGGTGCTGTGATGCTGTTGCTTAAGTTTTAAGTGTAGTTTAAGTGAGCTGCAGTGAGGTTTCTAAGTGGCTGCTAAGCCTTTGCTATAAATTTTTTAAATAAAAATTGCACGTCAAATTTAGAAGTGTGCGATATATAGCGTCTTCAGTAATATATTAGTTGTTTGAACGATGTGCAAGCTTATCACATGTCACTGACTGTGCAAAAAACAAATACAAACTTGATTAATCAAAAATCTTGGGAGAGCAAAATCATTGCACTGTGAGATGAAGTCTATAATGCTCATGTAATTTGAGTTATAAAAGCCAAAATGATTCCTGTAATGTTTAGATGTCTTTAGATATCTTCCATTTGTCTGAATTTCAACATACGTGTATGATTTCAAATGAAGATTTTTTTTTACAATATTTTAGTGAGTTACATTTTAGACACATAATTCTGATGTGTTTCTTTGTGTCCCAGAGAAAAACTACATGTTTATGAACTAGTCATTTGAGTCAACAATTGAATAAATAGAGACCCTGCTGCCTTTCTAAATGAATCAGGCTTTCTGAGTGAATCACTTAAATGAATAATTAAACAAATCACTCATTAAAGGGTTAGTTCACTCACCCTCATTTCATTCCAAACTATCTTAAATATCTTCATTTGTGTTCCAAAGATGAATAAAGGTCTTATGGGTTTGGAATGACATGAGTGTGAGTAACTTTTTTTTTTTTTGGGCACAATCATTCCATATTACTAACAGTGAGAGATGAGCGTTTAAACATGAAAAATTTCTTTTTTCCTTCTTTATTACTTGTGACACTAAAAATAATTTACTGAATGTGCAAACTTGCCAATAAAGCTCTTTCCGACTGATTTTTCAATGCTTACCTCAGAGGTTTGTTCAAATAACAGCAGTCCCCAAATCTGACAAAGTATCAGCACCAGTAACAGCAATAATTTCCTTAGCAAGCACCGCTAATTAGTCTTTGCAGCTGAAAAGCAACAGTGCAGTATGTGCCTGTTGTAATGAAGGTTAAAAAAAAAAAGCCGACACAGCGATCTGTCGTTATGGTCGAACCACTCAGGGAGAGTGTTATGATTGGACATTCCATGCATAGCTTCTCTCACCAGGGTTGGAGGAGCGAACTAGAAGCGCTCGAACAAACGAATGAATAACCCAACTATCCATTCTTACTGTAACCTCCTTCTAAAACAAACAGCAGTTCTCTCGCAGCAAAGATAGCTTTGAGAAGAAAAAAAACACGTACCTAAGCCCTAAGGACAACTGTGTTTGCAATGGAATCCCAATTACAGGCAATTACGTTTTTTTTGTGGGGATCACCCGCCTAGTGTTGTCATATGTTGATTCAGGAAGACTTACAGGTATACAACCAGTTACTTTTCATACAAAGGTAAAAAAATAAGACCAGTTATGCAGAGCTCAGGACTCTAGGAGGTAAACGTGGCTGTCGCTGAAGAGGAAAGCATGCTGTAATTTACTGCTCTTGTGCCCCCCTCAAGATCCCTTCATTGGTGATAAATCCCATGAACAGAATCCTGAGCGAGGTATCAGTGTGCCCCAGCGATTATTTTCTTACACCACAGGCCACAATGATTAATATGTTCTGCAGAGTGTGTTCCAGACGAGACACTCCTGAAAGATTTAACGCACTGTTTGTTCTCCTAGCCCATTTCATTCTTACTGACTAATTCTGTATATCTTCTTAAAATTGCAAACTATGCAAAGGTCAGATGATTTGTGTTTTTAATACATTCATGTTCTAAATACATCAGTAGAGACGCACAATTTATCAGTAACATTTGTTATTTAATGGTTATTAATGGATATTTGGTCTTATGCTCATAAATGCTGCATTTATTTAATTAAAAGTACAGTAAAAAGTAGTATAAGTAGTCTAGGTATAAAATATAAAACAGTTGTTTCCAAATATAATGTATTTTAATCCAACGATTAATCATGTGTGTTTACTGTGTAATTTATTATGTATAAAGACACACACATACAGCATGTATTTAAACAGTATTTACATGTATTTTTTAATAGTTATATTCAATTAAATAATATGTAAATATATGTAATATACACTATAAATGTAACTTTTAAGAAATCACGTAAATTTTTACATGCTGTGCATTAAAATGTATTTACTGTACTGTGGGTTAAATTTATTTGTTGTGGATTTTGATCTAGTAACAGTCTCACTTTTCACTAGTCTCACTTTTCTAAATCACATGCTAAACGTTCAGATTGAGAGGGCAAGTAGCAGATGAGAATGTTCTTAGTGGCAAAGACTCCTACGAAACCTACGGCTCACCTTCCTAAATGACAAATCAATAACTCTCGTCTGCCTCAGAGTCTCATGTGTCTTTTGTCTGAGCTGGAGTTTAGATGTATGAAGGCTCAATTTATTATTTAAAGGCTCCATATCTGATGTACTGTGCCACTAACAAGTAGTTGAGCTCTGCCCAGGTGAGTCACAATGTATGTGGACTTGTTTAGGGACTGCTTTTAGAGGCATTTATCGGTGTGCCTTGACAGATGTCACTGTAATGCAGAGGGGGCATTGAGGGGTCTCGATTGTGTTTGCTTTAAATAGAACACACATGAAGTTCTGGGAATTCAGGCTTTATTATACATGTATGGAGCCGTAGACTGGAGGCCAGTTTTTGCCCAGTCAACATATCACTTCACCGGGTTGATTGTAAAATCCATAGATGAGGCATAGCTGGAAAACTGATTGACCAGAAGGAATGTAGACTCATTAGGCTAATGGTTTCATAGGCTGACTTGACATATTCATAGTGCTGTGCGTGCCGACGACACACAAAGATCATTGAAGGTTTCAGTGGAATGTCAATGTTTGTATTTAAACAAGTGTGTGATATTTTAGGAGATACGTTTAGCAAGCATTTATATAACTGAGTAACAGTAGAGCGTTGACCTGGTGGTTAGCACAGATGCTAAAAGTACAATGAGTTGTAGTTTGGTATCCCTTCTCCCCCCGTCATTTCCTGTTCTTTCTCTGTACTTTATGCTTTAGTATGACATAATCCTTTAGAAATGATATGCCGATTTAAAACAGTTAAATAAAACAAGGTTTATTATTATAAATAATAAAAATAGTTTTGAAGCTTAATATACTTAATATTAATATAATATAATTACTATAAATGCAATGTGTATTATTTCTTTATTTGTATTGTTTTATTTATTTTAGTTTTTTTATAATTATTGTGATACATTCTCAGGATTCTTTTTATAGCTTATATATCCAATTTGATCAATTTAATGCACTTTTGGTAAAAAAATGTATTTCTTAAATAAAATTTCTAATGACTGCAAACTTTTAAAGGGTTGTGTACACTGTGTGAAAAAAGTTTCCTATATTAAATTGACATTTTTATGGTCATTAAATTAAAGCCAAAACAATTAATTCAAATATTTTTATTAATATCATTCAAATAAATCTTTAGTTTATTAAATATTTATTTTCTGTTTAAAAGCAAGCTTTTTACAAGAAGTATTGTTCCAAAGCAGCTTTACAAAATGATAAATTATTAAAAAGTATTCTTCATTATTTCTGACCAGAAAAAAAAATGTGAGTATTAATCATTTCTAGTTATTTACTTTTAGACTGACCTCTGCCTTTTCTGTTTTAATACAGATGCGTAATGCTTTATGTGTTTTTATGCGGTACAGTTTGCACTTCCGGTGCCTTTACAGAGTTTTAGCTTACAGCTCCAGCATAATGTGAGCTATTCCTTTCTCGGTAAAGCGTTTATTTAGCCACTTTTCCTGTGTGTACCTCCTGAAGGCTGTAATGAAATCTCTCATGTGGAACCGCGGAACAAGGCTCGTGGCTGTTTGTCATGGATCATTCACACTGAGCTCACACACTCTCCGCTGTCCCTTTACTTCTGTCTTCTGCTGACTAGCCACACCGTTTGCTTCCCTTGGCTGAACAGCCTGATGGGATTGGTAGCATCTCCTTCACAGTACACCGAATTGACTGTTGTGGTGATCCGTGCATCACTCGGAAAGGTTTGACAGAACTTGAGCGATGGGTCTATCGTTATGATTGTGTGATTTTTAATTTTTTTTTCCATTTTATTATAGGAAACATTTTTCAACCACCGTCACGTTGAAACTCTAGTTTCAGGTACACAGGCACACCACAGGTCTGTGATCCATGACCTCAAAACCAACGGTGGAGCGTGAGATAGAGAGAAAGAAAGAGGTTAAGAGGTTTGTACATTCACAGAACAGGTGTAGAATGAAAGTACAGGCCAGAGAAATAAAAGAAGATTGAGAGTGTGGGAGCATGAGAGAGAGAGTTGGTTAAAGTGTGCAACAAAAAGCACAAAATCAGCTGAATGTAAATGTGCCAGATAAGCCCAGCAGAAGAGATATGGTGTGTGTGTGTGTGTGTGTGTGTGTGTGGTTGAATCTACGGCCAGCCCCTCTGCTGACTTTGCTCCTCTCAAAGGAAAATTGATTTGGCCGGAGAGAGAGGTACTTAGATGAGTGGAAAAGAAGAATGACGGAGAGCGAGAATGGCGAGAGAAATAGAGAGAGAGGAGGATGGAGAGGAAGGCTTTCTGGCACACCTATTCCTTTCCCTGCAAAAAAAAAAAGAAAACAGTCAACAAGGATTCACACATATTACAATGATAATCACCACTGGTCTTTTGCTTCACATTCATAGTGTGATTTTGAACGTGAGAATGTGAGTATTAGAAAAAAGCTGTGTGAAGATCTGTATTGAAAAAGTGTTTTTTACCAATTAAATGGGGTAGCTCACTCTTTTGGATCGTTTACTCACCTTCGTGTCGCTCTAAACTTGTACTGTGGAATAAAAAAGAAGATATTTTGAAGAATGTTTCTTCTGTTGTTGTCAATGGGGTCCAGAACAACATCGAACCTCACCGACTTTCATTGTATGGATGAAAGAAATCACAGGATAGTTGTTCAGTAGACGTAAGAACAACACAGGGTGAGAAAATGATGACAGAATACTCAACTATACCTTTAAAATAATACTGATTCCTCAGGTGGCCACAAACTCTTGCTAGAAGTACTGGATGTTTCCTATCTGTGTTTTAGCTGAATTTATAAATATAAACGTTCAACCTCTGTGTGATTTATGCCTGCTCCATTAGAGGCCTTGTCCTGCCAGCACTTACCTTTAACAAATGAGAACGTGTTAGGTGAGCTTACCACTCCGTCATCCGCTGTTTTAATAGAATGTCAAATCACACTTAGCCTAGCATGCAAACACACACATTACTAATTAAGGCCGTCTGGCCTGTTACAGAAAATCAATGGTGTTTTAGCTCGATCTCTCTCTCGCTCCTTCCTGTGCTGCTGAAATGGAGGTCAGCCTGTCCCTCCTTTTTGTCAAAAAAAGTAATTTGATCCTTACAAAAGTCGCTCGCACACCTTTAAGAAGACGTGTTTCCATTATTGTACTGTATGTGATCTCACGATTACAGCAGCATGATCGTCATTTCAGGATCTGATTACACCGTCTGACCGTGTCCACACTGGACCGTTTGGCCACAAATGGTTTTAACATGAGCCGTTCTGATTTATTGATTCAATCTCGAGTGATTCTTCGTCTTGTTTCATTGGCTCACTGAAAGACGCAGGAACTGCTCCAGTACTATTTGCCATTTAATTGAATTATTCCCTTAAGTACACTTCATCTCTCTACATCTCCTCAGTCATCTCTCCCGCTTCAACAATTGGTTTCATCTGAGCTGCTGTGTCTCTCTTTAATCTTGTCTGGCTCTACCTTGTAGTCATTTTCACCAGCAGTGTCTTTTCAAATTTTAAGGGTTTCATCAAGCCCTCTGCGGTTTGCAAGCACTTGCAGGCTCCATATGTTAGCATTCTCTTTAAGTGTTGTGTTTTCTCTGTGTCTCTGCAGTGAGTAACTACAGTCATGTGCTGGAGGGCCAGTCAGACTCAGATGATGAAGATAAGCTTCACATCGTGGAGGAGGAAGGGAGTCTCCTGGACGGGGCCGACTGTGACAGCGTGGCCCCTGACGATGACCCTAATGGGACCGTTGACCCTGACGGCAGATGGGACGATGGTAAGCCTGCCCCTTTGTGACATATTGTTATTAAGGAAGCTCTGTATATTGAGTCTCATTTTAGGTTCACCCGATCCTGCTCAGACAGGTTTCTCGGGGAGTGTTTACATAAGACACATCCTTGCATTCAAAAACAGCTAGAACAGAATGATGATGTCTCTACAGTATAGGCATGTTTTAAAAGACTATTTTTAAATTGACACGCTGTCTTAAAAATGCAAAGCTTGTGGCAGGATGCTCCAAAAACGGAGCTAGACATGATGCAACAGCCAAAGACCTCTGTCTGAAAATGTGTAAATGTGATGCTTTAAAAGGAATGAATTGAAATATGCAACTTCTGTGTCATCACCCATAAAAAAAAATTACAAAGGAAAAAAAAGAATACCTTTTTTCTGTAGGGACTAAAATTGATCAAAAGTGACAGCAAAAGCATTTGTGATGTTACAAAAAAATTCAAATGAAATAAATGCTATTAAATAAATGCTTTCTGTTCAGTGAGAATCTTGAAAAATGTATCTCTGTTTCCAAAAAAGAATATCAAACAACCACATTTAACATTAGTATAAATGTTTTTGAGCACCAAATCCGCATATTAGAATGGTTCTTGCTTGGAATTTAGATTTGCCATCACAAGAATAAATAATACAAATATTAAAATAGTAGATGTTTTAATAATGTTTCAAAATATTGCTATTTCTATTATATTTTGACCAAATAGATGCAGAACTAGTGAACATAAGAGAACAGTATTGCAAAACAAAAATAAGTACAGTGTTCTCAAACTCGTGAAAAATGTAAATATAAGAGAATTACTAATTCATATTAGATCTGGAAAGTCGTGGATTTATAAGAAATGACTTTCTTAAAGTAAAAAAATCTGAAATTTAGGTAAAAAAATTCTATTTGAAAAGTTCTGACATTGGTATTCAGAAAATGCACCCTTTAGAAAGACTAGTTGAACTTTTCAAATCAACTATCAATAAAATTAAAACACGTTTATGTTGTTTTTTCATGGAACATGAAGCATAATCTCTCTAAGAAACACTAATTGAGACAGTTCAACAACGTTCCTTTGCTGTCTTTCAAGTTTAGATATTTCCTTCCGAAAACGCGGACCCAGTTTTGATTGTGATGGTAAAATCTTGGCTCCATCTGGATAATAAGCCTTGATAAAGGTTGACTGGGATACAATAGAGCTCTTTTGCTTACGATGAAAGGCATTTCTCCTGTTCCTGGGCTAATATGGATTGCCTGCGGTGTGGGGATTGTTTACTCTGGAAGAGGTGAACACAAAGTCTGTTGTGTGTGAGCTACCAGGGTGCTATTGTGCATTAAGCTTAGTGTTGCGGGACGCAGGCATCATGGCAGGTAATATACTGCCGCTATAACCACAGCAACTGCTTGCACAGCAGCCCCTTGTTCGCTTTTTTCACTCTGTACATTTTCTACTCTCTCCACTCTGTATTTCAAGGTTCTTCCCTGAAATTCATGAAAGTCCTCTGTCATTTTAATTTCTGCCAGTATTCATTCATTCATTCATTCCTTTCTCCCGGCTTCTCTGTCAGTTCTCTGCAGGATGGAGCTTCGGTGAAGAAGAAAGTCATTGTTTTTGGCAGAGCTCTCCAAACATTAAACACTTCACAGAAACCAGAGTTAAGAGAGAGGGACTACACACACACACACTCTCTCTCGAACGTTTCTTTTATTACCTCCATACCACCTTCATTTCTTTGTAGTCTTTCTTTGTCCGCCTGTTGCTTCTTTGTTGTAGCTCTGAATGAATTGTTGTTGTGACTCTCTAATGTTTTCCCAGAATTCTTCCTTTTAACACGTTACAGCACCTGTTGCAGCATCTTTTCTTCTTCATTTAGTAGCTTTTTCCTCTCCATCGCCAAAGGCTCAGTTGCAGCGAGAGGCCCAGATATACGAGCCATTACGAGGTGTGTCACACAGAGAAATTGGTCTGCTGAGATGTAATGTGCATTGTTCTCTGTTCTCAGATGTCTTGTTTGAGTTATATACACTTTTCTGCCTAAGCTTCCCATCATTCATAGAGCTCAGGGCTGTAAAGCAGCCACTAGCCATAATGGCTCAGCGCTATCAGTCCAACTCTCACTCTCCATTTCGGACTACCCCACACCTTTATTTTCTTTTCTCTTTCTTTTCATCTTGGCAGCGATCTCTGTATTTGAGTACCAGCTCACTTAGAAACCGTGCGGCTGGCTCTCTGTGGTCTCTGGCTACAATTCTTGTATACCTCAACCTCCGCTTTTACTTTCCCTCCGTCCAAGCTATTTTTCTGCACTCCGTTCTTTCGCGATCAGATGACTGGCCGCTCGTTCAGTGTCAGCTCTCGTGTTCCCCGAGATGAAAACACTCCTCTTGCAGTCATTTGTGGGGTAAATACTCTGTAAACCAATACATGATTGCTGTGGTATGGATAGTGATGCTGCGTATCCAATTCGATATGTCAAGCCGCTCTGTTCCCCTATAATTTAACCACACTTTTCTTGAACAGGCATTAGGAATCAGCCATTTACGTAATGCGGTGAGCAGAGGCACCTAGCATAATGGAACAAGAAACATGGCGGATGAGTTTACCTCATTTTTTACTGTTAGGGAGGATTACATTCTATATTTGACTCTTAGGTTTTAAAGTGCATGAGCATATGGTGATGGAGTAATTGGTCACTGGGGAAACTGCTGTAAGTGCCTGACTCATAATGGAAATCTCACCAGAACTTTAATCAGGAAAAGTGGAGCTAGTGGATTCTGGGAAATGTAGTGTGAGGCACACAAAAATAAGAATCAAATGAATCTCACAGAGACGCTTACAGTTCACATACTACACCAAAAGTTTGAGGTCGGGGTTGAGATATTGAAAGTGCAGTAAAAACTGTAATATTGTGAAATATATATTTTTAATTTAAAATAACCTTTCAGTTATTACTCCAGTCTGCAGTGTTACTAATAGAGTCATTCTGTTATGCTGATTTAGTGCTCAATATATTTCCTATTATTATCAAAGTTGAAAACAGTTGTGCTGCTTAAGATTTTTGTGAAAGCTGTGATCAGTTTCTTTCAGGACTTTTGGTGAATAGAACATTCTTATTTGTTTTAAGGTCAAATATGTGTGACATTATAATTGTACTTGCTGAATGGAATTTAAAAAAACAATTACTGACACCAAACTTTTGACTTTATTTGTGTGTAATTGTGTAACTGACTTTTTTTCTCAGAATTGCAGAATACAAACAAATGTGAGATATAAACTTACGTTTACGTCAGAATTGTGAGATATAAACTTGTAATTGCAAGTGATAAAGTCAGAATTTTATCTAAAAAAAAAATTATATATATATTCTGAGAAAAGGTCAGAAATGTGAGCTTGTAGGCAATTCTGAGAAAAATATCAAGATGTAAACTTGCAAGAAAAAAGTCAGAATTGTGAGATAAAAACTGAAATACTTTTTTTTATTCAGTGGAGGAAACGTGCCTGTATAGATAAACAGCCTTTATGATAATTGAACCGAAAATAGTCTTACATGCAACTATGCCTTTGCCTATTTCCTTCTAATGGACATGCTATGGTGTTTTACAAGCAAAAATCAGTTTAGGAGTGTTGTCTGTTCCAACCAGTATCTGATACAGTCTACATTTGAAGGGTCATGTGAGCAACCTCACAATCAGATTTGAGCAGAAAATCAGATTTAGGCCACATTCAGCTTCGGTGAGAATGCCATAGTCAACCGTAACTGTTTTGTTATTGGCTTTAATGGATAGCGGAACCACGTTTACAGTACCTCACAAGGTTTTATGTATATATATATGTACGTTTTCTCTACTTAATCATCCGAGTTAAAGTAAATCTGTGAACTGGCTGAGCTTTAGACTCATGTGACCGAGCTCTGGCACGCTAATAGTGCGTCATCATCAAATCAAACCAAGCCCGTCACAGAACGCTCATGCACTTTATCTGACCTTCACCCTTAATGTGTTTAACAAGGTCAGGATGTCAAATATAATCATGTACGTGTGTAAGTTACTTCCCTGAGCTTCGACTACAACAGTATGCTATTTGTTTCTCTTCAAAGAAATGTTTTGTTTGCTGTACAATCACAAGACAATATCTGTCTGCCTCTATCAGCTTTTTATTGTAAGGCCTGAGGGGATATTGTTCGTCACAAGATGTCACAGGACTTTAATAATGTAGCATAATAAAGTGTCGGGCCGAGTTTGTGAACAGTTTTTGGAAACCCCGTAGATGTAGAAAGAGGAACGATACACTCTCGTCCACAGCATAACATTCGTGTCTTCATCTCTGGCCTACTTCTAATGTGAGATTGTCACGGCGACAGTTGTGTTGTGATGTCATGACAACAGTGTGCTGTGATGGCTGTGTAGTACAGGGCAAAGCTTGGAGCGAGAGCTCTGGTAATCATCTGTTCCTTCACTAGCGGAACATCTCACACCCAGATTTCAACACGATTTAAACCTCTCAGGAACGTTTGGGAGGAACCTACTGAAACATTTGCCATTGAAACCACTGGACATCCACCGGCCATTTCAGTGGAGTTTATCTTTTCAATATGTTCATGCTTTTTTCTGTTTGTAAATGGCAAGAGCGTAGTTTAAGTGAATGTGCAAATAAATCTTTACAATTAGAATAATCTTCTGCTACTCTTTCTTTCTTACCTGCGGCGTTATTCCTGTCAGCAAAATTACTTACAAACATTTTTGTAGGCTTTTTTTAAAATAAAAATGTTCATTAAATACGACGAGACAACTGCAATACTGCAATATAGTAACAATGCATTAAAATGTTTTTTAATCTTGATTAAACCTAAATGTTGGATGCATGTAATGACATAAATTACATAAAATGGGCTGAACAAAAATAAATAATGAATTAATATGATTATTAATATATTTAAAATAATGAAAAAAAATAACATGTTAAATTATGAAGAAATAAATGTTTTATTGACTAGGTGCTTGATTTAAGCAACATAATTTATCATAATTAAAAAATAAATAAAATACAGTACGACAACTATAACACTGCAAGATGTTAAGATAGATGTTTGCAGATTTTGCTCATATCTTGATTGTTGGATGCATGTGACGAATTAAAAGTTCATGCTAATCCAAGTAAAATAGACTAAAATAAAATAAAAATAAATAAAAATTAAATTTGTAACTAATTAATATATGTTTATTAATAAATTTAAAATAAAGAAAATAAAAGTAATGTTAATAATTCATAAAAAATGAATTATTCATATTAAATAATAGCTAATAACAATAATAATAATACATATAGACAATTAACTATAAATTTTAAAGACAAACAGGACAAAAAAGTTTAAATAAACAAATAATAATAAACAAATAAAATAACACTGTTGACAGGATATGTGTCATCTTTGGAACAAGTGCGTTCATCTAGACTTTGGTAAGAAAACCTTACATGTCAGATAAATAAACAGTGTCGGTGTGAATCAGTGTCCCTTATGGACACATCACTGCTGACAAGGGTAGAGTGCACTACAAAAAGAGCTGCTGAGAAAGACAGCGAGAATGAGCAAAAGAACACTGACATAAACAAAAACAAAAACCCTCTTCATTTTCTTTTTGTCCCTCACATATTGCAGAATCTCTTAAATCGTTCCGACACACAAATGCACAAATGTCCTCAGGTGTTTCCGAATGTTGTTTTGACTCGCTAGCAAATGCCATTAGTTGTAATTGCTGACATTGCGGACTCATTTTCAGCATACGCATGAGAGAGCGCATTGCTAAGGCACAGAACAGCGTGCCGCCCGAGGGCTCAGTTTCTCCCGAAGCCTTCACTTGTTCATTTGCAATCGTTAGTTGAGCCAATCTTTCGTTTGTGAGCAAAAGAGAATGAGAGTACATTTCTCAAATTAAAGAAGCTCGTTTAATGGGGACGTTGAGCTCAGATTGTGCATTAAGCCCGAAATTGAATTAGCTGCACCAGAGTCATTTCTTTTTCATTTGCTTTTAATAGGTAAATGTGCAATCGAGGACTAATATGTGTTTTTGTGGGTGTACATACCCACAGACGTGAAGCTATGTATCTAAAGCTCATACCCACTCAAACTCCTCTGAGTATTTAGCTAATGTACTGTTTAATAGTGAGTCACCACTAAGTATTTTGGCTTTTTTTTGGTCCCGTTCAAATTACTCATCCTTCATATTTTTATCGTGCATTGGGCCGTATCGTATGACTGATATTCTGTCCGCAGACACAGAAGTAAGCATCAGTGTGTGTTTGCATGTGTTGCAGTGAAAGAGGAGTGCGTGTCGGATGAGGATGAGAGGAGCAGAGATGCTTTGGTTGAGGAGATGCTCCAGCAAGGAGACACGGCCGTCATCTTCCCGGAGGCACCAGAAGACGAACCGCGACAGGGCACACCAGAAACCAGCGGACATGATGAAAATGGTACACATGCATCACGCACATCACAAACACTTCATAGGGTAACATCATGTAAGATGAATATAAATAGTTGCTAAAAAAAAAGGGAATTCTTGGATTCTTGTTTTATTATAGTATTATTTATTATATTTTGTTTATCTGTTGTTGTTATTTGAGTAATACAGCAGAAGGCACCAGGGTTCACATACTTTTTCCTGCAACTGTATGTACTTGACATTCGATTCTCACACATGTGTCTACTCCATGTGTGAGAATCGAATGTCAAGTACATACACTTCTCCTCGGCCACTAATGGCTCTTTCTAGATGTGTTTTCATGCACAAAACTTATGCTATATTTTATAAATGTTGACTATTGCGAAATGGCTGCAGTTTCATTAACTTATTTAATGCAACTAAAACCTCTTTTTTTTTTCTTCAGCGATAAGTCGTGACAACTAATGTTGGTAGGTTTACTTATATCGCAGCCGCAACACTAGCTGTTATTTTTAATCGAAGGAGACAAATATATCTTTAGTGAAACAGTTCAGAGAGCCACTTCTGGCACAGCTGATATAAGCACAAGCATTGACTAGAGCAGCCACGATATAGGTTACAGGTTATAGTATATTAAAAAAATGATCAGGAGATTTTTATGTATGCCAGGTGACCTGTAAATTGCAGTTTTGTGCACCTTATGTGAGTGTAAAAACTTTGTGATACTTGGGAGTTTGAAATTGAAGTATTTTCAATTTGCAATGTCAATTTGTGCAAATTGAAGGATAATGGAAACGCAGCTTCTGTTAGACATGCAACACCTGTGTAAATCTCCCATACCTGAGCTACTTTCTCACGTCCCTGTTACCGTGTTTGTGAGAGAGCAAACGTTTCACCTGACTGGAGAGAGAAGGTTAATAGGTTACCTGTTAACAGGTAATATGTTACCTGTGTGAGAGCTGGACAGAAACCTGTCCAGGTGTTTCCTGCTCATTTTCCATTTGACATTTGAAAAATTAATATATTAGTATTATACAAATTAGATAAGTGTTTCTTTAAATTTAGACATTTGGTTTGAGAAAGAAGACAGTGTCATATCTTAATTTGTATGCACTTTAATGGCATTTCAGTTAAACTTGTTCATTTTTTTTTTGTATGACAGCGTATGATGTGCCATCCGTTGCTTTATTATTCTGTTAGTATGTGCTGTCAAATCTTTGGCTTGTTATTCATGTTGCTTTTTTAACAGGCTTTACCAGAATGTTTTTTTTTTTTGTTTGTTTATGAAATCTATTGTTCATCCACGTAATTATTTGCCTTGTTGCCGTGGTATTCTTTAGTTACCCAGCTGCCAGTCCTTGTTCTTTTCATTTTGGCTGCTGTTCTTCAGCTCTTCATGCTGGAGATATTTCAGGATGGGAAGTGTCACACATTAAAGATCTTCCCAAACTCTCTTATTCTCATTTGCCAGTGCATTGATCCATGTCTACATGCGCGCGCACACACACACACACACACACTTAAGATAAATCATCTTAGCTAGAAATGCTTGCAACTGAATTCCCTTGCATTACAATCTACTTGCACACCTCTTCGGATATATTTGAACAACATAGCACATTTGCATACATTTGAAACTACTGATAGAAAACAGATTTTTCAAATATATGCTTTTGAGGAAAAAAGGCTAGAGAGATAAAAGAGGGATTCACGGAAAATGAAAATGAATACACACATCTACCTCTGCTCATTTGTAATACTCTATTCTCTCACTCTCAGGCACGCCAGACTCATTTTCTCAGCTCCTCACCTGTCCCTACTGCTCTCGTGGCTACAAGCGTTACACCTCACTGAAAGAACACATTAAATACAGACACGAGAAGAGCGAGGACAACTTCAGCTGCTCTCTCTGCAGCTACACCTTTGCCTACCGAACACAGCTAGACAGACACATGACCGCACACAAAGCTGGCAGAGAACAGGTATTCTTTCCTTATTCTCTAGTGTTTGTGAGAAGTATATTTTAATGACATACTTTAAATCTAACATGTTTAAAATGGTTTCTAGGAGGTAACTCTTTTAGACTATTGTGGGTGAAACCCAAAATGGTTGGATTTAACATGGAAATAATAAATCATTCATGCAATACCTAAAGAACAGAACTAAAAGCTGTAAAATGTATTGTAAATATATTATATGTTTTCATTAAGCAGTTAACATACATAGCTATATTTTATACAAAGGGCATACGGTTAAAAAAATTTACTATTTTTATGACATTTTACACTTGCTTGTAATTGATGAGAGCAGTATTTTTCATCTGAATTTAATGCATTCTCTCTCACATTTTTAGCGGCATGTTACTCAATCAGGTGGAGGAGGGAATCGAAAGTTTAAATGCACTGAATGTGGCAAAGCCTTCAAGTACAAACACCACCTGAAAGAACACCTGCGCATCCACAGTGGTGAGGACTGCGTGCAATATGCTATGATGCTGTGTCTGTGTGTGTGTGTAGTTTGCAAACATGCATATGTTTGTGCATTTCTTGACTTCTTTGTACAAATACGTAGAGCTATTCAGCAATCAAGTACTTTAAAGTACTTACCGTATTACTGTCAAAGGCTTCCTAAGAGAGATTGTCCTTTAAACAATGCACACTTTCGATAGCCTTTATGGTTAAAAATATATATATATATATAATTTTCGGTGTTGTAGTTCCTTTTGAGGACCACCTATGAAGTGTCTGTTTAATTTACCTAAAGAGATTTACCCTCCATTCATTTTATCATCACAAAAAACAATAGTGTTGAAAACATCTTTATACATATATATGTGAATTGTCGGTTTTCTCATTGCTTTATTTTGTGTGTTGTATAGGAGAAAAGCCTTATGAGTGCTCCAACTGCAAGAAACGTTTCTCTCATTCCGGTTCTTATAGTTCCCACATCAGCAGTAAGAAGTGCATCGGCCTCATCTCAGTAAACGGCCGGCCGCGACCTTCTCCCGCCACCGGAGCTGCCAAAACTCCGCAGTGCTCTTCCCCATCCCTGCCAACCTCTTCCCCCACGGCACGTGTCCAAGTCAGAGACAAACTGGACAATAGTAAACCCCTTCAGGAACAGCTTCCCTTGACACAGATCAAGTCTGAGCCACTGGACTATGAGTACAAGCCTGTGGTGGTGGCCCCATCTGCTAGAGGCGTAAATGGCATATTCCAAGGTGGGGCAGCAGCACCTCTTCAAGGTGCCGTACAGGCTGTTGTCCTCCCAACAGTAGGTCTGGTATCCCCAATCAGCATCAACCTCGGGGACTTACAGAATGTGCTAAAGGTGGCAGTGGACGGGAATGTTATTAGGCAAGTGCTGGAAAGCACGCAAGCTAAGGGGCAGCAAACAGGGACGGGAATCGTTGGAGCAGGAGGGGTGGGAATTGCCCAAGCACCCCAACAAGTCATACAGGCCATTAGTCTTCCCATCTTGGACCAGGATGGCAGTGCTAAGATCTTCATTAATTATAGTCTAGATCCTTCGCAGGCCCAAGCAGTTCTTCAAAGTCCAAAGAAGGAATCTTTGGGGTTGACCACAGAAGCCTGCAAGGCTCAGAAGCTGCCAGAAGACTTGACAGTCAAGACAAATAGGGACAAAACCACCATCACTGTGGATGAGAAGAGTATTTTACACAACAACACAACACTTAAGCACTGTGGTAAAGATGGACATAGGGTAAACGGGAAAAACCTTGAGGGGAATATAGATTTGGAGGACGGACTGTGTCCTGGTCAGCCTCCCCTGAAGAACCTTCTCTCCTTGCTCAAGGCATATTTTGCCTTAAACAACGAGCCCACCAAGGAGGAGCTGGCAAAGATATCAGAATCTGTTAGTCTTCCGGCAGAGGTGGTGAAGAAGTGGTTTGAGAAGATGCAGTTGGGACAGATCTCTGTAGATCCTTCCTCACCCCTGGCTGAGGATGAGCAGACCACTCCTGAAGATTTGGATGGGACTAGAGGTGCAACACCCCGAACAGAGCCAGATAATCAAATGAACTCAGAGGAGCAAGGAGAGAGGGAATGCTGTAGCCCAGTTGAGGCTGTAGCAGCTGGGGAGAATGGAATAGAGAGTGTCCCTGCATCACCTTCACCACTAAACCTATCCGCCGATGGTCCTGTCCCAGCCAGGACTCTTGAGGAAGGTGAGGGACCTCTCGATCTGTCGCTACCAAAATCTGCTGCTACAGCTGCTGTGGCTAGCGGTCATGTAAACACTGTTTACTCGGCTCAAGAGGAGCCACTGAATTTGACTTGCACAAAGAAGGAACTGCTCAGCAATGCAAGCACCAATGCTGCCATATATGCCAGCCAACCAAGTGCCAATCCCATAAACATCGTGACCACTCAACTGCCCACACTAGTGGCTATCACTGACCAGGGACAAGCGCAATGTCTTCGTGCACTTACCACCACTAAACAGACCATCCTGATCCCACAGCTGACTTACAGTTACACCACTACATCCTCCAGCCCAGCAGGGAACGATGCGCCACAGAAGAACGTTATACACGTCAATGGCATCAAGGTGAGGGCCATGCATAAATGTATCTTGTACCAATACTAAGGTATGTGCATACAAATGTATCTTGTTTGTATCAAATCAAAATGATCTGCTTTTTCTCACAATGTAGGAGGAGAAACAGGAGGTGGGGTCAGAGGTCACCTCAACATTGGAAGAACAGACAGACTCCGACTCAGGGCCGACGAGAAAGAAGATGAAAAGGACGGAGAGTGGGTTGTATGCCTGTGACCTGTGTGACAAAATCTTCCAGAAGAGCAGCTCATTGCTCCGCCATAAATACGAACACACAGGTGAGATTTTCACACACAAGGGGAAAATAGTATGCGTAAGGAGTTTAGCCAGTTTTTAGATGTTCCTTCATATGTAAATGGCTGGGCATTCATAGAAATATGATTTGAAGTGATATTGAAGGGGAAATTATGACAGAATACATTGTGTTGCGGTAATTTCACCTATTACACAGGGAGCTGAACTGAATTTCAAGTTCCAACCGCTGTTAAATTACACGTGCTGGAGGGTGCGGTGACTTATTTTCCCTGATCCTCTGGCCAAATACATTACCTTCTCACACCGAACCCAGGCTGTTGCATCAGTTCTCTGTTAGTAATTTACACTCCTCCTCCCTCTTTTGCTTTAAAAACATGAGAAGTTAGCAAAGCCAAGAGCCAGTCACCTCTTGCTGTTAAGATACCTGGCCAAAAAGTGAGCAGCACTCATCCAAATGACATCACAACGCCTTGAACCACAAATTGTGCCGTCTTTTCTCTCTCTCTTACTTTTTGTCTGAAGCCACAGTTTATAAACTTCCAGGCCTTGGTGGAACTGGCCTGTCTTGTGCACCACAGCTTGTTTTGATTCATTGTTTGGTCTTATTGTCCATGGCTACATAACAACATGTAATGCAAGTCTTAATGCATTAAAGATCCAGGGTTGAACACTGGGTGTGGGGGATTTTCTAGTGCTGAATGTAGAGATTACAAGAATGTTTTTGAGGTCGGGACTCTTTATAAGAAGCATGCATATCATTTATGAAAATTAGTCTATTTAATACATCATTAACACACCATTTAATACACTGACAAACATTCATCGTAAACTTCTACATGATTTTTAACACATTAAATGGATACTTCTCCCAAAAAAGAAATTCTTTGATTGATCTTCGTTCATTTTTTGTAAAACAAGAAATTTGTAAAAAAAGATTCCTGATCCTGCATAGACAGAAATGGAAATAAAGGGTAGTAAGGACATTGTTAAATTAGTAAATGTGACATTTGTGGTTCACCCTTAATCTTATGTAGCTGGGAATATTTTTAAGAACACTTCTTGTGCACAGACAAAACAAAAATATTGACTATAATTAACTATTTCTACTCTTCCGTGACAGTCTTTGACACACATTCACGAGAGTACCAAGACACATGCATGTGTATTCCTCTGCTTGTAAACAAGGGGCAGCCCATGCATGTTCTATATGAACTATTTATGGTTTCTTTGCACAAAAAAAGTTTTATCATAACTTCAAATTACAGTTGAACCCCTAATGTCCTACTTATTTCAAGAATGTTCTTAACTACCTTTTAAGGCCTGAACGTGGTAGTACAGTTGTTGTCTATGCAGGGTCAGCTCTCAGATTCATTACTGCAATTAGTGCTCGCATTCACACAATTAATACTGTCTAAACAGTAGTCACTTTGGAACCAAGCAGTATTCTTTTGGTCAACATGACGAATGTGTGTAACAGTCTTCTACATAGGGACCTATTTCACCCTTACCTGAGACCGCCAATTGCATAGAAAAAAGCACAGAAATTATTGCAATTGTCTGTACATTCTAGTAATGAGATAAGTACTCCAAGATTAATCGTGCAATTTCTTCATATCTCGCAGGAAAGAGGCCTCATGAATGTGGAATCTGCAGCAAGGCCTTCAAACACAAGCACCACCTAATAGAGCACCTGCGCCTGCACTCCGGAGAAAAGCCGTACCAATGCGACAAGTGCGGTAAACGCTTTTCCCATTCTGGCTCTTACTCGCAACACATGAACCACCGATACTCCTACTGTAAGAAAGAGGCTCAAGGCCAAGGGCTAGGCCAGGGAGTCGAGGAAGAGGACAATCCTGGTGAGGAGCAGCCTCGGACGGGCAGCACAGCGACCTCGCCCCCCTCCCACCTGGACTCGGATGAGCGGGGGAGCAGTACCAGAGAGGATGAGAGTGAGGAGGATGAGGAGATGGGCTCGGGGAGCTTGGTGGATGAAGATGAGATACAGGTGGTCAAGATCGGAGATGAGGGAGATGAAGATGACCAGGGGGCAGATGAGGACCGGGAAGGGGAAGAAGAGAGCATGGAAGGGGCCGAACAAAAAGAAGATGGTGACGAGGAAGGTGAGAGTGAGGAAAATGACGGACAAATGCTGAAAGTTGTAGTGATGCAGGATGAATGTGAAGACGGAAACGGAGAGGACGAGCGAACGGCGGAGGAGGCCATGGACACAGGATCTCTAGAACACGTCAAGGGCATAACAGAAAAAGACAACCCGGCGGACGATGAGAAAAAGATCGAAAATGAAGAAAACACAGCCACTATGAACGGAGATGTGAAGTGAAGCCACAACTGTGTTTTTATGGCCCTTATTCCTTACGACGTTGTTTTACAAAGTTACTAATTTGAAGGAACAAAAAAGACGGTTTCGCTCCACAGATGTTTCTCTCTCTTCCTGAGAAAGTGACTGCGTTAAGACGAGAATGAAGTGAGGAAGAGAGCGTGACTGCTCTTGCGCTGCATTTAAACCCACTACTGTGTATAAACCCCCAGGTGTGCCTGATAAATACGAAATAGTTACTTTTTCCACGTAAAGACGATTTTCAGTGTTTGAGTATGGTTTGTATAAATGCAAAGTTTAACGAAAAAACGAAACAAACAAAAACAAAAAAGAAAATGACGCATATACGGACTGAAAGCTATACACGTTTTGGCTAATAATGTTTTATTACTAAAACGCCTTGGGTCAATTTCTTTTATCAGTATTACTAATTTTTTGTCACTCTCGGTTTACCCTCAAAAGCTGTACAGTTGGGAGAGAGAGATTTCTATACGTTTTTATTGCCAATGAACAAAACTCAGTATTTTCTTGCATTTGAAGGAAAAAAAAAATATCCTGTGCACTACCATATTCCCAGTTTACCTATGGAACACCTATGTGGGCCTTGTGTTGTTTAATGTCTACCTTCCAGTATTAGCGCCCCTAAGCCACGCTAGCGCTCGCTAGCGCAACATTTGTCTGTCGTCTCATTTCAAGAAGGACTGTGAGCCTTAAATGTCAAAAGATTGATGTGGTTACGGTGGGAGGGCTTTTAATGAATCCTAAACGAGCCAAGGCATCAAAACCTTAGTAATCCCAGACGGCTGGTTTGAGACGTAGTCTTCATCATGTTTCAGGTGATCGCCATCAGTCCCTTCCCCACCCATCATCCACCCTTATGCAAAAACATGCATGTTGGAAGTGCCATTGAACAGTGCCGTGCCGTTGCTGTGACGCCGTCGCTGAGCAGCACACTCGCGTGAGGCTCATGCTGTCTTTGATTTTGGTAGCAAAAGTTTTGGACCCCTGCACCTAAACCACTAGTCCTAGACTAAAGGACAAGACTGCCTCTTTTTTTTATTTTATTTGATCAATCCAGTAAGGACTACACTGCATCAAGAATTCAGGAAAGACGATCAATGAGCAAAAAGGAGAAAAAAGAAGCTCTTTTTTCAGCCTTGAAGTATTTTCCCCTTGTTTGGTGCACTTGTTTCTCTTGTTATCTTTAGCTGCACGACACTTTTTCTTCAGGTAACAAATGTAGGCAGATATGATCAATGAAGAATTCACTTTTAGTGTTTTTTGTTTCTTTTCGGTCAGCCTTTCTACCTGTCAGTATTAATTTTTGTTTGTAAGTTTTCTTTGTTGTTTGTTTCAGTGAACATTGTGTAATTTGTTTTGTTTTGTTTTGTTTTTCAGTAAAGGCAGTATTACCCCTCCCATCCCTCACCACGTATAACTTTACATTTTTAGTTTTAGAGACCTTTTATATTTATGTGTCTTATTTTTGTATTTTCTTTATGGTTATTTATTACACAATGTAGTGTACAATACTGTAGTTTGTATTAATACAATAATATATTTTAGTATGAAGAATAATTTCGAAGATAAATGAAATCAAAGCTGGGGAAGGAACTCTAGCATTTCAAAGTGTTTTAAAACAGAAAAAGTATTATTTTCAAATTTTCAAAATGCATTGTTTGAAAAAAAAAAGACAAAACAAAAACACCCCTAAAGTATATGAGAACTGTTAGCTTTTACACGTCACTTTCATGTTATTGTCTCTTACCCCACTATACTTTGAAGCTACTGAAAACTAATTGTATGCTATACACGCATGAGTCCTTGCTGTTGTATCGAAAGATTGTCCTTCACCATGAAACTGTGCTGCCCTTTTAATGAAGCCAAAACATCATCAACGTGTTGTTTTTTTATTATTATTTTTGGTTGTGCCAATTTGTAACTCTCTTTGTCTACATCAAGACAACAAAGTCTTTTATATGTCCCTGTTTTAACCTTTTTAGTGATAGCTTTTTGTTTGATCGTTTGTTTTATTTTGTTTTTTTTTAATGACTCCCCATCTCACAATAAAATACTTCAAGAATACAACACTTAAAGCTTTTCTAGAATATTTCCGTTACGTGATATGTGATTCTTTCATTTCAATACCTAAGCATAAATTTCGAAATACGGGTCTTTTTTTTTTTTTTTTTTTAATGAATTTAGTCTCTGTTGCACACTGAACACAATCCCTCGGCTCCAACACAAACCATTGATTGGGATCAGGTTGCCATGCGGGTTTTTGGATGGAGAGCATGAATTATTAATGCAACAAAACATAAATCTATGATCTGACTGAAGTCTGAAAATGATGTGATGCATGCTCAGCCCTCTGCTGTATGCAGAACGGTCTCGCTGCGTTTGTGTGCGTGTCAAACTGCCATAAACACTTTTAAAGCAGAAGCCAGAATATTCTTACATTTTGCGGAAGTCGGATGCCTAATGCAGTTATAGAAGACTGTGAAGATTAATACGTGGTCTTCTGGGTGCCTATCAAATCAGAGTGGCTTTCTCATGACCCTACCTAGTATTGAACGATCTGGAAATCACGCACACAAGGCTGGAAATGTGTTCACACAGAATGAAACGAGAGCCCCGTTTCCAGCGGTAGCTGAAAGTTGACGGACAACAGCACAGAAACAAGCCAAGAGTGGAAGCAGAGAACAGAACATCCCCTGGGAAATTTAGTGGATAGCACAATCAAATACAAATAGCCTACATCTGTGCTCAAAACATTACCCTTTACTTAAAAATCGCGTTCATTTAAGCCAAGTGCCGGATTTCACCGCATGTAGGCATGAGGATTAACGCTGAATTCACCCAGATTTTCCCCGTCCGTATTTTGCTTGGATTCATTTCAGCGCCCCTGACTTTAATAAACAGTTTTATAGGTGCAACAAGCATAACAGAAGTTCACGTTAAGGGTCGGCGTCATTAGATGAATTTTGGTATTGCATATCACGCAGAACAAAATTAAAAGACATTTCTTTTTCTTTGCATTTCCTGTGTAAGCAGAACAGATGATAAACAGCGTTCTCAATGTGTTCTGAATTTATTAATTATAGATGATGGTCTTAAGGTTCAACGTTAGGGTAAATCTGGCAAAAGAAATTGCAACCCTACTCGTGATGCACCTTTTATACTGAGGATACCGAAAGCTCAAAGTCTTATTTAAAAGCTAGCTGAAGAACGCACGCTCACATATATTCAGTAGTCCACATTTGAACTGGATCAAAAAAGTCGATTAAAATGGTTTGAAGTTTTAGGACAACTTTGATAAAATTTTGATCCACTATATATATATATATATATATATATATATATATATATATATATATATATATATATATATAGTGTCAGAGTTTTCCATTCCTTGATCAAAAAATAAAAAGTGGATTTTCCCATCTTGACATCACATGTAGACCTCATGAGGTTACAACAGTGACTTCAGTTCAGTTTGGTTGGACCACCAAAGTTGGATAAATATTCAGCTGATTTTTTTTTTTCCCTATTTTATTTTGGACTGTAGAGTGACAACAATGAATAGTTTGAAAGTAGCTTTAAAACACTGCACAAACATCAGCAGGTTTCTCCCGAGGGCCTCTTTTGATCTCAGCGTGATTTAGCCACGCTCCTCAGCTGCTAAGACCAAACCTCACCACAAGTTTCTGGTGTTTATATAAGGCAGTGCCCCTCCATTTACTCTCTAATGAGCTTCTAATCATTTGCACCTGTGCAACAGTGCACCTGATTTTCATTGTACGCATTTGCTGCATGTGGAAATTGCATTTCTGTTTATTGAAATAGCACAAATGACTGCAAAACCTTACTCAACCTTATATGACCTAACCCGATCCTTCTTTTTGATTCCGATCCAGCTGAGAATACAGCAGTAAGACTATACCATATACATGTAACCATGCCCTGCGTGTCCTGACAAACAGAAATACACCAAAACACACACATTGTTATAGACTGATACAAATAACAAATATCCATTACAGTAACATGCTGTTATAGGTTGCTGATATATACTGTATTTGTAAGACCATCGTCCTTTGGAGACTGTAAGAAGAGACAAACAACATCACTGCTGTAACATGAGTTCACTAACAGTCTCTCTGAAGAAACTGAGCATAATGTTAGCATAAAGATATATGATTTCCAAATCAGCTTTTTGCCTCAATTTGCTAATTTTATCGTCCATAATAAATGAGATAAATAAATACATAATTATAGAAATATTATTAAATATAAATGATTTTATATTTTTAATTAGTACTTTATTTGTAATATTTACAGTGTGTGTATATATATATATATATATATATATATATATATATATATATATATATATATATATATATATACAATAATAAAAATATTTTATATTTTTAATTAGTATATATATATATATATATATATATATATATATATATATATATATATATATTATACAATATAATATTTTATATAATATAATATTTAATATTTTCAAAATATAACCTGTACATGTGCTTTTATATGTGCAAAATAAATATACACAGTGCACTTCCATATAGTGTGTAAACAAAAACTTTTATTTAGGATGCAATTAATCGTTTGATCGTTAAATGTATAACCTATAAAATGTATAACCTATAAAATGTATGACTAAGTGCATTATATATAGTGTTTGCTTTGTGATTAAAAAAAAAAAAAGTCTGCGAAAACCAGCCCCAAATAAGATTTTTGCTTTTTATCATCTCAGACATCTTTATCGTCACCGACTAGCAGATTTCAAACAACACGAGACGGCGTCGGTCGTGGTGTGTGAACATGTTCTCGGGTGAAATGAAGACACCGACGATGTCGTCTGATGACTTTCAGTGATGATGTCAAAGACGTGCTGCAGCACATAATGACTTCATTAGAATCCCCTACAGAAAGAGTAGCGTGCAGCAGGTGCTTTTAAGTAACAAATGTGAGCCCAAAACCAGATTCAAGAAGTGATAGTCCTCCACACACACACACACACACACACACACACACACACACACACACACACACTTACTCTAAACCAGATGGCTCAGGGTACAAAAATCAATTAGATCTCCACCTCGGGAGCAGAGGGAATTCATCCCGGCCGACCCCAGCGGCCCCTCCTCAGGTCCGCGTTCAGGAGGACCGAGGCTCCCCTTCTGCCTCATCACCTCAGCTCTAATCTACTTCTCTCCGCTGCGTACACACTAACTTCATTAGACGAGCGGGGGGGAAGAGGAGGAGGAGGAGGAGGGAGAGGTAGAAATAGGGCACGGCGAATATCTTCAACTGCATGAATCACCCGAGCTCTTCTAAACATAACTGAATTGCGAGAGCGTGCTCGAGAGAGGGAGAGAGAGAGGAGAAGAAGAGAGCTGCGAGGAACATCAAAATGGATTTATTTCGCATTGGCAACTCTCGCCAGCTCTGCTCTGGAGGAGAGGAGCGGGAAAGGCGGGAAGGGGACGTGTAGGTGGATTTTGGGAGAAGGATAATGCGCAATCAAAAGAAATAAGCTGACAGCGAGAATTAAGACTGCGGACGGGCTAAAACGTGATCTTCGTTACACCCTAGTGTTCGCGTTACAACATTACAACGGGATGAATTCGTGGCCGCGGCGTTAGTCTGACAATATCTAACAATCAGGCTAATCGTGTACGAAGTATTAGCATGAGCTAACCCGGGGCTTTAATTAGTCTGTATAGCGTTAAAGGGATTGCTCACCCTTTACACCGTTTACTCGTTCAGATTTAGTTCCGTGTGACAATTCCTGGCCAAGAAATGATGCTGAATAGTCCATAAATCCACTGTAATTGTGGTCCGTGCGATTTGTCTCGTACAGTACAACTTAAATCTTCTAAATTCATAGCTTAGTTTGACGGTGAGACCTAAATTTATTGTTTTCTCCTCGAGCGAGCTACAAAATGCTGCAAGGGATCACGTTTAACAAATGTACTTTTCGTTTGTAAAAGAAAAAAAAAAAAAGAAAAAAAAAAAGCATTTCTTCTTTAGTAAAGACGAGGCAGATGTGAAGATCTTCAGTTCCTCCATAGTACAGCTTCAGAGCACCTGGAATACACTTTATGATACTTTTATAGCCATTTAAGAAATTGTAAACACAGTCAGTCCCTTTCGCTGCAAATTTTAAAAGTTATATTTGTCACTTTTTTCCTCCAAATTTCAAAACAACATGTCAGGCTAACATTAGTGAATATATATATATATATATATATATATATATATATATATATATATATATATATATATATATATATATATATATATATATATATATATATATATATATACTTTAAACAAAACAGCAATGATTATTTATATATATTATTTATATATATAAAATTATATATATAATTTCTTTATTTTTCTCTCGTAATTTTTTTATTCTGGTGTCACTTGTTTTGTGCTTAGTAGAAGACAAAATAGTTTGGAACAACATGATGGTGAGCAAACGATGACAATTAAACTTTTTAGGCGAAATCGTAAACGTGAAGTGCATTTGAGACAGGACTGGTGTCTGAATAAAACCTGTCACGTCCCCTTCAATGTCAAGGATGGTTTCGGACCTGTTTAAGCATAACAATCCCGAAGGGAAACGCTGCATGTACGAGCAGGCAACAACCTAATTGATGTTTAACATTACGTGCCTGTGTCTCCGGAGCCGCCGCGTTATCTTCTCAGCAAAACTGCACTGTAAAGAGGCCTCTGCGTCTCACATCATAAATCATCAAGAGCAAACGCGTGAAGAGTGTGTGTGTGTGTTCTTGTTAGAGCGAGTGTGTGAGGTAAACTCACGGGAGCAGCAGTCATAACAGCAGCGCGAGCACCCCTCATTTATCACGCGCGCGCACGCGCTCGCGCATCAAGCCTATGATTTCATAGACCTTAATTAAAAAGCACACAGCACTATTTTTAAGTGTGATCGTCACTTAGTAGCACTAATAAGGACGTCAGTTGAAGAAACACATATTATTAAGCTTTAGGAGTGGCGGGGGCTCTGCTAGTAGGCGCACATGCTAATAAGCTGCTGACGGGGTCTAACACCACTCCATGGGCCTGAACAGGATTAATCAGCCTGTAAAAGAGACCCACCACACGGCTTCCTGCAAGGACACCGAGGCTAAATCAGCAGTTGGAGACAAACTAATTAACGGGTACAGTGAGACCGAATCACTAGAGACTAGTGAAGAGGGGCATTGCTTTTAAATTACTGTCAGTCTTTTTCACCAGATGCCCGGCTTTAAAGGCTTTCAGTGTCTTTACTCAGGGTGTGTTTGAGCTGATGTATGTGAATTTTTTAAAGCCGTAGTGCTCTTTGCTTCTCATTAAACTTTCGATTTCAACTCCTGTCTAGCCTTGTCTTCTTGTATGACATATCTGTCCTATTAAAAATATTGTGAATATTCGAGTCATTTGCATGCTTCACGTAGGCCTACATATTTCCTCTCAGAAAACTGGTACAATACTGTCACTTGGGCGGTACCCTTTTAAAAACATTCAAATGTGTACAATTTAGGCACAAATATGTACTTTTAAATATATAAATATATGCTTTTGAAAAACTAACCCAACCATTTAAGGGCTAAATAAGATATAACTGGAGCGGTACCATTGAAAATGTACACCTTTGTACCTTATTTACACCTAAAGAGTGTATAGTAGCTCAAAAGTACATTTTTGTACTGGTACTGCACCAGTGACAACTTTTACATGTTTTTTTTTTTTTTTGTGTACCACCCCACTTTTTTTATTTTATTTGTAGTACAAAAATACAAAAATGCTTTCTTTGCACAATGTTCTATGTTATATATATAAACACACATACAGTAGATATATTATATTATATATATTACAGTAGATATATTTTCTAATATATATATATATATATATATATATATATATATATATATATATATATATATATATATTATACACACACACACACAATAAATATACACATATCATGCAAAGAAAAACTTATTTTGGATGCGATTAATCATGATTAATCGTTTGACAGCACTGTTTATTTGAGGTGGTTTTAAAATGCTTTTTAATACTTTAAAATTGGAAAGGAAAAAAAAAGTTTAAAGTAATTAACATCTCTTTTCATGAATCTGTTAAGTAAACAGTTGGTAAATTATATTTGCAAGAATATCTGTGTTAAATTTTCAAAGCAGCACTGTTCTTTTCTAGACTTTTAAAGTCAAATTGAATTGATTTGTTATTTTAAGGAATAATTTCCCAATATATATTAAATATTACGTGTCGGACAGAATTTTTAAAATCTTGCCAAAAAAAACAAAACAAAACAACTTCCTGTCTGTCACTCTGGAAGAGGCGCCAATTTTGTATAATGACCCATATTTGCATATTGGCACACATACTCAATAAAACTCCAGGCAGAGTTCTTCAG
Organism: Puntigrus tetrazona; assembly: GCF_018831695.1. Classification (NCBI taxonomy): domain Eukaryota; kingdom Metazoa; phylum Chordata; class Actinopteri; order Cypriniformes; family Cyprinidae; genus Puntigrus; species Puntigrus tetrazona. The sequence goes on along the minus strand of NC_056710.1, from coordinate 11,679,387 downwards.
GTGTTCTCTGCTGCAGAATTTACAAGCTCTTAATGCTGGGTCAGATGATGGAGTACGGATAAACCAATCAGGCTTCACCCAGGATGAGTAAATGGACAAGCAGAGGGGTCCATTATCTGTCAGGCTCGTATGATACAGCGGCTCCATATTTACGGCCTACTTAATGGGGTTGATTGTATTAGTGCACGAGAAGAGGGAGCAGCCCTATTGCAGACATAGTATTTCCAGCTTTGTGCAATTACCTTATGTAAATCCCGCAAGCAGGCGTCTATTTAAAATGCATTGAATTTCCCAATGCAAAACCATCAAGTCCAACCATGCGAACTTCATTAATACCAAAGCATGGGCCGATAACATTTGAAGTACTCCTATGATTACTTCAGCCAATGCCCGTGTGCATTTGGGGTTTATTTTAAAAGATACTTGAGATGGTATTTGCAAAGACTCTGTAAATGGAGCATTTAAGCACAGGAGCCTCAGGAGTGTCTCAAGTGAGGAATAAGCACAACTTTACATGGAAGTACCATCAATATTTACACAATTGCCTTATAAAAGTCAATTAGGTAGAGGAAATGGATCTCAACATCATGTTTACCCTGTATCCGGCGTTGGTTTACATCTCCGTGCAATATTTGCATTAATGGTCAATTATTTCGCACAAAAGGCATCTTGAACCCTGATATCATCACATTCTACTACACTTAAAGCTTAAAGTAACAGCAGACAGATGCTTATCAGATGCTGGGACATTCCTATAAATGTCATTCAGGCTGCATGCATACAGATTTACTGCCCACAAAAACAGTTTACATTTATATGTAGCCCTATAAAAGTAGTTACCCTGTCAAATAAAATGATTTAATCTGCCCTCCCCATACATGCATGCAAATTATTCCAAGTTGTGTAGCTGTCGAAGACGCAAGGTTTGCCTTGTTTGTTCTTTTCCCCTTGATCTGATAGACTCGTTCAGCAGAGTTTAACTTACAGCACTTTTTTTATTCGTATCGGAGCGTTTGCACAGAGCAGCACAAATGTTTTTTTTGTTTTTTTTTTTAATGAACATGATTACTCAGTTTAGTTGGGTCTCCAAAACGCAGAAATGAAAATGGATCCCTGAAGGAGCAAACTCGATTAACGTTTATGAAAGTCTTCAGTCATATACGTTTTAGGCACACAAACATGTTCGTAGTCACTCATACTGAGCAAGATGCAACAGAAAATGATAGACATATTGAGGGGGGAAAAAAAAAAAAAGAAGAGTCATAGTCATGAATGTTTTATGGGTCATAATGGCTTGCTCGAATTTCCTCACCACACTTTGGCCTCCACGGACACACGAGACCAGGGGCTTTCCTGGCACCTCTGCCCCACAGACACGCAGCAGCATATGGTGTGCAATTCAGACACCTCTGGGGCCTCGGCTGCAGCAGAGTGTGGTCAGAGCTATGAATTATGGATATGAGCTAATTGTTTTCTCATTTGGAAAGTCTTGCTCTTTTTAGCTCGTGCAGCTCATGGTTTCAAGCAGGTGTCTGAATCGATCTCCACCCAGTTACTGTTCTGTCATTTTCCATGTCACTTTTTCATATTCCTGTCTAGAAAAACAGAGCGTGTTATACGGAGCTAACCGTAATTTAACGATTTAAGAAAATGAATTTTTCGTTACAGGGTGTTTTGAATGAATTATTACTGTGTTTTGATGTATAAAGGTGCTGATTAAATGTTGAAAAATACAGAACGCTCTGCTCACGTGAATAGGATTTTTTTTTTTTTATTTATTCTTTTTTAAATGGTTGTAATAAAAGGAAGGAAACAGTTGAGAGTTCCCAGCGTCATTCCATGTGACCCCTTAATACTGAAATAAACGACGACACACGAACAATTAAAATAAACACTAGACTAATAACTCAAGCATTATCACTTTAATATTATCCATGAGTTTGTCTTTTTAATTAGGATTAGACGTCAATTTCAATAACAGCAGTTAGTCTGAAAATTACATTCAAAATGTGCAGTTCACAATGTGTGATGACATCACCCCTCCCCCGTCCCATCGAACACTCATTTCCTTCATCCGTACATCAACAAAATGAGATCTTTTCACTTGTTACTGACACACAACTTCAAGCCACCACACTTCATTATTGGTTTTTTTTTTTGTACAACAGGTTCAAGTTCTTGTAGTAATCTGTACATATGTTTTCAGAATTTAGTTAAAAACGAGACGGAGAAGGCGTACCTTCAGTTAGCACTAGCTGCAGTACTATTCCCAGTACCATCCTGTCAATTTGTTATCAAGCTCCTTTCCATCCAGGGGCAGAGCAGGAAACAGGAGATGAATATTCTGTATTGATCTGAAACGGTGCAAGGCCTAAATGCCGATCTAAGCAGCTCACCTTTCGTTTTCCAGTAAGCCTAGAGAGATACAAGGGCGAGAGACCAGATCTCGGACTGTTTTTGAGAGCTCTTGCTTTTAAACACAACACACCGGGGTTCACATCTGGTTCTCTTCATACTGTTACACAATTCAGCACAACACAGTCCATTTATTCAGAGGAAACAACACAGGTTTGACTTCAAACACGTGAAAGTCCTGATATTTCATTGAAGAGAGAGGGTCATTAAAAGGAAGTTCCTCTACTGGACGACACGAGTGTGTGATGAGTCCTGAAGCAAAAGGCGCACGACTTCTCCAGTAAACTTTAGGGAGGTGTGGATGGAGGGCAAACATGGGTGGATATGGAAAAAAAACTATTTGAAACAGGATTCCTGTCCTAATACTGAATATTAATCATTGTCCAATTAAATCGACCCCATTATCCGTAGGTCAGTAGTCATTGTCAAATAATACTGTCTCCTAATACAGTGCACTTTCAGCTTATTCCACAGGAAAAAAAATGAAGAAAATAAAAACTCTGAGCCCCGGGAGAGCCCAGAATACATCAAACCCAGAATCAGTATTTCTTTTAAACATTTCAATGCAAACAACTCAATCTGGTGAGAAGTGTCCGCTCAGTCAGTTTTCATTCCAGTCGTCAATACTGGCTAAGATAAACTCCATTCCAGTGTCCAACTTAGGAAAATGTTCCCATATCTCAAAAAAAACGCATAATGCAGACTAATGACCATCTGTAATTGTCCAAAAGTCCATCCAGCTTATTCTAAGCCAAGGAATGACAATCCAAATGGAAAAAAAAGAAAGAAAAATGTGTATATCCTCAAAACTTCAAAAAATATTAAGTGCATAAAGAATCTTCTTGTATTCATTTTCTTTGCTTATATCCAGTCATATGTCACAGTAAATCCACTCACGTTTGTTTATGTACTCTATTAAGCTTGGTCCACAGCAGTGGCGCGTTTTTTGTGCGATGGATGTGAGATGTTAAACTTCTGGCATTGTGTTGTCTGGATTGATTCTCACTTAGAGATGTTCTACCTGCCAAAAATGTTGTCATACTCTAGAAGGATGAGTTCTACAATCTGGTTCTGATAGACCATGTGAACCGCCATATTGCCTGTCTCGATCTCCGGCCGCAGCAGGGTTGGGCCGAACACGATAGCCACGCTCTGGGTAGTCATCCTGTTCACCTCGCCGTGATCTATAACTCTGAAAAAGAAAGAGAGAATTGGCGTCTTGTCTTTTAATTTTCCTGTAAATTGGTTTCAAAAAAGAACCATCAACCACCACAGCTCATATTTTTGTGAATAAAGAGCATCCGTTTGTCTGACAAGGAAATCTTGAAAGGTGAATTTGTGGCAGGTAAACGCATTTCTTTTCTTAACCACATGCAAACCAATCTACTCCACATTAAAATGCCAAATCTTCCCAACGCTGGTGATTTTGTATTAGGAAAAATGTTTGGGTATTGTGCTTAAATTACACAAATACAGATGCCTTTTCCCCGCAGCGGCAAAATGTCAGACCATAATTTTTCTGGAACGCTATGCCTCCGTCCTCCATTTTGAGTTACAGTGGACCAAGAGCCATTTAAATGCAAATGGAGGCAAAGGCAAATGTCATTGTGCGTGTTTGATATAGCAATTACGATTGAGACTCAATGCCGGTCTCGAATTACATTCAGAATTACACAGTAAGGCACAGTCTCGTACAACAACAGGGGCGAAATGATTCACTCTATATGTAGAGTGAAAATAGAGTTTTCTTTGTTTATTTCCCACTTCATTTTGGAGTTGATTTAAAGAAAACAGAAGTACGAATGCTAAAGGTGTGAAGGTGATGTCCCTAAAAGCACATCTGAGCTTGTCTTAAAATAATAATGCGCATGCACAGATATGTCGATATATATAGTGTGATTTCAGATTTACAAAAGAACATGGCAAATCTCTAAGAGAGGAAGCAACGGACACTTTGAGCACTGTCCTTCACGAGGCTGAGAGCAAATTTAAGGTGAAATACTGTAGAAATGATCAGACCTCACTAGAGTGAACAAGACAACTCCCTAAAGAAAGCCCAGAGTGATTAAAGATTCATGTGACTCTCACCTGCCACTGAGGAAGCAGCTTTATAGCTCATGATTATTTTAAGGGTTAGAATGGATGCGATAACAGAGGTACAGTTAACAATTTATGGTTATAAAAAGTTGCTTCATAAACCTAAATCTACAAGAAAAAAAAAAAGTAGTTTCAATAGGGACTTTTACAGTCATTGCCTCTTGAATCAAAACAGTCTAACGCCTTTAAAAAGATGCTGTAATAAAAGATGTAAGCTAATATACACTAATGTCAAAAATGTTCTTTTGAAAGATATTAATGTTCTTATTCAGGAAGGACACATTAGATTAATAAATAGTGACGGTAATTACCTTTATAATATAGATTTCTATTTCAATCGATTTTTACTTTCATTTTAAACGTTCTATTCATCAAATAAAAACAGTGGTTTCTTGACCACTAAAACAGCATCATAAAATGATTTATGAAAGATCACGTGACATTGAAGAGAGTAATGACTGCTAAAACGTCAGCTTTGCATCACAATACTACATTTTATTTTAAAATAAAAAATAAAAGTAAATTACATATAGAAAAGTTTTTTGTTTTATTTGTAATAATATTTCAAAATATTACTGTTTATACTGTATTTCTTTTTGAGCATAAGGCTTCTTCCTTCCAAAAACAAACAAAATGAAAAAAAAAAAAAAACTGAACTCCAAACTTTAAAAGACTTTTGAACAATAAAGCAATGTTGTTTTTGTAGACATATAATAATTGATCAGATATTGTAAAAGCACTGATAGACAACTGATAGACAGATATACCAGCCAGTATTTTAAAATGTATATTATATTTTTTTCATAATCTAAAACTCACTTAAAGTTAATAAAAAAAAACATTAATAATTTAATAAAATAGAAAATCCCAACAATAATATAATTGTTATTATCATTCAGTCACACATATCACACAGTCTCTTCCAGTGAAAATCTTTGCCAGAAAGAGGACATGACTTCACGCTGATAGTCAACACTAAACAACATCTACTAAAAGCAACAGTTCTCCACATCTGCCGTTTCCCGTGAAGCTCCAAAGGTTGATGTCACAGTCAAGGACTGTTTACACAGGCCGTTAACTAATTGAATTACATTCCTACTGCATCACAATCGCAGGCCGCCGCGCCTGGATGAACTACGCCACCTCACGCTCACACTTTTCTCCACACAAGCCTTCACGTTGTCTCTCCGTCACCGTCTTCCCCTCTCTATATTTCTCAAGACTGTCTTTCTCTCTCTCGGTCTCGTGCATCACACCCGGTGCCAATGGCAATGCATCAGTAGGATGTGGAGTACACCCTCCCTCCAGACTCTTCCTGTCCCTCTCTCTCTCTCTCTCTCTCTCTCTCTCTCTCATAATGATGTAGTTGGCTAGTCTCCAGGTCTGTCTCAGTAATGGATACAGTGAGATAACTCGATAGAGGCTTGCTGTGCAGAGCACTGACCACACCCTCCTCACCTCTAACAATCACACACACCAGCATGGCCCTAAATCAATAAAGAAGAAGGCTTATTAACTCAAAATGACAAATCCGTCCTTGCAGTAAAGGGTCCTGTGAATAATATACTAATGTTCTATTACAGGAGCAGTTCCTTACCTTTTCAGGTGTTTGAATAACACTTTCATTGTTTCCTGATTGGGTTTTGGCAACTGTTTGATCAAGTCTTTTATGGATTGGACTCGCTGCTTGTAATCTGAGTGTTCTGAAAAGTAAGCAAAATGAAAAAAAAAGAGAGGCAGGATTAGGGTACGGTTGAGATGCCACTGATGATCCAAGTCTGGGAACGGGAAGAAAGTATTCTCAGGTCAAACTGCTCCCTCTTGTGGTTGATGCTTAAATGGTGTCTGGGTGTGTAATAATATAATCAACATCCATTCTATGGACATCCTTTTATTAAAAAGAGTACTCAAAGAGCATTTTATTTTGTACAAATTTATTTCTTTTTGTTATTAATTAACACTTTTATCCAGCGATCAAATGTTATAATACTGTTTGAAATTAATTTTGTTTTTTTGGACTTTAAATCCAAGTCTTAAAAAATGCTATAGCTACAGTTTCTATGAAAATATTAAGCAGCAATAATAAGATTCTTGATCACCAAATTAGTATATTAGAGCGATATGTGTGATTTGTCGTATGACTGGAGTAATGGCTACAGAAAATGTAGTTTTGCCTAGGAACACAGGAATAATAAAACATAAAAATAATGTTTTTATACCATTTATTATGATATAACTATGTTTTTATAAATGTTAACTATGTTTTAATAAATGTTTCAGAATATTACAGTTTACATTGAAACACACACACACATAAATAATCCTTCCTGACCACAAACTCTCTTTAGGATAGCAGAACACAACACATAAGCATCACAAATGCATTTTTGATTAGTGACCAAGAAAGGGTAAGGAAGCTTTCATATTTCATCTATTTTTCCATCATAACATTACTTGAGTAAACGTGAGTGTTACGTTTGATTGCGTATCAATCGAACAAGTTGAGAAATGAAATTCTGCCGAAAAGAAAAATGAAAGAACTCACTGATGGCTTCGACAAAGTCATTAAAGGAGGCGTAAGTGAACAGAGGCTCTGGAAGCTCCCGGAAAAACATCTTCAGAGCACCTGTAGTCACATGGATATCCTCCCATTTATTGTCTTCCAGATTCACCTTTTCATCTGCAGACATATAAACCAATCCTTCACACAGATTCAAAGCAAAGCTGCTGACACACAATATCAGATCCACAATAACCACTCTGACCTTTCAGGGTATTAGATGTGTGTGGCAGAGTTATTTCAATATCATTTATATACCATCAGAAAATGTATTAACATTTCATATTTTCCATTTTCCTTTTTTATATATTTTTTTTTACCAATTTTATTTTCTTTTTTCATTTTAATTAGTTGTTTTAGATATAGCTTAAAATTATTAATTAATTAATTAATTAATTAATTTTATATCAGTTTTTGTTTTAGTCATTTTAGCACTTTAAGCTTTTCAAGTTCAAGTAGTTCTGTTTAATATTTAATTTTATTTCAGCTTGAGCAGTAACGAGAGCGGTGCATGAGAACTGTTAGCGAGATTGTATTCTTTTAACAAACTACATTCAGAATAAAACAGTTCTTCCCTACCGTGATTGACCGCAAAGCGCAGTTTCTGGATGACTGCCAGGTTTCCGCTGACCCTATACAAGCCATCGACGTTCAAGCCTGAGAAACAGATGCAGAGAAATGAGATAGGAAGAGAATGTAGTCCTACAAGGACAACTATAATATATTAGTTATCCAACTGATAAAACAAACAGGTAAATACCTGTATTCTCCACATGCTCGATGCACATCTTGACAAAATTAGGCACAGAAGTGCCTTCTCTTTGACACAGGGCGGTCAAACTGCAGCCGAACACCTGATCTGAGAACAGACAGAAGTGTTACCAGTGGCGTCTTTTCTTTCCTCTGTATGTAGGCCATTCACAAAAGCCCAGAAATCTAATCAAACTGTGCTCATATCAGTGTATTTTTACCTTTTATATAGCCCTTGTCCCGGACAGCCTGTAACGTTGGTCTCCGAGTGAGGAACTTCTTCAGTTTGACTCTGGTCTTCTTCTGCTCAGACGAATCCAAACTGGAGTTCTTTACTACTGCGCAAACACACACGTGCGTCACGAATCAACAGACCTTACGTGATTATGATTTATTTAACAAATGTATGTCTTCTGTACCTCTGTTTTTCTTCGAGTCTCGAGGGTCTTTCTCTTTGTCGTGTTTCTCAGTTCCTGGAGATTCAGGCATGTCCTCTTCGATGGCCTCATCAGACTCCCAAGCCTACGACACAAGCATTCATTACAATGTACCTTTGTGCCGTTTAAGTCATAATTCTGTACTGTGTGGTGTGTGGTTTTCACTCACATGTGTGTTGATGGTCTCAGAAAGCGCTCTGAACCAGTCATTGATAACGCTGTCAATCTCAGACTGGATCAGCAGCTCTGTGCCCACTCGTGTCTTCAGCTGCAGGGGTCAAAGTTCAAATCAGGTCAGTGGAAGCATATTAGGCCGGGACAGATTCAGTTACAATAGGAATATTTGTAGTTAATGCAGGAAGTCTTATATTGTACATGGATAGTTGCTATTTTTCTTAGAAATTATAAACATACTGCAGTTAAAGTAATTGTATTACAGAACATTAACCAAAACACTAAATAATTACTAATAAAATTATTAAATAACTAATAAATTAGCTATCTGCTGAACACAGGTCTCTTTTATTGTAATACTGTTGCCATTAAATAAAAAGCATGTTTTATCAAAGTAATAAGCCAGTGATGGCTGTGTAATATAGTGCATCTAAAACACCCGTATTAGTGAAAAAAAGTCTCACGGATTAATGCTTTATTGTCTTCTACTAATTTACCAAGAAACTGCTCTGTATGCAAAAACAAAGTTAAATAAAACAAAGGGCTTTTTCACCCGAAGACATCAATTCCGTCATCACTTACTAACCCCCAAGGTTTTTTCCAAAACCGTATGAGTGGAGCACAAAAAGAAGATTTTCTGAAGAAGAGTGGCAACCAAACAGTTGACTTCCTTGACTTCATGGACAAAATACTGTATAAGTCAATGGCTAGTCTACCATCAAATATTTGTTTACCAACATTTTTTAAAATACCTTTTTTGTGTGCAGTAAAAGAAGGAAACTTTTATTTGAGTGTGATCAAATGATAGAATTTTTATTTCCGGGTGTTTCTAAAAAAAAATGTTTTTTTAAGGAAATTCAATGAGCTGGCTCTCACTTCAATGACATGTTTCTTGCTGGATTTTTCTTTGGATGCCCACTCCACCGAACCGCCTCGCAGGTCCACTGTAAATTCAGGTTTGGATTGGTTGCCTCCGAACTTGAAAAACAAAGTGAATAAACTTGTTTTAAAACCTGAAGGTTTAAAGCAAATCACCAAGAGATATTAAGGATTCTCTTTAGTCCAGTGCTGTTAAACACAAGCTACAGTGATGTCCATGGGTCAAAAGCGAGTCACACTGCATTTTAAGTGTCAATTAGTTCTGGGTGCCAAAAGTACAATAATAGGTTAGACTTGAATATTAAATGCACAATGCACACACTTGACCATTTTATCATTTACGGCCTAGGTTTGCAAAGAGCATTCCCACATCTGCTTAGCTCAATTTTGTATACAGATGCTTACACATTCAAATAGCATAAAATAAATTAGTCTGAATATGCAGAAATGCATGCCAGCAATCTTGAGGTTCTTAGTGCATCCATTTTCATTTACTCAGTCTGGTTATTTGCCATTGTGAAAGTTTTAAAATTCACTCTCTCTTGCTGGAGGAACTAACTTCAAGCACATAGCAGGGGGTTGATAAAAGTGGCGCACAGGCAAAAAGTAGGACGTGCACAAATAAAATGGGAGACAAGCTGCCCTGCTCAGCTGATCTCAAAACAGATCTGCATCACACGTTATAATTATTTAAATACTGAACTTACACTAAACACCATCCGTTTGTTAAAAACCAACTTATCATTAAACTAAAAATCAAGGCAAAACTGTTCCTGGATCAGCATCGAGGGCACATTCATTCTGTCCAGAGAGGCTGACACATACAGAGGGAGCCCGGCTGCGTCTACAGTGAGCATAGGACACTGCAGGCCGGGGCTTAATCGAACGCTTCCAGTTACTTAGCAATGAAAGGAGGAGTTCAGGAAAGGAACCATTGCGGCAGTACGACTTCGAAGAGACAGAGAAGAGATGGAAGAAAAGAAAAGAGAGTGATGATGCATGAAATCACACTCACAACACACATGGGAGATATAAATGAAGCAGAGAGGTACAAATCGGCAAGAGAGCTAATATTAAAAATGATCTGAATTCTACACGTAGGCCTCTTTTTGTTTACACTGGTTGCTGAGCGCTGACTGTGGATGCAGCTTGCATGAAACACTTCTGAATAAATGCAGGCAAATTCGAGGTAGACTACGGGGAACCCTGTCAGTATTCAAAGCATGTAAATTGACATAATGCTGACTAACAGGGTTAAGAGAATGATTCCACATTTGTCCCACATGAACAGACCATTGTAACCAGGCATGAACACATACCCAGCTGGTGCCGCTGCCCTGACCCTTTGCGAAAAGTAAAGAGGATCCCTGCAGGACAGTCCAGGTGGAGGCCCAATTCTTCCTGCAGGACAATAAACACAACAGATGCATATGTGACGCTTACTCTAAAGATCCTATGGGAAACTAGAAAATGGGATCAAAACGTTGATGGCCAGTGCCTACATTTTTCACTGTGGCACATACATTTTTTGAAGTATAAAGATAGGCCACCACATTTCTTATAAGAATATATGTTGCATAAATATGATCATTTTATGTGATTGGTTTATCTATTTCCCCACGTCCAATGGCAATATTCAGTAATGCAATTTTTACCTGACTTTTTTGCCATGTTCAGTAATCTTGGTGACATTGAGAACACCGCACTTTTCGGAAGGCTACAGGAGAGAAAAATTAGCTTAGTAAGGAAAAATACATATTACAAAAAAAATAAGTAAATAAAATAATAATACTGCATGTTGATATATTATTATAAGGATTATAATAGTATGAATTAGTATTATTAGTAGTAGTATTTAAATTTGAGCATTTGTAGCACATTCTGATGATAACATGCATTTAGAAGAAAACTAAATGTTAATACATCAAAAAGAGCCTGCATAAAATCACATGGGTTAGTGTGTATACTAACGGTGGAGGGGTGTTTTGGTGAAGAGGGGCAGGAGTCTGATTCAGGAGAGTTGTGTTTGGCATTTACAGACTCCTACAAGTCATAAAGCAGAAAAAGTGTGTTGTTAAACATTCAGAATAGAGGGAGTTAGAGGATGAACAGACAACAATGTTAGACTCATTCTGAAGGCGATTATGAATCTCCTAAGAGAAAAAGGCTTGATTTGGTTATGATTCATTCAAATGACGGTTATGAAATCATTCAAGGTTTGGAAGAAAATAAAAAAAGATTTAAAAAAAGGTTAGTCAGTTGAGTTAGTATTAAGCAAGTGTACAGGTAAGCGTCACAACCAGATAAATCACATATAAGTGATGAAGAGCAGATCTGAGCAGGTTTTGGTCAACGCACATGTGTTTCCTTGATTCATTTGAAAATCATTTTAATTTGAGAAGTGAAGAAATCAAGGAGTCTGCAATCACAGTCTGATTGGTTACAGCATGATGAGGCGACTAACTTCTCTGTACAGTGACAGGCCGAAGCCCCTGGGGAGGCGGTTCACGCTGAACCATCTGCTTTTGAATGGCAGCTGGAATGAAAACCATTGTGCGACACAACAGCAACATCACGTCAGGCTTGTTTCATTTAGCATCTTTACAGAACCAGCATCATTGACTAACAAGATAAAATACAAACCATATGCACTCACATACGCGAAAGCATGGAAAATGCACAAGATTAAGGACTGTTAAAAGCCTTGTGCTCTCCTACAGGAAATATATTTGGTCTGTGTTAATCTTCACTGGCATCTGAGTGAAGGAAAAAATTACTTTGACAGCCTTTTAATTGGCTTTTAGGCTACATGCTGGTTAATTTAGAATAAATAGGATAAAAATAAATGAAAAAATTGTTGTATTTCGGCATGCCAGATTCTAAACTATCGTCTAGGGGTATTTTGATTTACAGTTTTACATTTTGCAGACACTTTTATCAGTGTAAGCATTCCAGGCATTTTGCCTGGAAATAAAACCCATGATGTTGACATTGCAAGCAACTAAAATTTAAATAAATAAATAAAATTTACATTTAAAATATAAATAAAAAAAAAAAAATATATATATATAAAAAAAATAATATAAATATATATATATATATATATATATATATATATATATATATATATATATATATATATATATATATATATATATATATATATATATATAAATAAAAATAAATAATGTTTTTATGTTTATTATTTGTTAAAGGTTAACAGTTTTTTTTTTGTACGTTAGTTTTTTTAAATGGTGTGCTTTTTGGTGAATTGTATTAGGGTGACTAAATTGAATTTGAATTGTTACAGAAACAAAAATAAATAAAATTGAAAAAATTGATAAAATAGAAAACAGCATTTGAAATTATACAAATATTCTCAATATTACTGTTTTTAGTATATTTTGACTAAGTAAATCGAGACTTGGTGAACATGAAACATTTGCCGGCTGAACTTTTGAATGATATTGTATGCATTCATATATAGTGTATTGTGTAACTCACTGTATTGTGAAGATTATTTTGTGCAGTTGTTGTGCTAAAGAAGATTTGTTTCTGTTTAACAACAAAGATGCATACCTTGTCACTAATGTCCAGCACATAAGTGCTGTGTCTCCACTTGGTCAGCACAATGGGCTCTTGCTGTTTCCTTTCCAAACTGTGACTCTTAGGAGCTTCTCCAGAGATCGGAGGAGAGAGATTATACTGAGAACAAAAATGAAGAAAAAGAGAGGGACAAAGTGACAGATTAGTCCTAGTTTTATTGATACCACAAAAAAACTATTCAGAAAACTATTCATTTATACACAACTCTACAGAAAACTTTTTTAAGATAAAAAACAGATTGGTAAAAAAATCGAATTAGTTTATATACAAAACAAGTATTGGAGGTGATAAAGACACAAAAAAGTAAACAAAAGGTACCTCTCTCCTCACTGCCCACAGCACCATGTGCGGTCAGATCCCTTGCTCCGAACATAAGCCCTCCTAACTCCCTCAGACCCCCCAGAGCACAACATGTGTGTGTGTGTGTGTGTGTGTGTGTGGATGGAATGAGAGTGAGAGGGTGTGTAATAAAAGAGAAGTGTGTGGTCAGACAAACAGCGTCCAGCGGCGACTGGGGCACACTTGAGACACTGATCTCAACTAACTAGATTAGGGAATCAGGGTTACTTTTAGATTTTCCCTGGAATCCTCCTACTGCCCTGGTTAACACTAAAGCCAAAGCAGTCGTTGATCACGCATGATCTAAAGACAGAAGAAAGGCTACGTCTGAAGAAAAACCTTTTACTTACTTTTGGTAACTCCCACTCTGAGCGGGATCCGTCTGCGCTGTAGTAATACGGCCGCCCTTGTTCGTCCACATGCTTGATCCACTGCCAAAAAAATAGACGAACAAATTAAAATCTGTTACTCTGTCTTATTCAAAACAAAAAGAGCTTTGTGTATTTAAACAGCGCTTGCACGCACCTTTTCATTGGTGTATTCGGACACATAGAGCGTGTGGCCATGTTCATCCAGTTCCTCAGACCAGCCTCTAGGGGGCGACCCGTACTGACTGTCTGACTGACTGGAGTGTGTGCTGGGGCAATTCTCTTCAGATGACAAATGCTGAAAAAAAAAAAAAAAAAAAACAGTAAGACAACGAGAAAATAAATAATAGAAATGCAAGAGAAAAACATACCAATAACGATACTAAATTAAGCTGCTTTGGATAAAAAAAAAATGTGATGCAAATGTGATTTATTTAAATTATATTTAAAATTGTTGTAATATTATATATTATTTTTATACTAAACAACAAATGTATTGTTATCAGTAATAAACAAATGTTTATTCATTATAATTTTTATAATTTATTTATTTATTATAAATGTAACATTTTAATACAAACGTTCTTTAAACGTTATATCACTTTCATCTCTATAATATCAAAATTATTATTATTATTTAAAAATAAAGCATGTCAGTTATTTAGCACTTTTATTCAAAGTGACTTACAAATTTACAATTTTAATATTGATTAATGGACGGAAAATGGAACTAAATGAAAATCAAAATGTTTGAAGTTTGAGCATCTCTAACAGCAAAAAAAACAGCATGTGCCCCATTTATTACGGCCAAATTTATATCTTTCCACTAGATGGCAGCCATGAACAACAGAACGCGTGAAACTTGGATTGAAACTTCAGATAAGGCTACAAGTGTTTGGATGTCTAACTTGTTTTACTTGTAAATACAGACATGCATGTCGGCGCTTACAGGAACCAGAATAACGCAACACATTTCTGGTACAAATCTGTAACAACAGTGATTTCCAAAGAGAGTGAGCTGCTCCACTCTGTTCTGAGTGAAGCTGGGTCAGTCGTCTGCCGAAGCTTAAATATCCGAACAGCATTTTTCAAAGGCTTAAATATAGACCGAAGACCTACTTCAACTATGGCCTAGTTCAAACTTTCACATGCACAAGCATGTGGGCACAGAGTCATTAGCATTATCGCATCAATGCAAAGTATTAAGGTATGTTTACCAACACAGTCTTTTCATTAGACCCTTTTTTTTTTCCCAGTCGTGTTACCTCCATGTCTCCAGTGTTGGACGTGTCCCCTCGACTGACCCCGTTGTCTCGAGAGCGGGGCGGTTTCCAGGTCCTCTCCTGAGTCGTGCGGTTGTAGTAGAAGTTTCTTCCACTCGTATCTTTGTGCGTTTCCCAGTCGCCCAGGATATGAAGAGGCGAGGAAGAGGGAACAGGTGGGAGAGACGACTGAGAGATCTTTAGCTCCTGGAGGTTGGTGTAAACGGGGGACTCGGCTCGACCCTGTCCGGTGGGAGATATGCCCTGCAGACAAAACAGAGGAAGAGAGGAAAGACAGGAAGATTACGTAACAGTAAACAGCTAATAAAACTTTATTTATCTTGCCAAGCATTGGAAAAACTCTGACAAAGAGATCCGAGATTCACAGGGAGCCTGAAAAACTGCCAATAACTTTATTGAAGCGTTCTCTGCCGACAACTGGCTGGACTTTAACACTGCTCCTTTAAAACGCATTTTAAATGAGGAGAAAGCATGATGGGAATTCAAGTTAAAAATTAATACCAAAGTATTTTCATATGTTTTTCCAAGAAAGAGACACACAGAACGACAGGAGGAGCCAATATTCAACAGAATCACAGACTTGTGCTGATGTAAATGTATTTAAATAAAGTCAATAAATCCACATATACATATGTTTGGACAGATTGCACCATTTCTGAAATTTCTTAAACGTCTTGACTCATAAAACTCGAAAAGAAACAAAAACTAGACTGTAAAAGTATATAGCGAAAAGACATATTTAGAAGTATTTAGATTTCATGAACAATGCTAGAAACCACAAGGTTGTTGGTATAACATACTATTAAGTGTTTGCTAAATGAATACACTGTGAATGATAAAAATGTCTGGTTAGTGCAAATGAAAGTAAAGAAGCTAGTAACAGTGAAAAGCTGTTTGAAAGAGTTATTTTAGAAAAAGTCTCTACCTCGTTACTGTTAGACGGACCACGACCTTGCAGTTGAAGGCGCTGTTATTTTGGTGTAACCCATTGTGAGCTTCACCATAATGAAAACAAGCCGCACAATACAAACCAGAGGAAAATTGAGCGACTGAAAAGTCATGTACAGGAAGAACAGAAATAGAAGCCATTCTCTCACCTGAGCGTAACATAAAATACTGCTCCCAGAACATCAATAAAGCCACCAATGACTGCCTGACTTGAGAGCCACAGCAACTGGTGATGTGGAAGTCTGTGAATACATACTACTAAGTGACCTGCCAGGGGGGTACTTAGAACTTGGACGTAACATCTGAGGACCAATCCAACAAAACAATGACCCATTTCTAACCTTTTTTACATTTTTACACAATTCCTGTTTTTGTGGAAAGGCTGTTGGCAAAGACCTCAAATAGTCAGAGCATTTGGAGGACAGAGAAAGAGGGCTGTTAGGTAATCCATCCTGTCATGCATGGAAACATATGGGACTTCCTGTCGTACTGAAATAATAAGGTTAATCGTCATAATAGACTCAAAAATGTTTCTCTGACATTTTCCAACGTCCTGTAAAACTGTGTGGCATTAAGCAAAACATTCCAAAAGAGAATCCCAACATTTCATTCAGCCAAATACATGACAGCTAGTTAAATAATCATTTACTTAAATAAACTACTAGTAAGCTACACTGCACTATTTCTACTTTGTATCTACATGCTCTTTCAGCTTACATAATAAAATGATATCAATAAGATATCTATGGTTATTTTTTATCCGTTAAGTGGTGGAGGTTTGGTTGCGAACACGACCGGCTAACTGTACCTTGTTAAAAAAGAAAGCAAGAAGACAATTAAAGAAAACAATACGTTTTGCCAATTTTTCAGCTGCAGCAAAAAGCAGGATTACATTTGCAAAATTCAGATTTTTTTAAATACGTCTTTTTTATTTAAATAACTATTTAAAATAATACATAATAGAATTAAAAAGCATCTAAAATCAACCACTAACAATACAGTGATAAATTTCACCTTCTGAGTCCTGCTTGTCTCAAGGTTTTGTTCTTGTCAGTCTAATAAAGATACTGAAACTCTCCAACTCAGTATCTGCATACAAACCACAACCCATATTTGCATATCTGTCTCTTGCTCCATTTCACCCGCATGCATACTGTATCTGCATTTGAGCAGCACACAGAGAGACCAGCCTACAGTGGATTATTTCATAAGGTGATCCAAAATATCTCAAACAGCAGTGATTATTATAAGTTCATTTCACTCAGTGTATGCGCAGTGTTCCACACACACACAATCACACACACACACACACACACAGAGAAGCACAGAGGAATGTATTCAAATCCACGCTCGGCCACATGCCTCCACATGGAAATGTGTAGTGCACACCCAGGAGGAAATGCACCGCACGCACATATACAGCAGCAGCTGTGATCGTCCACGAACTACGGCCCCCACGGCAAAATATGAGATATAAATAAGGACCCTTCCAAAAAAATGCATTTGGTTATGAAGCGTGTTTGTATACATGTATGCAAGGTCAAACTGCACACATGAATACCAGTTGGTTATGTTATAAGAGGTCTTCTTTTCCAGAGATGTTTTAAGATTAGGTGCTCAGATATGGATGCTAATGAAGTCCTTGTCTCTGACTCAGACATCACAACGTTATAATTGATGCAACAGCACCAGTCACTGTAATCTAAATTCTGCGAGCGTTCATTGTTATATGAATCATCCGCCATTTATTCATCTGTCCATCATTTTCCACACTGCCATAAATATTAGGGCTGCAAAACACAATTAATACAAATTAATCACATTCAGAATAAAAGTTTATGATAATCATGTTATCATGATTTATGAGAGAGAGACAGAAAGAGAGAAAGACCTCTAGTATAACCATTGTTAAATTATATATATATATATATATATATATATATATATATATATATATATATATATATATATATATATATATATATATATATAGAGAGTGCAAACATTAAAAAATAAAAATAAAAGTATTCTAGACAACAGTAAATGGCCACTAGAGGTCCACATCACACCAATAAACCCTGCGCCAGAGAAGGCTTATATGCAAACATGGTAACCTGCATTCCTTTCCCTCCCAAGCACCTCATTGCTTAAGACCAGTGAGTGAGTGAGAGTGTGTGTTTTGTGTGTGTGTGTGTGTGTGTGTGTGTGTTTGTGTCTAGTCAAACAGGACAAAAAAGCAAGGTCCTCCATAAGCATTTCTAGAGGGTCTCGGTCTTGTAAAGTACTTTGATTAATGCTGACTGTACACTATCCTTCTCATTACAAAATGAATAATTTAAATTGCCATTAAATATTGATTTGATTTGAAATAGCTGTATTAGATTACATGCAGATTAACACTCAGCAAGGTTCAGAAGCTAACACAGCTATGCAGGCACTTAGCTCTCTGAGACAATGTCCATTTATAAAGTTCAACGATCTATGTAGAACAAAATTCGATTGCTAAATGCCATGCCATGACTGACCAATCACAACTGAGTATTTCAGAGCGGTTATTCATGCCACACACACACACACACACACGCATTCACTTAAATGCCTTTGTGTGCTAAGCTGTGACATAGTCTAAGACGCTTACATAACCAAATGAATGTGTGTGAGTAAGGTACAGTAGAGAGAGAGAGAGAGAGAGATAGTGGAGTGAAAACTTGGACAAGGTCACAATATTGTGATGTTTTTTTATGGATGTGCTTGACTTTAGGACAGGGACGCTTTCTGCACAAAATACAGGGTAATATTCACAAGACAGGAGGCAGGGCCTGGACTAATGCCTGCCAATAAAGTTCACGGCACTTATTCATTTCAAACATTTAACTAATTTCACCAGGTTTGATAACAAGTATCAAACTTACTGAATATTTATGAATATTTATTCATTCCATTTTGTAAAATTAGTTAGGTTTAGCGTTGGGGTTAAAGTGCCCCTAATATGGATTTTTGAAAATGAGCTTTCATGCAGTATGTAACACAGCTCTAAGTGAAAGAAAGCATAATGCAAAGTTTTAAATCTGAAAGTGCACCGTGTATGAAGTTATTGTCTCTCAAAACGAGTCCCGAACCGATTGAAGTTGGCATCAACATGAAACATTAGCATATTGCATATCCACACTTTAATGAGTTTTTTGAGTTGGTTTTGAATAAAAATGCTAATTCATTCTTAGCCACTAGGTGCAGCTTTTGGAGTGGTAAAACGGTCGTTAAACAAATAAGGTAAAAATAATAGGTCGCATTTATAATAAAATATGAACCTTTAATAACCTATAATAAGGGAACTTAAAGGGCTGATCTTCATTTATATGTAATCTGTAATAAACTGACTACCAATTTGCCAAAATGTAACCTAGTTAGAAATTTCTATAACATTCAAAATCACCAATGCAACATATTCTCTTGAGATCAGGTCAGTTCATCTCTGTTAAATTAAAGCTTCATCTTCTTCACATTAAAAATAATGTAACTGCTAGCGATAATAATAAAGAAAGGACTGAGTATGGATGACCAATAACCTACATTTCCATCTGACTGCCTTTATTCGGGATGCATCCGTTCAGCCACACATTAGCACATCTGTGGCATATGCAGAGCCACACATCCACCTCCCCCAGTGCCCCTGGAGCCACATGGATGTGCACTCAACCAGACATGAAGTCTATATCTACGGTACGAGACCACAATATCTCCTGCAAGTGTGTCACGAAGGACACAACCATGCACACTCAAATCAATAAGTGTGGCTCCAGGAAGGCTGATTTAGTAGACAGCAAACTTTATGTGGAATTTTAGCTCTATTTCACACCTCAGCGAGTTCAGCAGTGCTCAAACTCTGACAGAGAGACTACCAATTAACCTTTAGGTCTTCGGCACGCTGCCTAATGCTGCGTGATACCACACACACACACACAGATCTCCCTGCGCTCAGACTCCATGAGAATATGAAATCTCAGTCAGAGCAGCGAGATGAACAGCTGCACAACTGATGCCGAACGGGTTAAAATGCAACAAGAAAAACAGACTGAAGATCATTTAAAGAGTTTTCATTTGAATTTTTCGTCAATAAATTTAAAATTTGCACGGTACAATGTTATTTTGAACTATGCTAAATTTGATGTATGGACAAATACATCTGAAACGTTCTATGAAATATATTTAGAATTTCCTTAAAGAGGAAATAAAGTCATACAGAACATTAAATAACAACAGAATTAAATTTTGGGGTGAACAATCACTTTAAGATTAGCTATTTGTTCAGACAACCTACTAATTTATTAAAATCTGTGTAGATTTGCATCTGTTATAATCAGTGAAGTTGGCAGTGGATATATATGAGCGTTTTAGTGAGTGTGTAGAAGTGCGGAAAAACCTGGGGGCGATGTGCTTTGATGGTGCTCCCAAATCCACTACGGCAGACGGTGCGTCTCGTAACAGTGCAAAATCCCGTGTTCTCATTGGTCCCCCTCATCTCCCCAAAAACCCTATTAATTATTCAGAAATGTTAGCGAGGACTCCTAGTGAGCAACATTCTGCTCTCTGAGCTCAAACGACTTCTCGTGAACTTCTCATGTCTCATATCTTCAACCTACAGTGTTTCCAGTCAACTGTGGAAATCTAAAGCGTGTCTATTTGAGAACTTTCTATCTTTATTGTTAAGCAGCCCATGTTTTCCAGAATTTAAAGACTTTGGGAAACGTATTGCATGTTATTGTCGCATATATATGTATTTATTATATACATGCATTTAGCAGACACTTTATCCCAAGCAATCACGCACATGATAAATCCATCTTTTTAGGCAAGTAAATGTCATGTCATGAATTTTTTGTAATACGACAGAAAATGTGAGCTCTTTGAACCTCAGAGTCAGTTAAACCACTGCATTACGAAATTAAAAATATGGAAACATTGTAACTTAAATTAGCTTAAACCATGAATTGAATTATGGCAAGGATGCTCCTAGAAAGAAAGGCTAAATGGATGAGTCTTCTTTTATCTCTCTCTCCCACCCCCTTATCCCTCGCTCTGTCTTTCTCTCTTTGAGTTCCCTCTATGTGCTGACTGATGCAAAAGCTTAAAAAAAAAAAAAAAAAAAACTGCACTACTGAAAAGCTTAATTGACCTGACACGCTCTGCAAGGCAAGTATAACTTTTCCACTGTTTGTATTTTTGTTGATACAACTTTTTCTAAGAGTTACAATATCTACAGAAAAGCAGACTGTAGGAAAGGCAGCTTAGGTGAACCTTCTAATCCTGACCTACAAAACCTTTGGGCTGACCTTCAGGGATAAATTCTTCCTTCTCTTGATTCAATTATAGGGGTTTATATTAACCTCCAGCGATGGAAGTAACTAAAAAGGCTAACTACTACAAATGTTTGTTTTTAAATAGCTATAATTTTAAATTAATTTTGCATTAGTATGCTATTTTTTCCAATAAAACTTTGTCACATTATGATACATTGAGCATTACAATAAAAAAAGGTAGTCAGTAGTTTTATAGTAATATTTTTAAAATTGTTATCTTATTTACTTCTTATTTATTTACTTCGAGGCTATATTTGCCCAAAATAGTTGAGTTTGTTGTTCAACCCATTGCTAGTGTTTTTCTAAGTGGTATATTTCTCCTTCAATGCTAATTGACACAGCATTATTATCATTTTGACTGACATTATAAAGTAAGTTTAGACTAAATACATGTTATTAAATGTTCTCTTTTTTGGACAACAGGTTTATACGTGCTTTGTTACCTGTGGTGTCACTTGCTCTACGACTTTTAAAAAGGTTCCTCTGGTATTGTGGTTTGGAAGCACACTGGTCAATGCGTTCAAACAACATTATACTTTTCATAACAGTACATGCTAATCAATAACTGGGGCTAAGCCGTATTAGCACCACGCAGCACAATATATCGTTCATGCAATACTTGAACACACTCCTGCCCCTCCAGACACCCCTTGGGAAGCTAAGCCTCCTGACTAATGAGAAAATCCCTCGTTAATTCCTGTCGTTGTATTGCCTTTTGCTAATTACATGGACTGTAGGTTACGAGGCTGGACTGAGAAAGTTTGGCAGTGGTGTTAGCAGGATGAGTAAGCAGCAACAGAGTCATGCCAGTTAGGATGGTGACATGAGACACAATTTTTAATGATTTATTACTCCCCCTAAGGCCAATAAATATTTAGATGCATGTAAGAGATTATAGTGATCTTAATGCAGAAGCTTATGGACAGATGATGCCCTGACACAACCTATGGGACTTACTATGATCTCTGTAAATGAAAACAACTGATTTGCCTCGCACACTACTCTAGCATACAGTAACAGTTTACTTGCTATTATATAACCTGTTTGTTTTTAGTTATGAAACTAAGAGCATGAGAGTAATTTTCGCTCTACAACAACTAATTTTAAAGAATCATTTGGACAAAAATGTATAACATCCCACCATTTACAACAACTAGAACACTGGATCTCATTTACACCATAAATCAACATGTCTGTAATAAAGATGACTCCAACATTTTTTTCACATCATGCTAAAGTTTTCAGACTATGAGCCATTCACACGAAGGACTGATGACAGAAATGGCATGGTTCTTTCGTACCGCAAACACGATACTTGACTCTGAACTGCTGCTAATCATTATTCTTTTATCTATAACATTCTGACATTTGTACATCTTCTCACACTTAGATGCATTTTGTCATTGCATTGTTGTGTATTTAGGGCATACGCGTGAGCAGCGTGACATGTTTACATTAATCTACAGCCCACCTCCAGAGGTGCAGCGGTGTTGGAAAATTTTTAACACAGTATACGGTCACTCAGCCTTTTCAAACTTCTTTCTGCCCCCAAATGAAGAACGGATATCAACTTTGTTTGAAGTATGTCGGGCCTTATCTGCTGACTGTGAAAAAACACCCTTCTACAAATGTTTTGGTTAAGTTTTTATTTTGAAGTAGTTTGCACTACAGCATAACACCTTGGAAATGCATTCGATTTTTTTTAATTCAACCGTCACCAGTTCTTTCTTTCTTACATCTTCAGTGAAAAACACAAAATGTGCTTTATGAATAACATTTTGCGTGGTTAAAAAAATTATACAAAGGTCAATATATCAGCTCACCGTGCATAACAGGAAGTATCAAGCAATGCTACATCATGTATTTTGTTTTCATCTTTGAGCATAAAGGAAATGCCTTCTAGAAAGATATTTTCCTCTATCTGTCTAACACACATTTAATCACAGACTGATAATTCAGACAGAGTAGATTTATCTGAAACAGATAATCTTGTCAAAGTGAATCAAATTAGTGGCAGGTCAAACATCAGCGTCGGCCAAACGGCCTGACAACACACGCATTAGATGCAATGATGCAATCACTTGTTGTTAGTCTTAGCAAAATCCAATAAAATAAATCCCAGCTGTGTGTCCTAGCCTCACATTTAGCACATGGCTTGTTAACAAAGGTGCCAAGGCATTGTGGTGCAGCACTTGCTGTGCTAGATCGCTGTGGCTGATTTACTTGAGTGTTTTTCTCCGTGTTGGTTCGTCACCCCTGTACACACAAGCACAGCAGGGTTTAACCAAACGTCTTAGACGCTCATCGAACGTCTGCCATAAAGACTAAAAGGAGATGACGGCTCTTGGTACAGAGAGCACAATAGCTATTCAGGGAGGACTGCCCTCAGAACAACTTACAATGACTCGACAAAGAGGAACAGAAAGATGAATAGACAGAGAGAGGCGATTCGGGAGAGACACACACACACACACACACACAGCCAAAAAGAATTTTCAAAAATGTCACAGAGACATGGATGAGCAAATACCTACGATTTCAGAAAGGCTTCAGAAAATCTAAAAAACTGCATTTGGAAATGACCAAAAACTTCTCTTTATGGCCGAACTGAGGGAGTGTGGGAAGAGAATTCCAATTATGCACAATTCTAAGAGAAAGACAGTCCCAACACTCAACAGAGCAATCTGAGGCCATATGTTAGTGGCCGTGGACACCCATGCCTGCCCTCAACAAGGTCCTTCGCTGCAGAAATAGGCGCAGAACAATGCGTCTTTCTCAAGATGACCACAAAGCCACCGTACTGACGGAACAAAGCTTAAGTGTGAGGACACTTGTGGGAATGACATGGGTTAATCAGCAAAATGACATCAACGGCCACAATGACGCAACCTGTGCTTGCCTTGTCCAACAAAAAACAACTGACATCATCCTTCTCTCCTACACACTGTTCATTTCTTGTAGGTCAACTTATGAGGGGGATTTCGCCACAAAAGTACAGGCTCTTCCGGTCGTGAAAGAGGCAGACACCATGAGCTATTATAGCAAAATAAAAAAAGGACTCACACACACACACACACACACACACACACACACACACACACACACACACAGGGTGCATTTGATGCATTGATAAAAAAAATACATAAAAACAGTAATGTTTGAAATATTAATACGATTCAAAATAACTTACATTGTGCTAAATTTTAGAATTGTTTTGTGATGAAAATTATTTCTTGAGTACATCAGTGTGCAATTATGCTCAAAAATGTATTATCAATTTTATATTTTTGTAATAATAATAATATGCAATTAAAAATAGAAACCTGTTGCAAAAATTATCTTTACTAATACTTTATTGCATGCTTACTGAGCAAAAGTATTAATCTATAAGAAAAAAAAAACTCTTAATGACCATAAACGTTTCAAAAAGAAGTAAATATATTTTTGATTACTGCTATTAAATTTAATTTATTATATTCGTTGTTGTTATTATTTAATTAATATTTTTTCCAGTTCCAAATAATGTCACAAATTGCAATTGTACAGACCAATGATAACATTAAGTCACACCTCTAAGCGACAACCCCACCTACATTAAGCGTCTTCCTTAGCATTCTTATTTTCCGCATTCAGTGCTCAGGCACTTACCAGGTAGTGTGGAGATCGAAGGTAAGAAAACATGTCTTCTGTGAGTACGGGGCCAAAACCGGCCCTTGCTTAGAAAGTTACGTTCTTCTTGCAGCAAGAGAGAAATAGAGCGATACAGATAAGTTGGAAGAATGCAATTAGGAACCAGAGACGTGACAATCATGGCTTTCCAACGCAAAGTCTCAAAGAGGCAGGGACAAGGTGCTTAAAGAGAGCATCTTAGTGAGTTAAATATAGAAGCAGTGGAGTTCTCTTTAAATAGGCTCACTCATTAGGACACTGGCCGTAACCACAGTGGAGTGGAAAGAGAGAGGGAGAGAGTAAAGCAACCTCTAAGAGAAAGCAGGACACGGTAGGCCTGTACGCTGAAGTTCAGAGGTCATGGCACTGGAGATCAATGGGGATGGAGTTCACACGCTCCAAAGAAGAACGGTGGGATTTCAATTACCATGGTTCCTGTCAGGGTCTAAATTTGAATCTCTGTTCACACTGACAGTGATTAAATCACTGGAGGTCACCATGTTACTGAGCTATTAGAGGGATGCTATTGGACGTTTCAACCTGACTGCCGCAACCATCTGTATCAGGTGGCATATCGCATGAACTTAACTGACTGAACTCCCACTGGTTGTCACCAACTCAATATTTCTTTGAATCTGGTCAGATGACAATTAATGGCTTCGCTGTCTAAGGCACTGTAATTAAAGTTAAAACGCATAATTTTCATTAAATACTCTGTTCTCTTTTGCAGCCTCTACAGGTACACCATTTGTAGGTTGATTCCATTGAAAAGTAAAAACCGCTTTCAAAACGTCCCTTTATTTAAGCATCTCAACAAATCTAACATAGCAACAGCGGCTCATCCAATAGCGTTGAGCGCGAGGCAGGGCTGTCGGTTTCTACAACCAATGGCGTATGAGGAAAATGTTTGCAAAATGTGCTTAAAAACCAGTCAAGGCTTGAAGAATAGTGCGTGCAGGATGTACCAGCTTTGAGTCAGCACTTCTGACATTTCATTGGCAGGGCAGTTACCCAATGCAGGGCTTTGAACAAAGGAACAATGTTGTGAGCCCCCCCATGTGCCTGTTCAAGCTCTGTATAAGTCTTATGCTGATAATTTGCACACGGTCACGTCTCGCCTCGTGCCCAATACATCACACCCACTCACAACCCCACACACTGAATAATGCATACAGCAGTGTGGCTGAAAGAGACTGTGGTGTTTACAACTGTCTGAAGTACCACCAAAGACCCCTAAAGGCAATTCTGATGAATCGATGTTCATTTTTGTAACTTCAATGGCATGTGTCAAATTATTACCCGTATCAAAAAGATATTAAAGCTGTTTACAGCAAATGCTGCCCCGTATGAACTCATTTACATATTTTCTCAGTTAGAGTGGGTTATTATCTGAAAATGCAATATACGCCAACCATCTTAATTTTATAATGAAAAGTACTTATAAACCGGTTGTCAACAAATAAGAAGCTGTAAGGTTTCACAAAATAAAAAAAAACTTGATGGTTTAATGTTTGAAAAAAAAAAAATACAAAAAAGTATGACAGACATTAAATATTAATATTGTAATTTTTTATTATTTTTCTACTTAAATATGCATTTTTAATTTACAGGAAAACATTGCAATTGCACTATTTAGCATTCTGTTTAAATAATATATTTATTACTGTTACTATTGTCACGATGAGTTGATTTGTTTAACAGGAAAAAACTAACAAAAAAGTAATTTTGTAAAAGTTACTTTTTTCTTCTCGACTGCAAGTTCACATATCACAATTCTTTTATTTTTTCTGAATTACAGGACATAAATTCATTTTCTTAGAATTGTGAGTTTATCACAATTTCAAGTTCTTGTGATTTTAACTGTTACTGAAATTATAATTGAGTTTATCTCTGAGAAAAATCTGAATTGTGAGATGTAAACTTGCAATTACAAAAAGAGTGAGAAAAAATGTAGTAATTACCTTTTTCTTATTTTTTTTTCCATGAAAATATCCCTTAAACAAATACTTATAAAAGTCTCTCACATGCTTTCATGCAGAAAGTGTCCCTATGGAGATTACAGAAATGAATGAGAGGGTGAATCAGGTTAATTAAAGCTTAGACACTCTGAATGCTCATGTTTTTATCAAAGCACTCTCATTTTAAACAACAAGATAAGAAAGAGGCAAGGTTAAAACGTCACCAGCAATCTCCACAAGAATACTGTAGAATGCGTGTGCGCGTGATCTCTTCTGGAGAGGTGCGAGTATTACCAAGTCTGTCATAATGATAACAGACCATTAGGTCCACCAACTCAACATTCAACATTTCAAGAGCTCTCTTCCTCTCTGCTTCCATCTCTCCAGCACTTTCCTCTTCCCACATAGGACCCACACAGCACTATCCCTGTGCATCTGTGCGCAAACATATAGATGTTCAGAGCTAATCCAGCATTAAACCTGTGACAGAACCCTAGATTCGGATTTTGTCGGTTGGAGAAGAATTTAGAAACGCCAATTCAAGTTTTTAGTGCTACATTTGTAAGAGACATCAGAGACATCACTGACACTTTTCAGGGCAATCAGGTCAAGTCATGTGATCATTTTAGAGCTCTATCTAGTGAACAGGAAAAACAAGTTGTTCATTAGAAATGTAAAACGGTGGTTTGTGTCTGTAGACATCAGTAAGATGACTTGGTTAGAGGACAGACAGTATTAGTTAAATGTCTCATGTAAATTTCATATTGTCCAAGAATTTAGTGCTGATAGCAATTTCAATTTACTATTATTTATAGAATTTATGTGCTTTTTTACATGTATTAATTAATGCGCACACACACACATTTTTTTTTATAACAAAATAATGGTTATGGTCTAGTGTTTTTGTTATTTTTAAGAGAGAAAAAGAGTGAAAGCATCATTACCAGCAAAGAAACAGAGGAAATAATACCACTGTGAGGAACAAAAAGGCAGACAAAGACAGGAAATGAAGTCAGACAGAAGTGTTGTTTGGGGTACAGGTGAGAGAGGGCCGCTCAAGAAAACAAAACAACGTAAGGCAACATATATTAGACGGCTTTTGTCTTTTTGATTTACATGTATTCATTTAGGAGATACACAAATACTGTAAAATCTGCTCTTTATATTATGTCTAATAATATAGTTCTTTAACTTTTCTAACAGTGGCTGGCTGCTTTGCATGCTGAATGTCTCATCCTGTTGAAGTGAGTGATTTTTGTCCAGAAAAAGAAACGAGAGAGAGAGAGAGAGATGAGAACACAGACAGAGACAGAGACAGCTGGAAGCGGCGGCGTATTGGGTTTAACGCAGACAGATAATAGAGATCTCTTGCAGAGCACCCAGATTCTTTAATCTAGAACTGAACATTTGGTTAATAGAAGAGCAAAGAGCATGAGAAAAGAGGCACCCACTAAAAACTTTGGCATTAGCTGTCACGTATCTTATATACTGGTCTTGGTCTTACGTTTTAGAAGCCAGACAGAGAGTTAAATGGCAACACTAATCTCACTAAGAACTTCAATGAACCCTTGTGCTCTGCTTGAGTGCGATATCCAGATAGTTTCACATTCAATTTCACAAGTTCGAATCCTAAAGGTCAAGTGAAGCTTGTTTGTCATTATTCTTACTCCTCCTACATTCTACAGCCAACTACTATAGAAGAACAAAAAATAACCATGAGTTACGTAAACAAGGGAGACCACAGCAACAACGCCGCCTGGATTACAGATTTCAAATCTGATTTCCCCTGTTTGCCTGGAAGGAGAATGACCTGTTAATATAAAAAAACCACCACAACAAATCAAGACATGCACTTATTTATCCTGAAACATCTGTTTTTGACTCAAGGTTTTGAATCGGAGGAAACAAATGAAATTAAGATTACAGGATTGCTTCTTAGACAATTTATAGCTATGAAATTTCAGGTCTGAGTTTCATTTTAATATCAGTAATACGGTCTCTTCCTCACTTGGAAGCTGTCAAAATAAGCAGCAATATATGAAAAGATTTTTTTTTGAGACCAAGTGCCTATCATTTAATTAAATAAACTTTTGTCTAAACAGAAGTATTAGTTTCATTTGTGTCCACTATAAAATTCTATAGAAATCTGTTGCGTAACCAACAATTTTGTCACTGTGTTTAGCAAATTTAGAGAATTTGAATAAATATAGTGTAAATGTACAATAAGATTTGTGACAACATAATCTATAAAATACCACAAAATAATTATTTTTCAGATAGGTCACAACCTACAAATATGTGTCTCTTTTAGAACTGTGTGGCCTTTTCAAACATCCTCTGCTGTCTTTTGCCCACCCACACAGTTAGCCTCGAACAGCCATCAAACCAGTACTTTACATCTGTCATCTCATATTCTTTTGCGACATTCTCTTCTTCTCGCCCTTTGGCTGACTGACTGGATGAGAGTATTTCAGTTGAAACCGAATGGTAAAGAGGCATGGAGACTTTTTGGCCCCCCCTCAGATGTCGGATAATGTGGCTTTTGTCAGTCATTCAGCCCTTTGGAGGCCACTGGAGTCTCATTCTCTGCCTATAGTCCAGTGATGACAGCACTTCTACTGCGGTGGCCTTAGATTCAGCAAACAGCTCCACTATGTGATGCTAAAAGCAAACATTTAATTCAGGTTAGACTGCGGTGGTTCCAAAGCCAATGATTGGTCTCCCGCCACTTTGTGAATTTGTTCATGGGATTTATTTTTAATAATTCTCTGTTGCTTACAATGACAGAAATTTTAAGCGCACACACACGCAGGCTTAATGAATAGACCTGAATATTAACTCTTGGCAGTTCCCCTGAGTTATTGTTTGGAAATAATAAAGAAAGTATCTAACTTCTCAGAATCACACGATGAGTTCCAGAGTACTCAAATGTCACTTTTTTTTAGGTTTTAGATTTACTTCTCTATTACTCACAAATATCAGTATCAGCCAATATATCTGTCATAATGTTTTTGGATTTCATGTTTGGCTATTTATCTATTACCAAGCACAACTTAGATTATAAACATTACTGCATCAATGCCGATAAATGTTTGCGAATCCTGTAAGAGAGACACACCAGAGCACAAGCGGCTCTTTGAGTGTTTGCTTTGGCTCTTAAAACTCTCTTTGTGCCAGTATAAAGGGGCATTTTGGGGCACCCAGTGCACACTGGCACAAACACCCACCCAAGCCTTTCTTTCCAGTGGCACAAGCAGACAGCAATCCATCACACAGTGCACAGACAGAGAAAGAGATATTATTAACCTTCCAAAGAAGGACAGGAGATGTGTAATAGGACTTAATTAAGATGGTGGATAGAAAAACTGCCCTTTTAAGAGATGATTAACATTATTGGATGGTATTCAAGCACACTGTAGCATAGATGTAAATCAATATTTATTTATTTATTTTTTACATATAATGTTAAGTTTGTGTGCTGCTTTCCCTTAATCCAGTTCTTTCCCATCCACCCCCAACCCCCACGTCTTTATGGAGGTACCATAAGAGGCTTTTACATGGGGGGTGGGTTGTTTAGGGCAAGACAACAAGGGAAACATGCTCCATACTAACTAAAATAACACTCCAAATCTTTCTAAACTGCAAAAAAAAAGCTTTTCTAGCCTAGATTTTTTTTATTGTTTTGTTTCCAGCTAAAAATCTACAAATTCTTAAATTAAAAGTAATTTTCTAGACAAGTAAAAATTTTATTCTTGTTTCAGAAAAATACGTAAAAATGAAGGTGAATTTTTTTTTTTAGAACAAGCTAAATAATTTACCAATGGGGTAAGTAAAACAATCTTATTTCAAACTGAAAGATTTTTTTGCCTACCACATTGGCAGATTATTCAGCTCGTTTCAAGTAAATATTTTGACTTCTTTTTTTTCCTGAATACTAGAAAATAATTTTTACTTGTCTATAAAATCCTTCTTGATTTAACAATTTGTAGATATTTTGGCTTGAAACAAGACAAACAAAATCTAGGCAAGAAAAGCATAGGTTGCTTGATTCAGAAGCTGTCGCAACTGGCATTTTGAAGGATGGGTTTAACTTCAGGTTGAAACTCTGAACTGTTAAGACCGGCTATTTCCCCAAGAGCACTAAAAGAGAAGTTGGGAGTGAAATCTGAGAGCAGGAACCACTCAGTAGCGAGCCAGCCAGAAAGTATGCGGAAGATGGCGAGAGAAGTCTTTAACTGGTCTTTTAGACTGTCTTCGAACCTTTTAACTGGACAGAGTGTTAATAAACACAGGATCAGTCAAGCTGATCTTCTGAGGATTACGTTAGACATCGCAAACTGTCACTCTCATTCACAAGCTTCCCACTATGTACCACAGATTATCAAACCTTCTGTAGAACACGTGAAAACGTTTCTTGATTTTAGTCTTTTCAGTGAAATTTTTTAATTGGTTTGAACCCACTGACTGCAGACAACAGACTTTCATTGTTCCACGCAAAGAACTACGTGAGAGTGAGTCGACGTTTTTTTTTATTTTTGTGCGAACTGTCTCTTTAAGAACTGACAGTGGACCCCGGCTTAACATTGGGTTATTTCAAAAGCATCTCTTTATGTAATAGTGAGATTAGCACAAGCATAATCTACAGCTCACACAACAAATCTTAGTGATCAAGTAGTATTTGGTGCAAGAATGCCAACGGATAACATCAGCAGTGTTTTAAAAGGAAGGACATCATAAGGTCAAAGGTCTTCTGATGGATTGCTCTTACACAAAAGCTCTTACACAAACACACCGCAGACGCAAACTGGCACCCAAATATACACATACAGTAATACTGAAAGTGCAAACAGACAGTGGACAGGGGAAGCTCTACGAACAAAGATCCTTCAGCGGGGACTTCCTGTGTCCTTTAGCCTCAACTGATTCACAGACACAAAAGCTGGCAAAAAGTGAGTGTGTGCAGACAACTTCACAGAATGCCCACACGAAAACTAACAGCTTTGTAAACACTACCATGCATGTACACCCCATACAACATATTGTTTAACATTTGTCTAACTAGAGTTTTACTACAAATATCATGATTAATCTACAGTTAATTTAGCTAAACCATGGCTGATTTGTGATTAACATCATGGTTAAACTGTATTAACTACTTTTTTTTTGTCTTTTAAAGTAAAACCATGGTTATTTTTTTTGTAAGAGTCACATTTCAAGTCATATTTCACAACCATGTTACATGAAAAAAAACTATACAAACTAGACATATACTATAAGCTAACTATAAGCTTGACTAGTAAAGAAATTCCCATGACATTGAAATATAAATATTTTGTAGCATTTTAAAACAAAAAGAAAATTTGTTCAATGTTTCAATGTTTCTTCAAAGAATAAAAAAATTATATTAATTATTTATATTATAATATATTATTAAAAATATAGTATTTGCATACTATTATTATTACAACTTTGAAATGAATGTTTTTCTTAGTTTTTTCATAAAATAGTTCTTTCATAACAAATCAGTATATTACAACAATTTTAAGACTAGAGATTTATGATATATTATATAATTATAATAATAGGAATATTATGAGTATTTTTCCAATATTATTATAATTTAAGTAAAACATTAAATCTGAAACAATAAGAAAAAATTTAATAATAATAATATTTCACAAGACAGAAACATTCTGCAGTGTGTTAATAAATAATAAAAATGCTTACAAAAAGTGCTTAACTGTAGTAAAACAGTGCAAATTTAAGTAGGTTTGGGTTTAATTCTTTCTTTTGGTTTGGGTTAAATATGATCTGGACATGTTCTGCACCTGACTATTTCTTTGCAAAGGTTTGTCATGAGCATTGACAAACAACAACTTTCAACTTTGAAGGCATTAACCAGGTGTCAATCATCCACGCTGGAGAGAGACATCAAACATATTATGGCCTTTCAGACGCAGCAGGGCACACACGGTACTGAGACACCCATCTCCACAGTGTTATTCACTTTATTAATGAACTCATGAAGAGAAACAGAGAGGAAGAGGGCCTTCAGCCAATCACAGGCGAGGACAGCAGGGGCTTGTGGCCTTGTACTTCCTATCCTCTTTCCACACACACAGAGATGTTGACAACTGATATATTTAGACTTGTTTGAGAGCAAGTAATATTGAGGAAAAGGAATTCCCACAGGGAATAAAAATCCATTGGCAGGTTTGCTGACTGCACAGCATGTATGTAGTCATAAAACACTTGACTTGTGGGTGGGTTAATTGTTTTTGAGTAAGCAGATCACTCTGGATCATTCTACATTAGAAGTTCTCTATTGTCACAGATGCACTTCAGCTCAGCAAACCGAGGTGTAGAACGTTCCCTGTGACAAAAGCACTCATGCACCGCTGTTATAATGTACAACATCATCAAAAGGTCATAAACCCCCGAGAGGGACGGGTTACCTCCGTTCAATCACTGTTGTTTTGTCTCTCTCTTCTATTTAACTTTAGCTTTTCCCACAGCTAAATGGATATACCTCGGATGCTCTGAATTGCTGAATTGCTCCGAAGTGGTATGAAAATGGGGGAAAATTGATAAGAGAGAAAAGAGGAAGATCTTAAAGAAAGAAAATGCTGACATGGCAGCCTTTCCATTAAAAAAAACAAAAAAACAATACAACTACACATTCATTAACAGGTGCTCCACCTGACATTCCACTCCCAGTGAGAAAAACTAATAATTAACCACAATGTTTTATATCTAACTTCTGACTTAATTCTAATTACGATTTCACAGAACATACAATCTAATGTCTCTTTTTCGAGATATTAAGGCTTTTTATTCAGCAAAGATGCATTAAAATAATGAAATCAGTATTTTATAATCTGTTTAAACGTATTATGCAAAATAACGTAAAAAAAATACACTGTTTCCACAAAAATATTAAGCAGTACAACTATTTTCAACACTGACAATAATAAGTAATGTTTCTATTTAATACCAAATCGTCATATCGGAATGATTTCTAAAGGATCATGTGACACTGAAGACTGCTGTAAATATTTCACAATATCACTGTTTTGCTGTATTTTTTATTAAATAAAATGCAGCCTTGGTGAGCATAAAATACTACCTTCCTGAACATTAAAAATCTTTGATGATTTTGAATGGTAGTGACACTCATCTGTGAGTTCATGTCTGTATATAAACATCTCTTTTCGAATATTTTGATCACACCCTCAATGAAAGACTTGATTTAACTAATAATTAAAGTTCAGGGTTAGTAGATTCTAATCAAAACAACAGATATCTATCAAACGTGTGTGTGAAGCTAAACTTACCTTACCCTCAGGACACATTCTGCCGCCACAACATGTCAGCTGTGCTCATCGACAGCAGAGAGACAGAATGAGTGAGACACAGAGCTGCTCTGACAGCGTGAGGGTACCAAACCCCCCACACCACCCCGAACACACATCGATTTGATGTCCACTGCCATCTTTCAGCCTCAAGTCCATATTAGGGCAAAAATAGAGAGAGAGAGACAGGAACAACAACAGACAGGAGAGCGAGCGCGAGATCTTTGATACTTGAGTAAATATTAGATTAGAGTGAGCTGTGCTGTTTTCCGACCATCAGGATCGGTGGGTCTTTATTGGGTTATCCAACTGAACCCAGTGTGTGTGTGTGTGTGTGTGTGCTGGGACAGGAATGAAAGGAATGCTCGGGCCTCCTTTACTGTCAATGCAGAAAAGAGCTACAGGATTCACTGACATATATATATATATAGACAAATGTTAATGCTTATCACATATGTAAAAATGTACACAAAAAAAACACATTGAAGCAGGCGGTAAAATGTAAAGCTGAAGTATAATCTCAAGTGAAGACAATAACTGTTCACACAAAAGAAATCACCCAACTGAAGGGGCTGAATTTAATTTTGTGCAGCTGCCTGTTAGAAAAGCCCCTGCGCTGTTATAAAAGCCATTCATAATCTTTTATTAGAGAGATGACATGCTAGTAATCCCCAGGTCAATCGTTCATGTGTGTCTTCTGATGAATATTTCATAAAAAAGGATATCTTAAAAAAAAAAAAAAAAAAAAGTACAATAAGGAAACACTTCTAACAGACAAAAGTGAGAGTGTGGGGGAGGAGAAAGGAGCAAGAGAGAGAAAGTGTGTGTGCAAATCTGCTTGGGGTGAAGATAAAGTTGGAGCGTAGAAAAAGGCGAGAAATTGGGGTCCTAAATCCGTCCTCTGTGGGCCACTCTGGTGGAGTATTGAGGGGAAACAGATTTGGACCTCAATCCTTTTCAGAGCGCAGGAGCTGCCCATTCATAAGAGACGAGGGGGGATAGGCGTCAAGAGGGATGCAGGCAGAGAATATGACTTTGGACTAAAAGTAATTCTATGAATAATTCCCCCCAACTGAAAATTCATCTAGACTTCCAAGCCTGTATTTTTTATTTCACTGTAGTTAAGAACTAAAACTATTCGAAACATATTATGAATAAAAATACACTTAAAATAATAATGTTAGATGAAATTATTAAATGTTACTTTGAAAACTAAATTAAATATTATAAAGTAGCACTGAAATCACTGAAATAAATTAAAGCTAAAAAAAAAGAAAGAAAAAGTAGAAGCATATATATTCTTATATAGTCAAACGTTAAAATGTTGTTTAAACTATTTAAGCATTTATTAATAACATTAACATTACTTACTCCCATTCAATTAAGCCACACAAAAATATCATAAAAATAAATAGCAAATAATGACCTACAAGAAAAATAAATATCTATTTTATGGCTTCACAAAGTTTCACAAGGGGTTTGGAATCACACAAGGCTCAGTAATCATTAACAAAGTTCATTTTTTGGGTGAACCAAACATCACACACAGCAGATGTTATGAATGAGATCTGGAGGGCAAATGTTCTTTGTCTATGAGAATAGTTGTTAAACGGCTGATTAAGTAATCACATGGTTTAGTATTATCAGCTGACCCTGATGGACAAAGCCTGACATGGACAAATCCCTCAAAAGCCCAGTATACTGTATGTCCTTTTCAAACGCATATATATGCATGTGCACTGTGTGCCTGGAACCTGACTTTGAGGAGCATTATGATTATTTTCATTTAAAAAGCAACAGTCAGTGTCTAAATACCGAGGTTGTTGATCAAGGCTGTTGAAGATCAGCTTAACATATATGACAAGCTACAGGTTTAGAATTCACAGACTAGCCCGCTTATTGTTCTTATTGCTAACAATGATGATCTGATGCTTGCACAACCCACTGGACCCAAATGTCTCAATGTGCATCTTTCAATCTCTTTCACACATATACAAACATAAAACGGGGGCAACAACATGATCTAGCCAGATATGACCTACTTTCTATTCTCCCACAATCCCCTTTGTTCCCCAGCAGCACCCTCTTTTAGAGAAACATAGAGAGAGAAATGGGGGAGGAGGATAGTAACAAAGACTAAACACCCTATTCCACACGATGCACCCCGAGACACTCAAAAAGCAAACTCAGTCAACTCAAAAACTACTTGGTACATACTGGCCAAAACTGACATCTAATAAGTAGCAGATTGAACATAGTGCATGTTTCATGCTTCAATTTGTTAGTTTGTGTGTGTCTATATATATATGGTATTTTTTTGTTTTTCATATTGCACAAAAATATAGCTTTAATTTTTTATTTACTACAAGAGCAAAACAGGGAGGATTATATTTAAATATTTATACAGAGCTACATTTAATTTAACTTATGTAATCATTTTACTAATAGTTAATATAATTCTATACCCCCCCCACAAAAAAAAACACCAAAATACGCTAACATTATAAAAAGATAATATTATATTTTCATATAATAATATCATATATTATTTACATAATATATGAGTGTCATGCATGTATATATTTAAGAACAATGTTATGCTTTTACGTTTATTATTTTTAATCAAATGTAATACTCTAAAAATATCAATGTATATACAATGTAATATATACAGTATGTGTGTATTTAGATATACATAAACACAGTACACACTCATATATTATGTAAACAATAATCTAATAAATATAGATTAAAAAGCTGCAGAATTCAAATAAATTGTACACCATCAAAAAATAAAAAGAAATGTGTTGTGTCATGTTTTGTGATTTCAGTGAAGACTCTATTATTGTCTAAGAATCAAATCTTGTGATGTGGCCACAATTTTCACCTCCACAGCAGAGAACAGACTACATCTCCTGATGAACAAGTGTCACGCAGCGGAAAGAAAGGGATGCAAGAGGAGAGGAAAACACAGCTGAATCCAATTTAACCTGACAGAAAAGACAACATGCCACTGTAAATGTCAGAGGCAAAACCGAGGGAGGGACAAAGAGAAAGGTGTGAGGAAGAAATGTTAGATTAGTCTCGTAGTAATTGTCGGAACAATGCGTTACAGAAATAGATAATGACAGTCACAGGATGAAAAAGAGATGAGAGCATTTTTGGTAAAGATAAGTGCTGGAAGTACAGAGAATCAAAGCCGAAGATGACATTGAAAGAGATAAAGGGAGAACATGACTAAGTTTGGGAGTGAGGGAGAATGAAAGAGAACAAATAAGCTTGAGAGCGTGGGAGAGTAACGAGGAAGAGGAGGGAGAGCATCGCTTATTCTTACCTGCATGTGTTCGGTAGAGCTGCTGCTGAGCTCATCTCCAGATTCAGAGTCATTTCTCATTTTGTCCATCCCATCTCCTGGTGAAACGCTTCCGTCCGTGTCCACCGACAACCCGCCTGGGAGCTTCCCCAGGCAACCTTGCTCTCGCGGAGGGGATTCCGCTCGCCCTTGTGGAAGCGTGGGGTTGCCATGATGATAGTTATGATGGTTGTTGTTATTAAGCAGAGTGAGCTCTGCAACAACGTTCTTCATCCCCGAGTTCTGATTGCTGTCCCGCAACAACAAAGGCGGCGTCAGTTGACCTGGCAATGGGGAAGGCGTCGTCGAGGGAGGTGGCCTGCCGGAGCTGGACCGTTCCGTAGGAGCGCGTTGGTTGAGATTTTCGTTCGACGACCGGCACTGGGCGATTTCAAGAACGTTAGGGGGCTTTGCGCGAGGTTTAGGTGGCGGCATAAGGGCACGTCTGACCTCTCGGACGTACTGGGCAGGGACGTAAAAAGCCTTGGTGCCTTCCTCCCGACGAACCTGCCACCAGTCCTCATTGGTTTTGCGAACCAACATGTAGCATTCACCCTGCCGTATGGAGATGAGTCTATCTTTCGCCTTGTACTCATAATCGTACTCCACCTCGATATACACCTGCCCCGGGGCGATGGACAAATCGCAACGGCCATCCCGTTCCGTCATGGCTCAATCTGTCCGGGAGTTATTCAGAAGAAAGCCTGTAAGTGGATCCACATCTCTAGCTGGGTCTCCACGACTGCAAAAAGAGAGAATGAGATTGTTAGCATGTACTTTTAAAAGATAACAGTATTAATGAGTAATTCACTTTGAGAATAAATATTTACTGGTAATTTATTCACATCATTCAAAATGTCTACCGACGAAGACTTTACAAAGCAAACACACAAAGAATGTCAAAACCCCTTTACAAAAACTACTTTTTGCCCTACTCTACATTTCTGATGTACATACGTATCCCAGATAATTCAAGATGATCAATTGTGGTTAATAAGTTTTGTTTTTTTTACAAAATGACAGATAATTTTACTACATAAGATATTTATTACTCGACCCGGAATCATGTAGAACCCTTCAACCCAATGACCACCACTGAAGTCCAGTATATGGAAAAAAATCCTGTAATGTTTTCCTAAAAAAAAAAAAAAAATTAATTCCTATGCGAGTTAAAAAAAAGACACAAACATCTTGAATGACATTAGGGTGAGTAAATTATCAGGAAATTTTCAATTCTAAAAAATGACCTACTGCTTTGATTAATACTGTGACAAATCTGAATAAAAACACACTTTAAAAAAAAAAAAAAAAAACGTTACTGTACTCTTTCAACACTGAGGGCAGCCACATAGTAACCTAATCATGTGTGAGGACACCATGGCAACCAACATATCAGTAATCCAATGATCAAATTACAATGACAGGTCTTAAGGAACACAAGCACAGTCACTCACATGCACAGATCACTGAATGAACGGAGTGATATTTTCCAGAGTATGGCCTGCAGATCCCTTTCTACTGTCAACATGCATCTGTTTGGCCCCAGATCCCTCTCTCACATGTACACAATCCCCCTCAAGCATTCTTAGGTTAAATATACACTGTCATGTTCACATATGGTGCTTAAAGATGATGGATTGTGACAGCCTTAAGCCGGATATAAAGAGAGACTGGATTCACTCTTCCTTTTATTTCCCCTTTGTTCTTTCAGCCCTTCAGTATACAAAAAAAGCCCATTTTGACAGTCTGATGCATACTATGCACAAAAATGGCAAGCACTTTAAGATGTAATGAGGTGGAGAGGTATTTTTAAAATACCATTTCAAATTTTGGTCTATTAAATACAGTACTGTTGAAAAGTTTGGGGTGTACGTTTAAGGCTGATAATAAACGTTTTGAGCAATGTTGCCGTAAATGGTGAACCCGGTGAGACACAGAGCCCACCACTGATCTAAATTATCCAGATATAAATTTGTTACCCATTCTCAGTTGAAAAGTGACCAAGCAACATTGCTAAAAAAAATAAAAATGTTTGAAAGAAGGCTGTTCATTTGGCATCACAGGATTAAATTACATTTTAAGTTAATTTAATTTAATTTTAATTTAATTGTAATAATATTTCAAGGTTTTTTTTTTATTATTTAGCATTTTAGACCATTAGACCAAATTGGTAAGCATAAGAGACACAAAAACAAAAAAATATCATTAACCTTAAATGTACTGTATTTCAAAATATTGATTTTAACTTAGTGTTTTGCTTTTTATAAAATTACAAAATTATACAGAATTTTAAATACCGACGGAACATGGATTTTTGCCAATAGTGAAGCTTGGTTACTGGAGACTAACATTTTGAACGCCCAAAAAAAGCCGCACACACTCTTAGTTAAGCCATGGCACCCTCCCTACTTATAGCTAGTTAATCCACATGGTCTGTCCTTAAACGGTTAGTCTTTGAAGCTGAAGGGTTTACTGAACATTTCGAAATAGCAACAAATATTATACAACCTGCTCAGTGAGTGGGAAGCCATGCGGTGCTGTAAAAATTTAGATGTGGATTTGATGTGACATAAGGCACCTCTCAAAATAGCTATAGAGGAGAGCGACTGACAGAGGTTACTAAGACTGAATGAAACTGAACACTGAAACCAGACACAGACTACACTGATCCCTCCACTGAGAAAACTTTGCACTGTTGAGTCAAGCACAGAGCACATTAAAACAAATCACCAGCAACACATTTTCTTTGATTGCTTTTGATAAAGCTATCAAACCTATTATGCACATCGTCAGTGAGCCACTGAAAGGAACGAGATGTACTAAAACGGAGTAAAAAAAAGATGCTGCTGCTTAAAACAAATATGTTTACCCCCATTCAAGCTTGTCAGCAACCACACTTCTCTTCCGCAGACATTACGGTTGACCCAGCATTGATTTAACCAGTATGGAGCTGAAGGCAATATACTCTCCCTCTGTCTTCACATTCTGCACTAAAGACTCGTGCCAGCCCTTGGCAGCAGCTTCAAACTCTCCCATCTTTTCATTTCATACATACTTCATCAAGCCCTACCACAGGCACTCCAATATACGGAGTACAAACAGCAAGACCTAGAAGAGAATCTGATTAAAATAAACACCGAATGCCAAACAAAAAGAACAAAAGGCTGCTTAAGAGCGTGATTGGAAAAGAGGAACTGGTAAACATGCCGCCGATTACGGTTTACCTTTAGGAGCCGTTCGCACAGTTTTTGCATTCCACTACACAGTTTTTCTATGTAAACGAGTGCTAAACAGACGTGTTTGACGGTTGCACTCGCACCTTGCACATGTCGCAGCACCTTCACAAGGCTCTCTAGAAACACAGCGCTCAAGTTAAAAGAACTCACATACAAAATGAGACTTTGCACCTGTTTTAAGAGCAAAAATCTCCTGTGTGAATGGCCACTTAGTGTGAAGTGATACATTAAGGGACAAAGTAAGCTCAAAACATCCAGTACTGAACTACTAAACTTATTCCGTAAGTCATAGAGAGAGGTTATGTAAAACAGCTAATAATAAACCACAATAGAAACAACAATTGGTTTTTGGTCTCTACTGATACAGTTCAAACGTTAGGTGTTGGTAAGGTGTTTTAATGTTTTTGATGGTCTCTTATACTCACCAAGGGAGCATTTTGTTGATTAAAAACACAGTCAAAAAAAATCCTAATACAATTTTTAATAACCATGTTATCCGTTTTAACAAATTCAAAAATGTAAATTATTCCTAAGCTAAATTCTCAGCATTACTTTAGTTTTTGGTGTCGCACGATTCATCAGAATTCCTTCTAATATGCTAATATGGCATTCGAGAAACATTTATTATTATCAATACTAAAAAAAGCGCCGCTTGATATTTCTTTAAACAGCATCCCACCACCCAAATACCAAAGTTTACAATAAGCCGGTCTGCGTACTAAAATATCCTCTAGACACCACAAACCATACCCTAAGCTAAACATAGTCTACCTTCTCCCTCTTCCAATAACATCCACATTTAAACACAGGATCCACTGGAGTCATTCCTATCTGAAAACGTGGGTTGCAAAGTTATCACAGGAATAAAGGCCTACACACCACAGGAGAAAACCGTTTTCCACTGACAATAAAACAGTTTGAGGCAACTCTTATCGACACTTTTTAAAGAGCAAAGCTGATCATCATTAGAGCGAGCAAACAGACTAATTTAATCAAAAAAGCAGCACACAAGGATTTCAAATCTACCACGTGGCTCCCATTTGGGGACTTGACTGTGAACCAAAGAGGAGCTTCTATAAACAAGCAGCAGATGGAAGGTCTCCTCTGGGTGTGAGTGCAGTGTCACTTCGGCCAACTTGCAAAAGAAATTACTACCAACTTTTCTGCAAGATAAGTGAGAGTGTCACTCCAACAGAAATCCCATATCATTTTTCTGGGGGAACTTGTCATTTCTATTCGGTTTGACTGAATCTCATTGTGAATCTAAATAGATCAGGAAAAACTGTCTGGAGTTTTACTTCCTGGGCTTCAAACAACTTACAGCGTCAAAGAGATTTACTATCAAGACCACCACATTAGCGCCCGTTACAAATGCAAATATTTATGCTGAAGCAGTGCGAAGACACATTACATGTAGCACTGTACCTATTCAAATGCTAGTAGTATATTAAGCAGAGATAACATTTGATGCCAGTTCTCATTTAATTTATTACTAATTTTAGGATTTCATAATACAGCTGGAAGAAAAAAAGTAATCTGGAACAGACTAGAATCAAACATCATGAACAGAGATTGTTTTAAAAGTATAAAACAGAGAAGACAAATGAAGATAAGTCACAAATATCTTGAACCTGACAAAATACAGATCTCTGTTCATTTTAAATCTCACTTTCCCTAAGCGAAGCTTGGAGTGTGACATTTACACTCTAGACATGATCAAATTAAACATTCGTTACACAGTGGTCTTGAATATTACATAACATTTAGCAGCACCAAAGGCCGACACGACCTACTTTCAAATCAGCAAGTTGTAAATTTACTACAGAAAAGCAAACATCGCGACGAGAGGTTCATGATAGCTTTTTGTCTCCCACAAAACACAACTACCTTAATTTAGAACCTGGGGAAATAAACCTGAGATTTTCAAGGGTGTTTATATACGGACATCTGGTCTAGACAGAAAACATTTTGAATCCCACAATCTGCGCTTGAGGGATCTTGAGATTGCCTAGGATTACACTCACAAACACGGTCTTCTTTCACAAAATGCAAACTCAGTTTGCCCGGTTTTCAGCAAAGGAAATTCTTGAGAAGTTTTGCAAACCCTTTCAAGCTCTTTAAACGAAAGTGAACGGCTTAGATGTACCATCAGAATAAAAAAATAAAAAAAACGTATCGGATCTCAGGAGAAACAACTCATTTAGTCCAGTTACCCGATACAAGAACCTGACACTACTAAATGCAACAGTGTACATCATTAATACATCAGACGTAAGACCTGCTCTCTCCTTCCACGACTTTCACCAACATTTGAACTGAAAGAACTACACCTTTGTTTGAAAGTGATTCTATTGATTCTGTGTTCACCTGTGATTTTCGAGCTGTTTAAAAAGTCTTGCATGCGCCTTGTGATGGCTTGATGCTCGGCGGTGGTTCTTTGTCATTCATCTTGATGACTTAAAACAGACAGGCTCCCTTTCTGATTAAAATGCGTTCTCCTTTCGACGAACAAACACAAAGGACGGACAAAGCCAGTCAGAATAAAACGGGTTTGTTTGTCTAATCTACCGAGCCACTTAGCAGCCGCGAACACGAAGTGACCTTGCGGGCGGGATAGGCGTTATCGACATTACTTGCGAAGTGATTTTCAGCCGTCAGGTTCTCACACGTCCAACAGTATTTGTCTTTGTTCCAGCGGTTCATTCAGGACCGATGCAGATGAGCCGACGCTATTCCCACCGGAGACCCAGTCCAGAAGTAG
The DNA here is from genome assembly GCF_018831695.1 of Puntigrus tetrazona. Lineage (NCBI taxonomy): Eukaryota > Metazoa > Chordata > Actinopteri > Cypriniformes > Cyprinidae > Puntigrus > Puntigrus tetrazona. The sequence continues at coordinate 11,635,846 of NC_056710.1, read as the reverse complement.
AGAGCCCCGTTTCCCCTGGTAACCCGCCTTTGTTTGTGTAGCGGCTGCACTGGTCACTCATCACGGTCGCCGGTGCGGTCCCTCCCCGGGGAAGGCGACAGAGAGGCAGGGAGAACAAGGGGGAAGGGTCGGGTCGGTCCATAAACTTTCAAACAAAATACAGAAGTGGGCGACAAACCAACAGTTTACTGTGCTTAATTGCAGCTCGCTGAAACAAACTAATGATCACGACAATGCGTACAAATTGTTGCCAAAGGGGAAAAATAAACAATATGCCAAACGCAAAGATATATTTTTCTCTGCCCATAATAACTTTAATGGACCGTTTGCGCCGCTTTGACTGATGACAGCTTATCACCCAAAAACCAGTCAACGTTTAATCAAAACAAAGCACAAATTATAAACACGAGTCTGAGCCTTAACAGTAAATCACGACATAAACAGATGCGAAAATGAACGTTTGTCTCAATGCGAGGGAACTGCGTGTTGAAACACATGGCTGTAATTTAAAGACCCGATGGGAGAATTTTGCCGCAGCAACGATAGCAGGTTCCCCGACCACGGAGCCCCGAAGCGGCTTTCGTGGTTGGCCGCAAGGTAGCAAAACCGCCGTGCAACAACCAGCTCCGACGCTCCCGACAATGCAACTCTTTATATCTGCAACAATGCGCCTTTGAAGCACGGGAATGAACGCAGAATCCGCTCGTACTGACCTGGCGTTCAGGGGGATCTGGGAGCGGCCATGCCCGTTAGTTGGAGAGTCTCTGAAATCAACTTTTTCCCCTCCTTGCGGTCCTCGGCACTCGCGTGAAAAAAAAAAGATACGGCGCGGCAGCGAAACGAAACGCAAGGTCCGACCGCCTCGCGCTTCCAATCGCGGTCTGTCTCTGTGGGTGAGCGAGTGCGCACTCCCGCCTGTCCTGTGAAGCTCTTTTGGACTGCTGATGCTCCTGTGTTACTGCATCAGGCCCCCTCGTGGTGCTGCAAGGCTCTCGATCCTCCTCCTGTTCAGAGGATAGTACGCAGAGGCGTTTGCGTGGTTCTGCACAGCGCTCGGTCACACACATTTTGCACAAACGTCAAGTAGTGCTGAATTCAATTTATTGTATGCAATTCATGCATGTATATTTAGATATGTTTATTTAGGGGTCCATTTGTCTTCTAAAGACAGTATAGGAAAATACAGTTAGGAAGAGAGTATGATGATGATGATTATAGTAGCTATATTATTATTAATATTGTAGTATTTCTACTAATATTTAGTTATTTCTACTGTATTCCTGACATTCAACAAGCAATTGTGACGACGCACATTATGACATTTAAAAGGTTTATAGGTCTGTGAAATGCAAGTAACCTCAAAGTTGTTCACATTTCATGCATCACCCCTTGCACGATTAAAAAGAACCTACACATTTGAACTAATATGAATGAACATTTTAGAATGTCAATATTATGAAATTTTATAATGTCAATATTAGCAATGTACATTAAAACACTGTCCACTAGAGAGTGACATTTGCTACGTTTACTCCGTTCAAATTCTGTTGCAAGAGATTCCAGAATCATAAATGTGCTTATACAATGTAAATAAATATATTATATTATAAAAGTTACTTTGTTTGAAAAAAAGTTGTACTTTAAAATTTTAATTATTTACATTTACGAGGAGAAATATAGAATAATAAAATATAAATCATTATTCATTTTAAGTTTCTGTTATAGGCTGACATTTTAGTATTAATATTGTTAAATGCTACAATAAAATTTAATTTTGATTAGATGTCAAGATAAACCATTAAATTAATGCGCTTTTATTTTAAAATAACATCTATGCGGCGAACGACCGTTCACAACTTCCGGTCTCGAGCGGACATGCAAGCGCTTGTAGTCCTACATCTGCATAGCTATTTGTTTAAAAATGCACAAAAAACTTCAATGCCCATCGTGCATTTCAGGAAGTACGTCACGTTGGTGGGTATTGTATTGTAAACAGAGGTTGTTTTTCATGCCTAGCTTCATCACGTTCATGAGCTGAAAGTACATATTTGAAAAGGAACAAGGCTGATTAAGAAATATAACTGGAAGAGCCTCTTCCAGTTACAGAATCAGCACGTATTAAATGACAGTTTAGTAAGACTGTGAATATTAAGAGCACCAGTTATTAGGCTAACTCTGTGATATAAATATGAAGTGAAAATTATCTTTAAGACGATATCTTTAAGACGCTGAACTGTACCTGATATGGACCAGCCATTGCGCAATTGCAAAAAGTTCGTGCATTTGGACTTAAAAGGGGCGCCTCCTAGAATTGGCTATTTAATTGAGGTACAACTTCACTTACTCTTTTATGACTGTTTAAATAAAACTTAAATTAATCAACCACGAATATGTTTCCACAGCTGATCAAGTTATTTGCTGATCTCGGTGCCAATGGCTTGCTCATCGAATATGAGGACATGTTTCCTTATGAAGGAGAGCTGAAAGTTCTTCAATCTACAACTCAGCCTCCTTACAGGTGAGTATCTATTTCATTTTATTATTTTTTTCGATAATTTGACGGATAAAAACACCTTACATCCAAACAGCCGTGAGGAGATTGTGTCTATCCAGGATGCTGCGAACAGTAGAGGGCTGGAGATCGTTCCCCTGGTTCAGACATTTGGACACTTGGAAGTAACTATGAAACCTATTTTTGTCATTTACAGAGAGGAAGGATTATTTGTTCAGTTGAGTTATGCATATTCAAACTCTTAACTGTTTAAAATCTTCTTATTCAGTTTGTCCTGAAGCACGAGGTGTTTAGAGATCTGCGGGAGGTGGACTACTGTCTGGGCACCCTGAACCCACACCGTGATGCAGGAGTTAGACTGGTGCAAGAGATGCTCCAACAAGTCATGAAGCTCCACCCTAAAAGTACCACCCTGCACATCGGGGCCGATGAGGTACAGCCAGTCACTCAATCAATAAAATGCCGCATGCTTGGCTACAGTATAATAATTTCTACAAGCAAACCGCTGAGTATTCAAAGATGTTTGACATTTTAGGTTAGGGTGCTAGGTTTATAATGAACGAATGATTAATAATCCTTTTTTTTTTTTTTAATAGGTGTACATGCTCGGTCACGGAGATGAGTCCAAACATTGGTTGGATGTTCCAGGACGGAGTGTTCACCAGCTGTTCCTCAGTCATGTCATTAAGGTGGCAAAGGGCGTTCAGGAGAGCTCTCCCAACCTTAACTTGATCATGTGGGATGATATGCTAAGGTCCATGACTCCTGAGACCATTAAAGGCGAGCTGTTAACATATTTATCACCCATTTTGGAAGATTATCGTGATTTTGTTGCGTATATCAATAGTTCCATATGTATAAATGCATGCATAAAAAGGGATTTAAAAATTTTTTTGCAACTAAAAACTACATTTAAGAGGTTGTTCACTCAGAATGCACTTTATAAATGGTCGGTCTTTGACTCGAGCAATTTTATTTTTTTTTTTTTGTCAGACACCAGTCACTTCCCTTCAGTTGCTTTTTACATGCTTATGATACTTTCACCTCCTTCCCCTCGATACGTTAAAGGTCAACACCACTGTCTTTGCTGGGCAAAAATATCTTAATTAAATGTTCCACATCTTCCACATTGAGTCAACTTGAAATGAAGTGAATCAAATGGAAACAAAAATGTATTCTCATGTGATAGATGACCAAATCAAACTAAATTATATGCCTAAAGATTTATACTGCATTTTCCAATTTGTGGCTTACACTGTTATACTGTATAAACACTTTTTTTTTACACATTTTTTGCATTATACTAATAACAATTTCTATCCAATTTATGGTTTTATTTTAGAGAGTGGTCTCGTTGGATTAGTGCAACCGATGTTGTGGGATTACAGCCCTACTCTAGACGTGGAGAACACTGGTAAATTGGGTCAAAACTCACTTTACTATTAAATGTTTGATCGCGAAAAAGTTTGATTATTTTCCATTTGCTTTTCCAGTCATGCTAATGGAGCGATATAAGTCTGCCGGCATGAAAAATCAGTGGGCCGCCAGCTCTTTTAAAGGCTCGACCACTGTGCACACCTGTGTGACCAGCACTCAGAGACATCTGGACAACCATTTACAGTGGCTCAAAGTGGCACCCAGTCTGTCTGCTGGCATTGAGCTACAGGGAATCGCTCTAACTGGATGGCAAAGGTTAGATGTCGTCTTGACCATCAGTAGAATCGTAATTGTCTCACTGGCCAAGGCAACAACATATGTTTCTTTGTTTGCCCTTAAGATATGACCACTTGTCTGTTTTGTGTGAGCTGATGCCTGTGGGTTTGCCCTCTCTTGCATCCTGCTTGCAAACTCTTCTGCATGGTGAATCACTTATTTTCACTCCTATATATTTATTTAAAAAATTGGCGGATGAGTATATAAGTATTAAAATGTTTAACTTACTATAGCGGTTCACTGTGATTCAGGTGGCTTTACTAAAGAGGCTCAAAAGAAGGTGGTTGAGACACTTGGTACCGTGGATGTAGAAGACACAGAGAGGTACCGTATATTCATATCCGTGCCCTAAAAGATAAAAAAGCACGCATGAGTGTAACACTAAGAAACCTCAAGGGTTACTTTAAAATAGACTCATTTACAGAATATTCTTTGGCTCGTGTGTCCCAGATTGTCTTCTAGGACGTCTTCCTCATTTGCTGGGGCAAAACTAGCTGAACTCATAGTGAAGCTGGCGTCTTTGCTGGAGTCTGCAGAACTGAGACATTTTCAGAATAATATGTGAGTTTTTAGGGCCTCTTAAGTTTTAAAATGGTCTTGAAGCTAAGGCTGACTTTTCACCGAGCATTTGTATCATTCGTTGCATAACAGGTTCGTGAGGGGCTGGTTCACACCTTATCACAGGCAAAAAAAGACAGTTAACCCACTTATTGCCCAACAGATTGAAACACAAGTGAAAATGTAAGTTTCTTAATGTGTATACTAATATTTACACTACTTTTCAAAAGTATGTGGTTGCTGGTTACACCATGCGTCTTATTCATGTGAATTCTTAATAAGATCCTTTATATATATATATATATATATATATATATATATATATATAAAAAAAATCTTCTCTCATTTCCTCCAACAGTATTCTTGATGCTGTGGAGAGCCAGGTGCATGAAGTGAGAGGAGAGATGCGTCTGCTGTACACAGACTCTACCGTTCAAGAATGGGTGGACCAACATGTCACTCCAGTGCTGGAGCCTCTGCACAGCCTACTAAGAGACATTGAAACCGTTTTAAATGAAATGGGACTTTGTACCAAATCCATATTTTAAAGTTGGTCAATAAGCTTCTTTTGAAAACTTTCTTCGGTTCCATTCAAGCTAAACTGTACTTTCAGTACAATGTAAAACTAAAAGAAATAACTAAGAAAACTTGTTTGTGAATCACTGCTGTATTATTTTAATGTCAGCAATTTTATTTGTTGGTTTGTGTTATAAGGGTAATTAAATATAACATTACTGTAATATGTTTTTTTTTTTTTTTAAAGATTACCAAACAATATGCACATAAATGTAAAAAAAAAAAAAAATCTGTGCTGAATAAACCATTTTAAATTGAAAAGTTGTTGTTGTTGTAAAAATTAATCATCCACAAATTCCACAGTATTTTTTAGTATTATTGATACATCACTATAGTATTTATTCATATTTTAAATTAGTTTTTTTTTTTGTATTTTAAGTTTCCAATTTATTTCATATACCAAAGCAAAATGTTTCATTCATTCGTTTTTAGGTATAATATTTATATGTCGCGCCCTTATTTCTGTTACTAGATATCGTGTTAATAGTTTTAGTTTAAAATGATAATGAGAAAAATAATTCTCACATTATCTTTGGAAAAAAAAAAACTCCAAGTCCCCGCCCCCCTCCAGACTTTTATTTTGTCACATATGGATTTACTTGACCGGGAAGTGATAAGTTGAGTCTCACCCATAATATTTGTAGCTTGCATGGGTCGTTTGTATAAACAGAACGGATCAGTGTAGCGTTTTTGGGGGCAATCGTAAGCGATGTCGCCTCGCGCGCGCGTTACTAACACACCGCAACGCTTCGGTCGTCGTTATCAGTGCGCGTAAACCCGGTCCGTTCAGCGTAACAGCGCCGCGCGGAGCGCTAAATAAAGGCATTTAGTGTCTGATCAAGACGGAACTGACTGTCTGTGCTGCGAAAATATGGCAGAGTTGCACGTTGAGCCCAACGCGACTGGCATCATCGAGCAGACCGAGCATTGTGAGATCAGGGGCTCAGTGAACGTGAGGCTCCCTTCGCCGACGCTGGTGATTCCGCCCCGGAGCGGCTTGTCCAGTCCGGGGGTCTCCGGCTCCAGAGCGGTGTTTGGGTTCCCCATGAAGAGCAACCCTACTTCCCCGTCACCAGAAGCCACAGAGAAACCAGGATCTCGGTGGGTTCGGCTCAATGTCGGGGGGACCTACTTCGTAACGACCAAACAGACCCTGTGCAGGGATCCTAAATCGTTTCTGTATCGATTATGTCAGGAAGATCCAGATCTGGATTCGGATAAGGTAAGGCTCGGTTCACACCGGTGATGCATGCATCGCAAATTCAGTCATTTTTAATGCTTATAAAACATTAACATCGCACAGGATCGTATGTCTGCATTTGTACAGTATCCCATATCAAATAAATGCAATCAAAATGATAATTTATCCAAAAATGAAACGTATAGCATTATTTACTCACTCTAATGTCATTTCAAGCCTGTGATATTTTTTTATTATATAGAACACGAAAGGAAATATTATAATATAAGATTTTTGGTTTCGATTGCCTTTCACTGTATGGACAAAAAGCTGAGACATTTCTCAACGCGTGTTCTTTTGTGTTATACAGAAGAAAGTAAATGATTAAATGTTAGCAGAATTTTTACGTTTTTGGTAAACTGATGCAGATGGGTATTTGGAGCTAGGTTTTTTTTTTTTTCTCCTTATCTACTCCGGACCGTTAGTTATCTGATTAACCAGTTACCTTTCGCTCCAGTAACTGTATTTTATAGCAGGGCATTCGAGTGTTATTTACACTTCTGCAGAGGATTTCCTCTCTGAAGTGTTAATTTATGTAAAAATGGCCACAGTTTGAAGTTTCCAAATCACCAGAGCGTCTCATTTGAAAAAAAAAAAAAAAAGAAGCTGTTGTTGCCGCACTAGTTTAGTAAAAATCATTCAGTGTACTTCTGAAGAGTGATAATCGGGCATTACTCTGCCTGCTGCTCGGGTGACGTTAACCTGATGTTAATGGAATCAGCGGTTTTTCAAGGGGATTTCACAAATGATTCAACAATACAACTACAGTAATGATACGTTGCAATTGCCACAAGCGGCGTTTAACCTGTCGGTTGTGTTTTCTCACAGGATGAGACGGGGGCGTATTTGATTGACAGGGATCCCACATACTTCGGACCCATCTTAAACTACTTGAGGCACGGGAAGTTGATCATCAACAAGAACCTCGCCGAGGAGGGTGAGATGATCCGGGCATGCTGCCCTCAAAAACTTCATAATGGAACAGTAGTGACCTAGTTACATTTAGAAACATCATTTTTTTGTGTGTGTGGAAAGGGACCTCAGTGTACTCGTGTGACAGATAATTTCCTGCAGGGCTGGTGAGATCTTAAAAAGGCTTACAGTCTGTCACATTTTTTTCGTGCGTCATTGCTATAAATTGGGATGATGGGAATTATTGTGCGATGTCTTTTTTCATTATTAATGGGTTTGGTCTTATAGTATATAATCATCATCTTATATTGGCACGGACGTAGTGTTAAAAGGATAGATCTGGGGGCTGCTTTTAAAACAGTCAGGCTTATTTCAGTTAGTCTGACTTTATTGTCAGTTGATTTTGTTCAAAATTATTTAGACCAATGCAGAAAATGACATACGCCTGGCTTATTTGGTAACCCTGTTTTATGAAACGGGCCCCTGACATCTCTCACTCGCCTCATGCTCCAAATTTATACACAAATAAGATATTAAAAAAAAAAAATGGCAAGTGTTTTTCTTTCTACACAGAGAAAGTCAGTGGAATCCAATGTCGTTGGACCCCATTGATTTTACTCTATAGACAAAAACAATGGAAAAGTTCTTCATTTAGGTGTGAACTACGCTTTTAAGATTATGGATGTTTATTTACTGTAAAGCAGTAACCGCGTGATAGATTCTCACCGATTCTCCGACCGCTGCAGGTGTTCTGGAGGAAGCAGAGTTTTACAACATCGCGTCACTTGTGAGGCTGGTGAAGGAGAGAATACGAGACAATGAAAACAGAACGTCTCAGGTATGTGGGAAAACAACGGGACGCTTTGTTGGCTTGTTTTTCAGCAGATGTGCAGATTGGGATTGCTCAAAGGAAATATTTCATTCTCTGCCTTCAAGCAGTCTGTCCTGGAGGCACCCCTGGCCGGCACGTTTTGTATCTCTCCCTTAACAGATACACCCAGTTCAGGTCTTGGAGTCTCTACTAACGAGCTGAGGAGTTGAATCAGGTGTGTTTAATGAGGGAGATGAGCAAAATGCGAAGGGTGGGGATGCCTCCAGGACCAATTTGGGAACACCAAACCTTCTTTGAATCAATGTTTAAACGTGCTGTATGTATGTAGGATTGAAACAGAGTGGTTGAACTAGGTATTGCAGTCCAAATTCAAAATATTGGAGCCCAACCCCTCTTACTCAGACTTGACGCACACGCAGTTTGCCAGATTCCCACTCAAAAATTTTTTTTTTGTTTGCCAGCTTCTGTGAATTAAATTAAATATGCTCTGTTTTCCGCCACCTGGCAACCCGGGGTTCCGAAACACGAATGGGTAAATTGGCGGTGGGCGGGTTTCACAAACCAAAACAGAGGCCCACGTTCCGGGCCGGAACACACATTTTCTCAGGAGAATAACAGACTGTAGCATTGTTTTTCTGATGAACAAGTATGTTAGCTTAGCATGTCAGAGTCAAAATCACACCACCTTTAAGGTCTACCACTTCAGTGTAGACAAGCGCAGATTTTTAGACGTGATTTGAGAATTTTCTTCAAAGAAGACTTCTGCCCCTTCTCCCCCTTATGTCCTCATGTATGACTTTTGTAGAGAGCAAAATACGATTTGAATGTGCATGCTGTTCTTTTGCGTACAATGGAGAAACCACAGTATGGGGAAAAATATGTTCTGTTGATCAATATTCATATAGTCATAAAAACATTAAGGAAAGTAAATAAGTTAGTTATTCATTGTTTTAAGTTAACTATCTGATTAAAGGATGTTTCCAAAGCCTGTGCAATGACTTTAAGTCTGTTTTTGCCCCTATTTCAGAATATTATTGTTTTTTACAGGGCCCTGTGAAGCATGTGTATCGTGTATTACAATGTCAAGAAGAAGAGCTCACTCAGATGGTGTCCACTATGTCAGACGGATGGAAGTTTGAACAGGTAGCTTTGTTTTTACTTCGCTTCCCCAGCATTTGTGGTGCTGTTGACCAGTTTAGGTGTAGATCCTTTGTCTGGAGTATTTTGCTGAATTTTATTGGAGCATCTGTTAACTCAGACATAGAGAAGATGTCTGGATAGCCGCTTTGTTTCCACCGATTCTGAGATGTACGTGATCTTACGCAGTCGCATAGGTTGTACAGATTATACATGTTTTTAAGAAACAGAATGCCTACACCTTGCTTTAGGACTTACGTAAGACATTGTTTTTGTTGCTTATCTGTTTGCTATGGTATAAACTTGACTCAACTTGTCTTTCTCAAGCTCATAAGTATCGGCTCCTCCTATAACTATGGCAACGAGGACCAGGCCGAATTCCTGTGCGTCGTTTCCCGGGAGCTCAACAACTCCACTAACGGAATTGTTATCGAGCCCACCGAGAAGGCTAAGGTATGGTGGACACTTTTTATCATTCCCTTATTTTGTGTAATTTCTTTAAAAACTTTAATAGCAAAATACTTACTACTATTACGAATAAAATATATAGTTACAAAATATTGGCCAAAATGTGGATCACTTCAAACAAGCACAGCATACCTTGTCACATTTAAATAGCATTTGAGTTTTTATTTATTATTAATAATAATAATTATTATTATTTTATAGCCATGTTATTATAAAATCAAAACATATGGCCACATTGAGCAGCCCTAAAATAAGCAAACCAAACATGGCTTTTTTAAAAAGCATTTTAAATAGCAATTTTGTTTACATTTTCTCAAAAAGTCCTGATTATGATGATAATAATAATAATAATAATAATAATCATCATCATCATCATCATCATAATTATAATAATGGCATTAGTAATAGTACTAGTTAATAAAATGAATGATAATGCTTATAATCATTTTATTATTAATACATTTTGTTACAAAACAAAATAATAATTATAGCTTATTATATATATATATATATATATATATATATATATATATATATATATATATATATATATATATATGAATATAAATATATGCATGTTAATACAGGTAAATATTTTTTACATATTTACTGCAAGTGTGTTTTAGCAGACTGATGAATAAATGAATAAAAAATTGCACTGCTCATCATTATCCTCATGTTTTCTTCCACAGATCCTTCAGGAGAGGGGGTCCAGGATGTGAGGAACCTGGTGCCTGAGCCCACACAGATCTCCCATCCCTCACTTCCTTTCTCCAGCTCCTCCTCCACCATACAGCTGACCCCATCAGCCCACCACCCCTCACCTCGCCCTCCCCTCCTCCCTTGTGCCTTTCCAATGTGGGGGTTTCAGTCCCCCTCCTCCCTGCAGTGCTGCAACTTTAACCGATCAGCACCACCACTAACTATCACCGCTATTACCGACTAATCAAAAATGTGTCCGGGGCTAAACCTCAGACCATCACATTTGATGCAAGACTGGTCAGAGAGAGGATTACAGGAAAGGATTCATCATTCATCCTAATGCTTATTTATGCAGACTTCGTCATCGTCATCATCATCATCCACCTCCTCCTCATATCCCGGGTCATTATCATCATAATCTTTACAGCTGTTGGCTTTAAATGTTTTAAGGGGGGGGTTCAGTTGCCCCGGTTGATTCGGCTGCGTCCACATGACCATAATCTCCTCAGGACTTCCAAACGGCGTGCAAGATAGACTGTCGATACAGCTTCTCATAACAACTACATTAACTTACACTGTAAAATCATTAGCGTTCATTTCCTATTGCCTGGTCAGACCGAGAGCACAGCAGATGGTGCGACGGATAAAAAGAAGAAAGCGACTTTTGAACATGCAGTATTTTGTCTTCAAAGCGGCATGTTTGTTTTGTTAACTGTTCATTTATACCCGTCTGGAAAGGACGAGAGGAGAAGGGAGAACTCATACTGCCAATTGTCCGGTCAGATGCCCCAAATCGCGTGTCCATCGCTGTGAAGATGTCTCACATTTCCAGTTGGCTCCGGTTGACTTTTGTCATCTTAGATTTAATTTAATTTTTTTTTTTTTTTTGCCTTGTTGCTGTGGATATTTCAAAACAGGAAATTAAAAAAACGAAGAAATATGTGGTTTTAGGGCATGTGAGGATTATGTATATTCAAAACATATGTATTATGAAGAGGCTGAATGCAAGTCATTTAATTGTTGATATCTGTACCATAGTGGTCGTTGTTTTTTTTTTTGTTTATCGAGGTGAGTTTCTCTATTCGATTGGGGAAAGGTTCTCAATCGACACCTAACATACTTTTTTTAAAAGCCTGGTTGCCGAGATGTGAATTTGTTCGGTTGTGTGTTTCCTTTTAAACACTTTGTCAATGACTGGAAGAAAAAAAAACAAAAAACAGAAGACTTCTTGTGTAAGAGGTATCAGGCCCATATAGTTCAGGAGACTGTTGTTGGACAAAGTGCCCACAAGTTTTGAGTCCGGGCAAAACTGCATTAGTGGCTCTTTGTTGCAGTTTTTTGACACCAGATCTAACTCTCCCCGTAATGTTTTGGCTATTTAACTGTTTAACTCATTTTTGTTTAAAGTCTGATCACGTCAGTGGAATGTTTTTGAATGTAAAGGGCTCCATTTCTTTTATTTTGAAATACTAATATCATTTCAGGTCGATACTTTCATGCTTTATTTTAACATTGAATCTCTGTCTTTGAAACTGGTTGCCCTTGTTGTTTAAAAGCAGATAAACTTGATCTCCTGTATTTAGATTTTTTTTCTATCTACATTGTGGTTTCTCTGAATCTACTGTGAGTACATCACAAATTGTCAGTATTTGAATGGTATCCAGGCTGTATTTTGTTATTCGGTTCTTCATATCTATTGATGAAATATTGCTGAATCTAGGGGTCAGTCTAAGATGGCATCATGTTCGTGGACTTTAGGTGACATTTTTTATGGTCTGCAGTGGTTTAAAAGTGTTGTCTCTTTCTCTCTAAATACATTTAAGAAACGTTGACCTCCTTAAACTCGCGTCCTTTTAGGTCTGGTCAAATCAAGAAGGCAAAGTACTTCAGTTTGTGAGCTACTTTGTGGTTGTTGGCTTTCCCTTTCTTTGGTTGTGTTAATGTTTTCCCCCTCCTGGAGAGAGTTTATTTGTTCAGCCCCGATTATTAGTCATTGAAGCTCCTGTAACAGGACCTTGGCTCTCTCACAGGATCCTATTGTACATTTCCATTGTTCAGATAGGTTTAAGGTCTAATTTCAAAGAAGAAACCTAGATTCTGATCTAGGTGGCGCTGTTTAAGTCTCTCTCCGTCCCAGTTGTTTGTCTAGTGTTGTGCCTTTGACCTGTCGTGCCCTACACGTCTTCGCTCCTAGATTACTCTTCTTTAAAAACAGAAATTACGTTTATTTCATGTTTGTTTTGACTAAATCAGTACTGTTCCTTGACTCAGATACTGACTGTGCCCGTTTCCCCTGACTTTGTTATTGTTCTTGTTTCAGTGGTTCATCTGTATTTAGCTTTTCCACTCTTGGCCCATGCACTTTTCATTTTGCACCTACCTGCATTATACCGTTCTCATTGTGGGGATTTTGCTTTTAGATTTTGTTCTATTTTTAGAGTCAAACCCCAATGCGAGGCATAAGAAAATGTCATGAGCGGTCTCAAGTTTTATTTAGGAAACCGATATAGATGTCACATTGACTGCTAATGCTTTAAGCACTTGGTGAGACTCCTGTGTGTCTCTTTTTCCTCGGTAATCTGTTCTTCTTTAGATCTTGTGCCCCATGTTGTTTAAAATTTTAAAAAAAGATATATAGATAAAGATATTTTCTTTGTGAAAAAAGATACGCTGTTCTGAAAAAAAAAAAGGATGTTGGTGTTTTGGAACGCCAGCTTGGAAGCATGCAGTGTTTTGGGAATATAATGTTATACGCTGGGATGTTGTCATTATGTGAAGGTGAATTGGTGCATGGACAGCTGACAGATGGTATTAATAATAAGCGGAACTTTAAAGAAAAACATGGCCCTGTTCTGTACAGAAATCGATAAAATCAAACACAAGTACTACTGGAAAAACTTGCTTGCTGAGGCTAAATATGCTTATGCAACATCCCATGTATCTGATAAAAAAAAATATATAGCTTTCAACCAATGTTTTTGAGCTGGCCAAAAGTGCAGACCTCTGTCATAACTTTTTTAACTATATAAAAGTTAAAAAACAAGGTCCATGTTAAACATAAGAGTTGTTTTTTTCTGCCATAATAGTTAGTCAACAACACGTGCATGCTTTAATATACAGTACACACACATTTTAACGTGCTAAAAACCTGCTCTTTCATCAGATGTTTTGGGTGTATTGCATTGTCAACAGTATTGATGTAAAGTGTCAAATATGTCACTAGGCTGTGGAGATTGTGGAGCTAAGTGTTCTGGAAATGAGTAGTCTTGATCAGACTGTCCTTTTCATATTTAATTTAATTTTTTTTTTTTTTTTTACGTTTGTCTTCTGATGCAGTTTCTTGCAATGTACAGATTGCAAAATGATAATGTATGATTTTTATCATAAAATGTGTTCATGTTTCAGAATTGTGGTGTGCTTATTTTATTTACAGTGTTTTACTTTGTGTATTCTGTTTAAAAACATTTTCAGATTAAACAAAAACCTAGATTGTGCCCACGATGGTAATTTCTGCACGGCTAAATATTTTAGAGCCTTAGAGTTAACTCCTAAAATTATTAACTATTAAAATGTTTGGTTATTTGCCATAAATTTACAATTCCCGGATATTTCATGGCCATGGGAACCATGTAAATATTACCATATGTGAAGTGAAGATATACTTCAACCATAAACATAAATTTGACCAAACCCCTATGACGTTCTTTCTTGTGTTAGTCACAAAAGCAGTTGTGTAAAATGACACTCTCTTATTTTACAATGAAGTTAAACAGGTTTGATCGAACTTCACAATTTGTCCGGTCTCTTTAAACATCTCGACCCTGCTCTTAAATGAAACTGGTCTAAAATGACGTTGAAAAAGTTATATATATATATATATATATATATATATATATATATATATATATATAATATATATATATATATATATATATAAATGGATAGTATACGAAATATAGTGGAGTGTGATTGGTGTAAGAATAAGATCTGCGTCACGGGATCAGTATGTACTTAACTAATGTAGTACCGTTGGGAATAAATTGGGTTTAATAATAATTCTAAAACTTGCTGTAGTTGTGAATTTAAAACGCACTTTAATAAAGAATATTATGGGATTTATAATATAATAGTATATATTATATGCTAAACTACGCCAGTTCACAGGAAGCCGCCCTCAGCTCGACCCTATGCGGATGAGACTGAGCTGCTCTGGGGTAAAGGCGAGAGGAAATGCCATGCCATCGCCCCGGTGCTCAAATTTCTCTACGTGTAGACTGCTTTTAAAGGAGCCGTTTCCACTTCATCGAGCTTTCCGTTGGGGGCACGCGGTTTACACGGATATGTAAAAGAACATGTTGTTACATTAGCTTTTGGTTAATCGGTTGTATCCTGAAACTGCTCCCACCCGAGGTGTCTCCTCCTACCGCTGATATGAGAGTCTCCTCAGCCTCCGCCGCACAGACACACGGCGCTGGCGCGGATGCTTAAAAATGCGCTGAAAAGGTGCGTTGTTGTTTATTACATTACTGTTTTTTTTATGTTTTGGTTGTGTCGTGTTTGACGATGGCAGAACGTTTAGCTTGAAGAACAGGGTGCACACTAGCTGTGAGACCCTGGTGTTGTGAGGGATTTCAGGTAGTTTTAATAAAAGGGCTGTTTGTTTGACAGCGTAGTAAAGGACGTCTTAAGTGTTTTCGTAGCACTTGGTGAAACGTAGCACGTGCGCCTCGGCTTTTCCTTCGCTGCTTTTTTTTTTGTTTGTTCATTTTGTCGCTTCTTCCTGAAAAGCTGAAATTATGTCATCGTGTTTAAAACGCTTTAAAACCGACGTGGACACGGAACGAAAACAGTGGTGGAAAGTGGAGGTGGAAATCGTTATTAATTCAAGTCTAGTCTTTTTTTGTTGTTGGTGAATAATCTGTAAACCAGTAGGTGGCGACACATGGGTGTGTAATTGTGTGTGTGTGTGTGTGTGTGTGTGTGTGTGTGTGTGTGTTGAGCAAATCATAATCCATATTTTAACCCACTAAGAGTGTGAAAACATTAGCCTTTTAGCAGAATCATAAAGACGACTTATAAAGCTGTGGAAAAGATAGCAATAATAAATAAACAGTTTCAACAAAAAAAAAGTTACTGTACTTTTTTGTATAATTTGCTTTCAGTAACTTCAACATACTCATTCTTTCAAGGGGCGTGGCCATCCAGTTAATGAATCTAATCAAAAGCTGCTATACAGCACTCAATGCTATTTTCTTTCTACGGTAAGCTTCCTTGTTAGATGGCCTAAATATTATCTTGGTTAGGGTTCTGTATTACAGCTTAGGCCAGACAAAACCGTGAAAAATGTCTAAGGTGGATGTGAGCAAATAATGCTCGTGGCTACCTGAACTTGAAAGGCAAACGAAGAGGAGTTTGACAAGTTCATACAGGAACTTAGTTCGTGGGTCCACCCAGTATTTTGAATCGTCTTTTCTATATTTTAAAATTGTTTGTTTGTTTGCTTTTTAAACATTGCGTTCGTGTATTAAGATTTGCTCTTTTGCTTTTTTGTATAGGTGCACAGCATTATTTGGAGGATATTGAATATGCAAGAATGTGTTGCTCTGCCCTTCTGCTGCTGACGGCCCAAAGCTCCCCGGATCGAGTGGAAAAAACCCAGGCGGCAGTGACTTGGTTACCATCAGACTAGAAAATATGGCACCTCAGCAACCTTCTAGCATGGAGCAGCAGTCGGGGGAGCTATGTGAGCCTGAATCTGAGGAGGGACCAAAACAAGGACCAGGACCCCCTTCTGACCAAGTTCATCCAGTTGCCCACGATGCTCCAGATGGAGGCTGGGGGTGGGTGGTCCTGGTGGCTACCATCCTTGTCTTAGCCCTGACTCTGGCCTTCCCCTCCTGCATTGGCATCTTCTACTTAGATCTCCAGGAAGAATTTCAAGCCAGTAACAGTGAGACGTCTTGGGTGCCATCGATAATGACGTCAGTTTTGCATGCCGGAGGTAAGGATGTTATAGAGTATGCGTGTTGTTTCTATTCCGGTAGGACAACAAAATGAAATCACCAAAATGCTGAAAGTTTTAAACAGGTTTCGACAAAAAACCCCTCAAGGATAGCTTGAGAGTTTAACATTTAAAAGTGAATAAGTATTTAAGACGTAAATATTTGTGTTGTAATTTGTAGCATTAGATGTTTGTAGTAAAGTGTGAATTAAGTGCAAAAACTCTTAAACGTAATAATCCCATTAGAAGCAGAGTTCTTCGTGTTTTTATGTCCCAGAAGTAGCAATATATGACAAAATAATAAAAAGCATTTCTGGCTAATTCATGCAGCCCTATATGAATGATTATGTATCTATATGAATAAGCCATCCACTAAAACAGAACATTTAAAAAATAAAATAATATTAAAGTATTAAATTATTTTGTACTTCTATACTCCAAGTGTATATTTTCATCTGATGGATTCAGTTTATGAAAAAAAAAGAGTAAAGCTGGCACAGAGCAATATTTTGAAAGAACCACAGAGTCACAGTGTTCACATTTTTTTGGGGAAATCACCGTATAAATGGCTTACTTATTCTGTACCTTTCTCTGCATATTAAACCAGGTCAAACTTGAAGGAATTAAAGTTTCATTGACTCACCCTCAGATCGTTCCAAACCTGTTTGAATTTCTTGTTCTGCTGAACACAAGGGAAGATATTTGGAAGAAAGTTTGTAACCACACTGTATTTTTTTTTTTCTACTATGGAAGTCAAAACAGCCTGGTTAACAACTTTCTACAAAATATCTTCCTTTGTGTGTAACAGAACAAAGAAATTCATGCAGGTTTGGAACTGCTCAAGGGTGAGTAATTGATTTTCATTTTTGGGTGAACTCTTCCTTTAATCAACATTTAACCTGCAAAAACACTTCCAATCCAGAGACCTGTGTTGCTTTTAAAGTAAATACAAAAACTGACATTTTAGTTATTGCCACTTATTTGTATTTTGTATTTATATAATAAAAAAGGTCATATTAATCCAGCAGAGATGGCAATTAAACCTCAGTGTTTGATTTACATGTTTTGCTTTTAATGATAGTCATAATAAACATAAAAAAGAGGGAACAGCTTGATCCATGATTTATTACACTCACACTGGATTGTACCTCTTCAACTGCCACACATAAATTACTTGTGCGTTAACGTTTCGCTTAACATATTTGAACAAGGCTGTTTATTGTTCTAGGGTGGCGTTCTGAGTAGCTGACTGTGGAAAATGAGCTGTCGGATTATATCATGTCATGCTGGGATTTTAAAGGTGAACCGTCTCACGCTGTTAAACGTGTTTTTCTTCCAGGTCCTCTGTGTAGTGTGCTGGTGGAACGCTTTGGTTGCCGGGCAACAGTGATGTTCGGTGGAGTTCTGAGTGGTTTTGGGATGGCGGTCAGCTCTTTCTCGCATTCAATCGCTGACTTATACATTACCACCGGGGTCATCACAGGTCAGTAAGTCACCAGAGGAAGCGATTATTGTTATCTTGTTTGGTCTGTACTTAAACTTGAAACAGTGATTACATGAATATCCTTGTGATTATGTAAAGAGTTATTACTAAGCACTTTACCAGATAATCTGATATGAATAAAAACATGAATGCAAAAGTGTCTAATTTCTTGAGCTATATCACACAAGTGATGCATGTCATATGTCTACTAAAAATAAATAAATATGAAAAAAGTAATTCTTTGCTTTTATAATTAAATAATAGAATAAAAAGTTATGGTATAATAATAAAAAGTTAAAAGTATTTAAATAATAAATAAATGTATTCATTATAAATTCATTATAATTAATTTATTGATTATTTCATATAATATCAGAATTATTATTGTCTGTCATACTTTAATTTAAAATACCTATTTTAAAAATGTATTCTTATTTATATTTATAATTTAAATGATCAAAATCTAAATATTATTTGTGTTATTATTATTATTATTGCTTATGTATAAATTAATTGATGATAAATTATTATTTGACATACTACTAATGATAAATCTGTTATTATTTGATTATTAGTTATTTAAACCATAGACAAACAACAATTATTACTATATTATCAGAAACAGTATTTAGTTATTTAATGTATTTATCATTCATTCTTAAATAATATACAACTAATATTAATAAATGTGCTTGTTTTTAGTTGATTGTTTTTTTTACCATATATTATAACAACAACAACAATTATTCTTTTATTTGCAATTACAGATTTAATGTATTTATTACAAATACTTGTAATGCTATACACCTAATAATACATGCGTTCATTATTAACTGATTGATTTTTTTATTTATTTTTTTATTAAACCACACAATAGTCAGAGCAATTAATATTATTTTTATTATTATCAATACAGTTACAGATTAGATGTATATACAGTTAGAGTGTTTACTGTTAGTAATAAAGGTACAATGTACTTCACCCAGCGGTCAGTTCTGTATAATTCACTCTGTTTGTTTCACAGGTCTGGGTTTCTGTTTCAGTTTCCAGCCCGCGGTCACTATACTTGGCCACTACTTTGTGCGCCGTCGTCCTTTTGCTAACGCGATGTCCTCCACCGGTACTGCTCTGGGTCTGTCTACATTGCCTTTTTTAGGTGACTATCTGCAGAGTACGCTGGGCTGGAGAGGAAGTTTTCTGGTCCTCGGTGCTGTGCTGCTCAACTGCTGTGTTTGCGGAGCTGTAATGAGACCCGTCAGGCCTCGCAAGCCCAGAAAGTCGAAAGTCGAGGCGATAAGCAACGGTCCCATACCCGAAGGCGCGAAGGGATGCATGCTGGGGATCTTTCAGCGTTTAGCATCATCCCTCAGAAAACACATGGCCTTTGACCTCTTCTGCAGTAACCCGCGCTTCCGTGTTTTTTCACTGGGCATCACTTGGATGATGCTGGGGTTCGTGGTGCCGCTTATTTACCTGGTCCCGTACGCAACCGCTCACAAAATGGATCCAAGCCGAGCAGCCCTGCTGCTCTCCATCCTGGGCTTTGTCAACATCTTTGTGCGTCCTCCTGTCGGACTGCTCTTCAGCCTGTCCTGGTTTAAAGGTCGACACATCTACGTCTTCTCAGCCGCGCTCCTCTTAAATGGACTCAGTAATAGTATCTGCTGCATTTCGGCCAGTTTCTCAGTGCTGTTGATGTATGTGCTGACGTACGGGCTGTCCATGAGCGTGGTAGGCTCACTGATGTTCACCGTCCTGATGGACACGGTGGAGATGAGTCGATTCCCATCTGCGCCCGGCCTGTTGTCTATCATGGAAAGCGTTACGCTGTTAATTGGACCTCCTCTCGCAGGTAACCTCGTGTTTTGAATCATGTGTTATGTTACTGCCTGTCTATGACTCACAGAATCTATTGTATACATCTGAACTCCAGATACCATCTTTTAAAACAGACAGAGACTGTTTTAAATGTCGTCATGCTGGTATTTCAACACGTGTGCCTGCTTGAGACAACAAGCACAGCTCCTATAGTCAGCTGAGGAATTTCTAGCATTATGGATGTTAATATATATAGTTTATGTTCATAATATATATAATTTTCTGAGACAGTAGACACTGCTTCACTGCAGACAAATATTTTTGAACAATAGCTTGTAGGTACTGAAAATATCTGCCTCGTCCAGTAGCCCTAATAAACAGTACATTTTCATGGTTGACAACTTTTAGAAAGTCAACTTGTTTTGAAGTGTGGCATGATACTTTAATACCAATTAAAACAATTTGTAACTATTCTGCATTCAGCTTTATGATCTAATATTTATTGCAAACCTAGAACACCTTTTATACTTTGAACAAATAGAACATTTGTACTGCAACTGACACGTGACCACTTATATTTGCTGATCTACTGATGTGTAAATGTATTACATTACTCCACTGCTTTGGAATATATATGTGTGTATATATTCCAAATATGTATATATGCACACATATTCACAAACACACATATACTTACTTGCATATTACAAATGCATATGTAAAAGAAAATATGCAGGAAAATGTTGTTTAGTAATATGTAATATATATATATATATATATATTTATATATATATATATAAGTAAAAAAAAAGCTGCATTCATTTGTAATAAAAAAAGCTTTGTTTTTGTCAAATATTATTACAATCTAAATAGAAATTTTTTAGAAAGATTTTTATACAATATATTTTTTAATTGAATGTATATTATAAAACCCTGTTATCATATTGCAATAAAAAAATAGTTCACTTAAATGCATTTTATAAAAATGCATCTGCTCTTATCTCTGGTTTAATCTGGCTCAGATCAGGAAATGAATGTTCTTTCCTGTCACGTCTGTCACAGCTGTTCTGTCGGAAGTCAATTAAAAAAAAACATTTTAAAAATGAAATGACAGACATTCCCAAAGAATTATCACATTAAGAGGAAATCGCTCTATTATCTAGAGTGAATAAAAAGTTTGACTGTGTATCTATCAGCGAGGAGGTCTTTGCCTGTGTTTAAATAAAAGGAATGGAATGTCCTCTTTTGTAACAGCACTAATCTGGATTTACGTGTTGGTGGGAGTGAAGGCTCAAACTGACCGTTCTTTCTCACACACGAATATCCTGCCTAACACTGCTTAGCACCTTGGAGTGCTACCAAGTACACTTTTTTGGCTTAAGGCTCACCTGTATCCCCCCCCCCCTCATTCGTGACTCGTGTTTTGGTGATTATTTTCAAAATCATACCGATAGAGAAAATTCTGAACATATGTAGTTCTTGTAATAGATTCTCTATAACATCTCTGCGCCTGTATTCCAGGAATCCTCGTGGACCGGACTGACCAGTACACCTATGTGTTTGTGGCCTGCAGCATCACAGTGGCCTTATCAGCCGTATTCCTTATGGTTTCCTTTTACTGGCTGGACTCCCGTGACGCAGCCCAGAAGAACGGCACACCAGCGTCTGGATCTCCAGCTAAGCCTGCAGTCAGTTTGACCAAGGACTGCCAGTACAGCAGCGTGCCTACAGATGGGGACAAGACCAATAACCCGTCATCAGAAGCAGAAAAAATCACAGATGCCTGACCTGTATCAATGTCCTTCATGTCTTTGTTAATCGTGATCCGTATCAGGCACACAAATACGTTCCTTTGCCATTTATTAGTAGCACAGAATGTGCTGTTTATAACTGTTTTATTTCAGCATTAAACCATGGTTGTTCTGTATGTTTTTCATGACACTGGTGTTTGTAAACGTCACTGGTTTGCCTTATACAGTATATTAGTGTTATGGCATTACAGCGACCAATCCGCTAATGCAGTCCTTTGAATTCAAGTAAATATTATAAACGCTTCTTCATCGATGATTCAGTTGACAGAATGCTGAAGTTGTTTGCACAGGAAATTAAGCTATCAAGTCAGGAAATCCTGAGCATTATGACTTATGTTTTCATCTCATGCTTATTATATTTCCTCATTATTATTATTTTTGCCAGTTACATTACTCTTCAACAATTTGAGGTTGATAAGATCTTTGATAAGTCTCTTATGTTAACCAAATCTGCTTTTATTTTATTAGTATTTTAAATAACACTTTTTAAAATTTTTGTATATTCAAATTATTTAAATTTAAATTATTACTGCGATGGTAAAACAGCCATTACTCTGGTCTTCAGTGTCATATGATCCTTCAGAAATCATCTGGTGCTCTAAACATTTATTCTTATTATAAATGTTAAAGACGGTTATTTTACTCATTTTATTTTTGTAAATAGAAAGTTGAAAAGAACAGTGTTGATTTGAAACAAACATTTTAATATGTCCTTGCTGAATTAATTTCTCTTAAAAAATCTTGCCGACCTCAAATGTTTGAAAGGTAGTATTATCACAATTTGTTTTATGAACTTTTTGTGATATAATACCATGCACTGAGAGACCTGGCCCTTAAGGAAGATTGTTGGTCTGTTGCATCTACACGTCCAGTTCCCAAAGGGCAGGAATAATACTGTATAATAAATAATATTATTGCACATACACTCATAAATAATCAAGATTTAAAAGTCAGACTTGTTTTCTGGTTCTCAGCGATTAAGCATGACAATACCCTTTGTTTTTTTTGGTTTGCTAGTATATTAGTTTCACTGGTTAGTGCTGAATAAGATTGTGTTTAAACTAAGGGTGCAAAGGGCTTATTTTTATTGAGTGTAATACATTACAGACGTCACATTTCACTTCATGCTGATTTATATGCAAACTCCTCATGTAAACTGGTTGGTCATCGTGGTCACTGTTGTTTTAATACTTTGCCAAAGCAAAAAATGACCAGCTTATATAAGCAGAAAGGGCTACCTGAGAATCATTTATATTGCAATGTGTATTACAAAGCATTTATTTGTGTACTAAATTTAAATTTAATAATAAAGATAGACAATAATAAAGACACATGCTCTGTTTTTTTTTGTTTGTGTTTATTTCTTTTTCTATCAGCAAACAAGTGTAATTAGGTCTGACCTGTTTATTTTTTACATTTTAGCTGGGTAACCCACTTTCCAGTTAATGTTTGAAAGAAATGTTAACATTTGTGTGGTTGCTCCATAGATTTGTTTAAAGAAACCTTATATCGGACAAGCAATGTTTCAGAGAGAGTGCTAATAAATTGATCGTAAGCCAAATATAATCATGCCTTGAAACGATTACCCATACAAAAAAAAGTGTGATAATAAATGCTAGCTTCATTGTTAAAATCCTTGTTCACACACTTGTTCAGGAGAGAAACAAATAGCTGCTCATTCATGAAATCGCCCATAATTCATTAAATCTGCTAAACAGCGCTCTCTGCTGGTCACGTGAAGAACAGACAGCGTCTTCGGACAACCGACGTAGCGTTCAACGTGATGAACGCCACACACTGTAGAAGTATGAGGGAAAAAAACTGTTTAGTGCACGCTGTCTCGTTTTAAGTAAGCTGTGAGGCTATCAAACGCATTTTCCAAATCGAGTCTTATTAACGCAAAATGAAAATGAAAAACTGTTTCGACGCCGCCCACAAGTGAAAGTGAAACCAAAAGTGATCTTGCCACAAACTGCAACGAGAGCAGCTAATGGTGAGAAGACTCATATCGTTTATCTGTTTGTGTTGTTTATCGCTTGTTTGCTTTATTTATACGCGCTAGATGCTGCTGAAAACACTGTAAACCAAACATTGTAAAGTCTGTTTGCTAGGTTGTAGGTTAGCGTTTTCAGTGGGTCACGCTAAGACACCAGCTTGCCCGTTAGCTAAAACCCCTCTAAAACCAGCTAAAAGACTAGCGTGAGCAGGCTTAGAAAAACATTCTCGTGGTTTATCTGATTCATTCTCAGTTTTAAGATGTCCTCCAAGGCTCACTCCATTTATAGCACTGCAGCGGTGCATTTCTGCCTGTTGTGCTGTGATCTTGTCATCTGGGCTTGTGTGTGGGCTACACTTCTGTGGATGCGTGGAGAGGGCAGTCTGGATCTACGGTGCCTTTGGACCCTCAGGGTCATCAGCTGCGTTGTGCTTTATTCACTGAGCACAATCTTAACGGACGCCAGCTTTCAGCCTCTCCTGAAGCGATGGATAGTCCTACTGAGCTTCCTACCTCCAGTGTTTGACAGTATGCAGACAATGCTGCATGGGACCGTGAGAGGCTTTAGTCCTGTTCCTGATCCTGGCATGGTGTTTCTGAGCTCTGCTACATCTACTATCATATATATTATGTGGGAGATGGCCTTCCCGCATGGTGCATCATCTAAGGGTGCCAGAAACCAGAAGAAAGAAGAAGAGGCCAAAGCACTTCTAATGAGGGTCATTCGCTACTCCAGGCCTGATTATCTTCATCTAGGGGCGGCCTTCTTCTTCCTCAGCCTGGCAGCGCTGTGTGAGTGTTTCTCCTAGTTGAGGAAATTATAATATTGTGTGAATTCGTTTTTGATTTTAAATCCAAAACTTGATTTCAGTGCGTTTTTATCGACATAGAACTAAACTAGGAACTAGATCCAGAGAAATACTGGTTATATACTGGAAATAAAGGTCATCATGATACAACGTGAACCTGTTTTTTTTTTTCTTTTTATAGTTGAGACATTCATACCACACTGCATTGGCAAAATTATTGACATATTAAGTGGAAAGTACCAGCACACCCATTTCTTATGGGCTATTGGACTCATGGCTTTGTGCTCACTTGGAAGGTAACATCAGTGTAAAATCACCGCCAACGAATGCCTTCTTGTACAAATTGGCTTTGTTTTAAAGTTAATTGTTTGTTTGTTGTGTCTTTAAGCTCTATGTTTAGTGGTATGCGTGGCGGGATGTTCATGTGTAGCCTCAGTAGACTCAACAAGAGAATACGATACATGCTGTTCGAGAATCTCATGAAGCAGGAGATAAGCTTCTTTGAAGAAAACAAACCAGGTACCTGTCCCTTTACTTAAGTTGGTTTAACTCACTTTTTCTAAATTAATATTTTTGATGTCATTGGGAACCGTTCAGGTGAAAACAACTTTTCTCTGGTTTCTCTGATGACATGTGCTGGACTTTTAAGTAAATTTTTCAACTAAAACCCCACCCCTACAAGCAGGCATTGATCTGCCCCAGAGTGAAATGCTCAAAATCCAACCAGCATTTTAAAAAAAATGCAGTGTCGAGTAAAGCCCAAAGGCATTCAACTTAAAAAAACCCCAAAAACTGACTGAAGATCCCTAGAAGGTTAAAAACACGTCTTGTGAGACTGGATTCCTCTGCATATTTTGAAAGTAGACAAAGCTGTTAAATAGTACATTTGAGACCGTGGACCACAACCCCGCCTTAAAGTGGCTGGGGTACATTTATAGCAATAGACAAAAATACATTTCATGGGTCAAAATTATTGATCTTTCATGCCTAAAAACATTAGGACATTAAATAATAGATTATGTTCCATGAAGATATTTAGTAAATTTCGTACTGTAAATATATAAAAACTTTATTTTTGATTAGTAATATGCATTGCTAAGAACTTCATTTGGACAACTTTAAAGGTGATTTTTGTCAGTATTTCGATTTTTTTGCACACTCAGATTCCAGATTTTTAAATACTTGTATCTCAGCCAAATGTTGTCCAATCCTAACAAAGCCATGTATCATTCGAAAGCTTATTCAGCTTTCAGATGCTGTATAAATCTCAATTTTGAAAAATTTACCCTTATGACATGTACTTTTTAAAATAATTTTCTCTTACAGGTAGTCTAACATCACGATTGATCTCTGACACTGATAAAATGGGACGTTCTGTGGCCATGAATGTGAATGTGTTACTGCGGAGTTTGGTGAAGACATGTGGCATGCTGTTCTTTATGTTGCGCCTATCCTGGCAGTTAACCCTTCTTACATGCATTGAAATGCCACTTCTTGCTTTCATACAGAACTCATACAACAACATCTACCAGGTTAGTAAGCTGTCTCATGTTGGTTTCACACAACTTCGTGAAATGTTTGAAACTAAGCAAATATGAATTCCATAATGAACGCTGGGGTTGCGTTTTAGTGTAATCTGAACAAAACAGAGACTTTGATGAAAAAGATTGCATGGCTACCCACACATTTTCATTCTTAAACACTGATTTAAAATGAAAATGCACTATTGTAAATTGGGCCTGAGATTTGCCCTTATTGTATTTTTAGGCCTATTAAATTTGTTCAGTTCAAAGTCAGGCAACCGATGTATCAGTGTCTGAAATAGCCTCTTTACTTGTCAGTTGTGCCTTTTCCCTTTGTGTGCTTCGACAGTACATTTAAAATCATCAAACACTTTATTTTTTCTAACTTTTAAAAAATACATTCTGTTGCCTGTGAGTAACATCTGTGAAGGATGAATATTGATACATAATTCCCATTCCATTTATGAAAATGTGGCAGTAGGAATCTTCTAAAGAAGCTCCTTGTAATTTTTCAATTATTGATTCAGCTCTAGAATAACCATAATGAATTCAAAATGTCTCACTTTTCTGATCAGAAAACGGCCAAAGAGCTCCAGGACTGCGATGCAGAGACTGCAGAGTTGGCATCTTCTGTTATTGGGTCGATGAGGACTGTGCGCAGTTTTAAGGCGGAGCATCAAGAGCTACAGCGTTATGAACACACTCTCAACAGGAAGCTGCAGGTTTTGAGGCGCAAAGGCATCTACAGTGCCATCCATCTTTTAATACGCAGGGTAAATCATATACAGTTATGAGTTTCATGCACCATTCTCCAAAATTCTGTTTCATTGATTCTACTTTCACTGTATTTTAGTTTGTTACAGTCAGCTTGAAGGTAGCTATGCTTTTCCAAGGCCGGAATCTCATCTCATCTGGACAGCTTAGCAGCGGCAGCCTCCTTGCGTTTGTGTTCTATCAGAAGGACATGGTGACCAACATGAAGGTATGAGCATGGCAGGTAGAATTTTACAGTAATATGACTTTTCATTTAGAGACTAAACTCCGTCCATCACTATATTTTCAGCATCTGGTATACATTTATGGAGACATGCTGAATACTGTGGGATCTGCAGTCAAGGTCTTCCAGCTGCTTGACAGGAAGCCACAGATGAGAGAGGAAGGAGATTTGGCCCCAGAGAAGCTTGAGGGAAGACTAACCTTTGAAAAGGTCACCTTTTCATACCACTCCCGCCCTAACGAAAAAGCACTTAAGGTATGTTTTTGTCTATACTGCAAAAGCCGATCAGAGCACTCGTTGGTTTCGCATGTACTTATTGTTGAATTGTTGCAGTCTGTTACACTGACCTTGAGTCCAGGGAAGCTGACGGCATTGGTAGGACCTTCTGGTGGTGGGAAGACCTCTTGCGTCTGCTTGCTACAGAGGTTCTATGAACCAAAGGAGGGTGAGGTTTTACTGGATGGAGAACCTCTGCACCACTATCAACACCAATACTTGCATGAAAAGGCAAGGAATGATACACCAACATTTATAAACATGTAGACTAACTTGAGGAGAGCTCTGCGAACAACCAGTTCAGTTGGATGGTTCAGTGAAATTAGTTGTTTGTAAATTGATACATCATTCTCTTTCATTTGGCTTAGGTAGCAATGGTATCCCAAGATCCTGTGCTTTTTTCTGGCTCTGTGAGGTATAATATTGAATACGGTTTGAAAGACTGCACACTTGAAAGAGTAGAAGAAGCTGCTCGGAAAGCCAACGCTCACAACTTCATATGCAATTTGGAACAAGGATATGACACAGGTAAATTAAACTAGAGATTGTTTAAAACCCAACATGGATAGTTTATGCTACTCCATAAATAACACAAACACTCTCTAAAATTAGTAGGTTAAACCTGGATGCTTTCTCTGCAGATGTTGGCGAGTGTGGTGGCCAGCTGTCTGCAGGGCAGAAGCAATGCATTGCAATAGCCAGAGCTCTGATAAGGAACCCACAGATTCTTATCTTGGACGAGGCCACCAGCCACATGGACTACAGCACTCAAAAAGCGGTACGGAATCCTTTGGATACTACTACATCTTACCTAACCTAACATCTTAAGCAGTTGTATGCTTTTTTTTTTATTTGCTGTAACAATCACTTTTGAGGTTTTCTAGAGGTATCTATTCACGATCTTATCTTCCAGGTTCAAGATGTGCTCAATAACATAAAGCATCAGACAGTGCTGGTGATAGCTCATCGTTTGGAGACCGTAGAGAAAGCAGACCACATTATCTTCATGGAGGGAGGTGAAGTCGTGGAGCAAGGAACACACCAGCAGCTCATGGCTAAAGAAGGAAGATACTATCGGCTAAGAGAAAAGCTTTTCAATCTGGAGACACAACCAGAGGACTAAAGTATCAGATATTTTAATGTATTTTACATTTTACAGAGACTCTAATACACACTCACAGACCGTTCATGCTGATTTAACAAAACATTCTATAACTAATTCATTATGGATAATGAATGGGACACACAAAAAAAGCAAGGATTTTTTTTATCCTAAAAGTAAAACAAGTATGGAATAACTATGGAAGCCTATTTCCGTAATTTAGTTTTTTAATATCTCACCTTTTTTTTCTTAAAATCATGTTGATATAAATGAACTTTTTATTTAGTGGCATATATGGGCTTCCATAAATCCATAAAACATTTCTACATCCTTTACAGTGTTCAAAAATGTCTGTAATACAGGCTTTTGAGGGTGTACTTCAATCAGAGAATGACCAACGGATTTGCCCTCAGCTGAAGAAAAATGCGGAACAGGATCTCCAAGTTCTTATTCATCTTCATTGTTCCACCAAGAGCTGCTTGATTCTGAGCATCCTGAAGGTCTTTAAAAAGAGACTGACAATAGAAACAACTGTTACTGTGATGTGATTTAAACAAAACTATGTGATGGTTGTGAATTAATACTAATCACAGTGTAAAAGAAATAAATGCAAGGGAATCAGATCTACCTCAACATGCCGTACAGCTTCAAACAAGCTCTGTGCCTTTAACTGTTTTGTACGACCACATTTCACGTCCGAGTCTCTGAGCAACACCTGTTGAAATTGCCATGATCTATGTCAGATTTAATTGTAAATCCAAGTTCAAAAAAACGAAAATACTTTATTCTAAAAATACCTGAAGGCGCCATAAAATGGCATGATGCAGTCCACACACCGCTGCCACAGATGTGCTTTCTACCTGAATCTCCAAAACTTCGAGAGGTCCATCAGAACAGAAATCTCCCAGTGTTACCTTGATGAAAGACATGGCTAACTCATTATAAATTACAGAACCATATGCTTATAAAGGAATAATCGTAGTATAAAGTCAGTACCTCTTTAACCAGAAGCTTAACAGAGCACCCATCTGGGCTGTAGGCACAAATAACTGGACTTTGTCGTCCTGTGGCCTCAGGTGATACCAGCCAGTTTAGCACAGACACGCACATTTCTTGACTGCTGGTTGCTGAGAGGTTCAGTTTAGTCTTTAGAAGCTCTGATGATACCCTGACCATCACTGTGATGGGTCCTGACTTGGTAGTAATATCAGGATCCTTGGTTAACACTCCTCTGGAACGCAGGAAAGCTTGAATGCCATCAGTGACAGTGTTATGTCCAATGTTGCCAAGTGAAAATGATCTTTCTAGCCTTAAAGCATCAAGCCAGTCCACTCTTAAAGTACTCAAAGGTGCACTGATAGATCCTACCTCTGTCAGGAGCTGAGAAACATCAGGAGAAGATGCTTCAGGACTAAACAGAGCAGAAAGGGAGAAGTCGAGAGAGCAGTGAACTTTTACTGGCAGAGAGAGTCCACAAGTGCTTTCAAGAGGAATAGTTACATCCAGTTTCTGACCAGAATCCAGTTTCTTGAATGGAAATGAGTATATCATAGACGAGCCCTCCATATTTGGACCTTTGGACAATGGGTGGACCTGAATGCACAAAGTCCAGCCATGTTCCAATGTACATCCACTTGAATTTTCTAGCACACATGTTAGAGTCAGCGAGTCCCTTTGGAGCAACGAGCTCCACCTAGTTACACCACGGCAGCTGATTGGAAGTTTGCCCACATTACAAGCCTTTTCATTCCCATGTTTGTCCAACAGCAGGCTGCAAACATTTATGACTTGATTAAGACGCTTGAGAGACTCATTTTTTTCCTGAAGCTTGTGTTTCAAGGATTCAGCCCTTTAGAAAAAAAACAACAACAAAAAATAAATCGATGTGAAGGTTAGTTCATTACAGTTCATTACATGAGTTCAGTCCCCCCCCAAACAAACACAAACAAACAAAAAACTACTATCCAACTATGACTATAATTATCATATTATAAAGTTCAAATAAATACAAAAACTCAAAAGCTGACATTTTAGTAATTGCTGCTGGAAAACCAATAGTCTTTTCAAAGATTAAGCATGAAACAGACCTCTCCCAGATGTTTGCAATGGAAGCCAGGAGGTCCTTCACTCTCTGGCCTGCCAGAAATGAGGGCAACCTAGCAACATTTCCGTTTTCAGATCCTTGAGGAAGGTTCACACAAAGCAGTTTTCCACTCAAAGATACTGCCAAAAGCTTCATAGATCCTTAAAATTGAAAAAAGCTTTGTGTTAATGACTTAATAATGCAAAATCACAGAGATTTATCAAAATTAATGTACTGTACCAGTGGAGTTAGTATATGGCCCAGCAAGTGCTATAACCCTGTATACACCGAGACTGTACGAGGTCAGAGCTTGCAGTTGGGCCTCAGCTCCAGTTGATGAAGATGATTCTGTGGTGAGCTGAAGAGCGTGCAAGTCTGTGATAGAGCTGTAGAACATCCACTTATCATCAACACAGACACAAAGCACCGGTCCTTGGACACTATGTTCATTGAAGCCTGGAAAATGTGAATTTAACAGATTATGATTGACGTTTGATATTACAGTCAAAAACATCAGGGTGATACACCTGTCACAATATCAAAATGAAAAAAAATTAATTCTTTAACATTTAAAAAAATGTTTAAACAAGTATGAAAGTGAAAAGTACATTTCTAACAAACTGACATGTTTCTTAGATTCTAAAAATATTTTTATTGAGGACACTCATAATTGACCCTCAAACCAATTAAAAACTAGAGCAATGGCAAATATTTGTGTAATAAAAGTACTTTAATTCAGTCTTACTATAATCTGCCTTTTTTCCTTCCAAGTTTGCTTGTTTGCTTTTGACCATTAGAAGTTTGCCTTTCTGACCAACTGCAACAAGACACTGAGGTCCAAGTTCTCCAGAGATGCAGGTACCAATGAACACGACTGGCTGCTCTAAGCTCTGGAGGACTCTGACCGGAGATCTCTGTTCTTCATTAGGACCAGCCAGGGTGGGGACGAACAAAGGAAAGCAGCAAATACGTCCATCAGGTAAACCACAAAGAATGACTGGAGAATTGACTAAAGAGGTGTCCACTCCAAATAAAAGCCTGAAAAGACCAGGCTCGAGATGAGGATGAAGGTCAGACTGGCGAGTGCTGCCTGATGTAGAGCCTTCAGGGTAGATGCAAGTCAGTACTGGAGGAGAACTTACACTTTTATCTTTCCCTGTTATGTTTAAGTGTGTGTTTAGAGTTAAAACCTGGAAACTTGCAAGTTTATGAAGGGTTCTGGATCCAGGCTCTTCATAGAGATCAAAACTCCAGATGGATTTTTGAAGGCTAAGAGTCACGAGGATCTTCTTGACTATGGTGAATGCTTGCAAACTGGCATTTTTGAGGACAATAGAATCATCTGGCACAATATACAGCATACTGTCAGGTGTTTTGTTCGCCAGGACAGATGAAGAACTAGGAGGAAAGAGACACAGTAACTGGGCAAAAACCTGTGTAGTAGTGCAATATAAATGAGCAGTATTTTTTGGTCTGTTTTCAGGCAAATGTTGTACGTTCATTTGCTTTAAGTAAATTACACACATGCACATACATAACTGCTCTCTCCTAAAAAAACAGCTAAAACCAGCCTAAGCTGACTGGCTGGTTTTTAGCTGGTCAACCAACCTGGTCTTAGCTGGTCAGGCTGGCAGACCAGCTGGAACTATCCAAGTAAAACCAGCCTGACTAGCCTTCCAGGCTAGGAATAAGCCAGCTGTTTTTTTCCCCAGCAGGGAGTAACTGATCATTTATTTAGTAAGTAATCTGTGTTTCTACCTGAACTGTGGTGGTGGTATAAGCGTGGAGTAAATCACACCGTTGGCGCAAAGAGCAAAAAGTCGATGCTTATCTTCACTTAATTCCAAATTTATAACTGAAGCATCAAACTGCATCACGGTCTGAAAAGCAACATATATGAAGTTAGCATGGTTGAAAGTCGTGTAGTTGGGCACAAAAGTGAGAATAGACATCCACTTGCCGTGACTCTCCTCTCCTGGGCATCGAATATGAGAACATCTCTGTCTCCTCTGGTGAAGAAAAGAGTCGTGGCGTCCTGTATGATGCGCACTGAGTGAGACTGACAGTCACTGAACTCAGATAAATACTCCACACTGCACCGCGCCGCGTCCATTATCACACCCCGTCTGTTTTACATTCTCCCCAGAGTGAAATTATATTCAAAAAATGTCTTCGGTTCGGATAATAATAGTTATTCTATTCAACCACATAATAAATTCTACTGACTGACTTGGTTCATGTAGCCGCCACCTCTACAGTGACCAATGAGGGTCGATATTCTTCCTCTTCTGGTTGTTAACCACTCCGTTTCAGTAGACTGCCATCTACCGGTAAACTACGGCGACGCATTTACCTCATTCGAACAATACCAAGTGCAGGTAAAATATTACGGAGGTGTTTACTATATAAATGAAAGGTGTCATTTATAGCAGCGTCTGTATTAAAGTCTTTAAACAATCGGTTGAAGGAATCAAAACTAGCGAGTGAACTCCCTTGAGTCGGTTCTTATCAATGAAAATTTTCAAAGCGGCCTGAAAGCGATCGTGATTCAATCTTACAGTCGAATAGCTCACTGCCGCTCTAAATCAGTGTTGCCAAACTCATCCCTCAGAAATGATGATTAGGGAAATTATACAAAGACACAAAAGACTCATAATGGAATTTGGAATTTTGGGAATTTGTTTTAGGTGTCACCAAAGTGCATCCCTGCTCAAGTACAACAGATAAGAGATTACGAAAACTTATTTCAGTCAACACACTCTATTGCTACAAAGTGCAAAATACTGCATGCCAGCATCCATTTTCTCCGCCATTTTGATCGACGCTTCAGTTATTAGGTGTGTGACATCAAAGTACCGCGAGAGCGTTTGACAGCTGATGGCTCCATATGCTCGTATATATTTTCTCGCGGTGCTTTGATGTAACACAAACCAATCGGTGGATGCGGAGCCTCTTGAAGTCGAACACATCTATTATAATATAATTAGAATATTATTATACATAATGAAATTGCGGTGCGCGACATGGTAGGTGTGGCGTGATTGATAGCAAAGGTGAGAGGTCACGAGCCTAAGGCAGGGTGTGGCCAAGTGAAAAAAAGAGAAAAACTTCAAAAAAGGAGCAATTTTTTTAAATATAGCTAAAATAGCCAGTTGTCGGAAAAAAAACAAATGTAAAGTCGCAGCAACAATGACAAAATACCTACATTTGGCGACAACTGCTTTTTAAAAGCAGTTTAAACGATTCAGACCTTGTGTTTGCCAAGGATGTAATACAACAACTATGTTTTATTAAAGTCAACAAAAGTGGCGGTTCGAAATAAAGCTAGCTACTTTCCCTAAACGACAGCTTCCAATGTAGTATGGCTTCATGTAGTAAGAAATAACGTAAGTATTGTTTGAGTAGGCTGTCGCGGTATGCAACGCACTGGTTTACGCCTTCCGACATTCCTTTCCAACCCACTTCCCCTCCCTTAGTCAGATCCAGGGAGAGATATCAATCGGCATAAAGCACGAGAACAGCGTTTACCACTCATACGTAGCTATCTTATGATCATAATACAAAATTGTACGGTATTGCAAATCACCAAGAATCGCATAACAGTATTCACGAGCCATTAAATTGATTGTCAGCTGCTGTGTTACTATTAGACATTCCTGTCTAATGTCTATATATCAGGGCGTGTGGTAAATAATCGCTTAAACCACTGTATCAAATGCTTGACCTTAAAATGTGTAAATAAATAAATAAAAACAAACGACAGCATGGCTGTACTACAGCTTCCTGGTGTGATAACGTTTGTCGTTGCGTCCTCTACAGTTCGTAATATTTCCCTGCAAGCTGCTTTAGGTTGTTGTTAGCTCAACGATTAACTTTTGGGAACTTTGGGATCTCGGTGGCACGATCTTGGCGTTGCTAAGAAGCCGATTATTCATGAGTTACCATCGCAATTAAATAATATTTCAGGGCTACTTTTTTTAATGTTATTTTAATGTTATGTGCATTCATTTTACGTGTAAGCGTCAGGTCGTGTTTTGGGTACGTGTTTTTGTTGGTTTGCTATAGCACCGAGTTTCTGAATTAAAAAAAAAACTAAAATAAGATTCGTCCCAGCTCACTTTTATTGCAAAGGAGAAAGAGAAAGATGTCTTTTAAGATTCTTCTGACTAACCTACGAACGACCGCAAGCCACTGCAAAACACTGAATTTTTTGCAGAGACCCTGGAGTCCTTTCATTGCTTCTCAACAGAGTTGGTAAGAAATCTTAAATGCATGCATTTTTCATGATTTATCTGGCGGAAGTTGACAAACATTAGTCAACTTGCTATTTATAGATTTGTTTTTTTGGAAGTGTGTCTATATTCTTGGAAAATAACTCAGACTTCCGATGGATTGCATATCAGTTATGTAATGTTTATGTAATGTCCATTAAGCTGACAGTCTGAAACTACAGAGAAATACATATGGAAGATTATTTGTTTAAAAAAATGTGCAGCTCTTTTCTGCCCCTAAACCTACTCATCACACAAAACTCAACAGAAAAAAATACATTTGTATTATTTATATGCTGTTTTAGTCTTGCATGTGCCCACAAGATCAAAATGTAATGTTATTTCTATGCTTAACGGGGCATTTGGAATACCAAGTATAAAAGTAATAGAAGTTCCCACAATTCACACACACACACACACACACACACACACACACACACACACACACACACACACACACACACACACACACATTAGACCAGCTTAAACTGGTAGGCTGTTCAAAATGGTGTTCTAACAAATAATGCTATCAAATTACTATAGGTTTAGAGTCGTGGTAGGTGTACGTATTAATGAAGCCTCACAACACTTCAATGCTCGAAGTAAAATCTGATAGGCAGCATTTTCCACAGCATTTATCCTACCAGCTGTTTTAATAAAGGGTAACAAAATCTGAGCGGGAGGCACGTATTGATGCTTTGTGCCAGTCCAGCTCAGCAGGTTGATCTAATAGTGCTGCACATTTGAAATGCCTCCCCTCACAAACACTCATTAGCCGATTAGCAGAGACTCCGTGACCTGAAATGGGTAGACGCTACCGTTCAACAGTTCGAGCCAGGGTTTGCTTTCCACAAAAATATTAAGCAGCATGACTGTTTTCAGCGCTATGAGTTTATTTTACATGTTGAAGAAATTATATTTGTGTAATTTCAACTGTGATGCTGTTTTACCTTTATCACAAATCATCTGTTACGTTGAAGGTCAAAAAGGACCATCTTCTTGGGTCTCTAAAGTGAGAAATAGCGAAAACCTTTTTAACAACAATGTTATCATGATGTTTTTGTCTACTGCTTTTGTGTGAATTTCACAAGACCCAAAAAAAAAAACTACTTCCTTTATGAAACTGAAGGTTGTTGCAGTTTACAGAACTCACATCAGTACATATGTACAAAGATGAAGTTTCTTTTTTTGGAAATGTGTCTCGACATCTCTTATGCACACTTTGCCCCTCTTTTTTCAGTGCCATTCATGTGGATGGTCCACCCAGCATCTCCACCCTGACTACCAGTTATGTCCACGGCATCTCCTCCCATTCGCTGCTCTCTAGTACTGCAGACCAGTGTCTTCAACGCTCAGTGGAGCTTTACCCTGATCGTGAAGCTTTGGTTTTTATGCAGGATGGAACACGCAAGACATTTTCTCAGTTCTACCAAGACGTGAGTGATTTTGCATCTGGACATTTTTTGGCTCATTTTTCTACAGAGAACTGGTTAGAGAAGTGAATCCTGTAAAACTGGAGGCACTAACAACAGTGTTTCCATTTTATACCGCCCATGGGAGAAAGGACCACATGTCAAAAGTGCACTGTGTGGAATGAGAGATCATGGCCAAATCCTAAAATAATTACTGAAAAAACATTCCTAAGCAGCCCTTTATTAATCAAACCTAAATAAGCGTTAACCACAGAGTCCATGTGATATGTGAAACATGGTGTTAAAATAGCAAAACATCCCTCTCTCATCAGTATAAATGAATTTTCCACAACATATGCAACGCTAAAGCAGATTTTTTTTTTTTTTTTCTAAATTGACTGATATGATCTACTTGGCACAGATAAGCACGTCATGTGTGTCTTCTCTCTGACATAAAGCAGCAGGTTAAAGTTTATCAGTGTGACAGAAGGTTAAACATTTACAGGTGCCATTTGACACAAATATCCAATGTGTAATGTCTTTTTTTCTTGTTTTGTAGTGCAGGATATTAATTTACACTTTTTTTTCACAAGAACATATTAACATATTACTTCAAAGTAAACCAAGAAGTGTTTGTATATTACAACTATTTCCATTCAAATCTAATATATGAATATTTTGTTTATAAAAAATCGATATAATGCTCCTTTATAAAAGACTTAAATGTCTGTCTGGTTGTGAAAGACGTTTATGTTTATTCAGGAAAATTACACGCTGTTTGTTACTTGCATTATACAATTCCAAGGGTCTAATGTTATTGATTTTATAAAGTGCAAATCTGCAAGATTGGGTTGACAGTTTAACTCACATCATGCACCAACATAACCTATGGACTTCATACCTATGGACTTTTTTTTATTATTTGTGATGTATTAAAATTAGATGATGCATCTATTCCTCACATTTGCTGTATCGACAAAAAAAATCCACATTACATTTAAACATGTTTAAATGCATGTCAAGATTTTGAAGTTAAATAAAGTGCATCCATTCATAAAGGCCTTCTAAAGTAAATTAATATGTTTTTACTAGAAAAATACCCATATTTAAAGCATTATAAACCTTAATCATTTAAACATGTTTGATTTCAGGTGGAACAGACTGCCGCGGGTCTGTTGGCTGTTGGACTGAAGAGGGGCGATCGCTTAGGGATGTGGGGACCCAACATCTATGAATGGGTTCTTATGCAGTTTGCAACAGCTAAGGCAGGGATCATTTTGGTGAGTATTTTTACTGACACTTATTTTTTCTTGACACTTGGTTTGTCAGAGTACTTATCAACAGCTGGTCTCTCACCTGTTCAATTTTATTGTGATTTTATAGGTTTCAGTGAACCCGGCTTATCAATTGCAAGAGGCAGAATTTGCTCTCAGAAAGGTAAGTTAATATTTATACATGCGGAAAAGAACAACAAACAGCTGAATGATCAAAACGACTGCACTGTTTAGGGTATATCTTCACTATAACACGGTTTGTTTAATGTTAATTCTTAAATGTGAGATTTAAAGTCACGGTTATGAGAAACACTAGTACAGACTCTTAGATTAATCTATTTGGAGTTATATAAAAAAAATTGTCCTGGCTCTTCCAAACTTTATAATGGCAGTGGGTGGGTGTTTTTGTTCAACAGTATAAAAGAGGTCCAATAAAGTGCATTCATCCATAGTAAAACATGCCTCACACAGCTCCTGGGAGTAAATAAAATAATCCTGTTGTGAATCGATGCATTTTTGTAAGAAAGAGATATTTCACGTCGCTCTCTCATGAATCCGCGTACAACAGTTAGCGGATTAAGGTTTAAGCTTTAAATATGTATATTTTTCTTATAAAAACACATTCACTTTAGAAGGCCTTTGTGGATGGATGCACTTTATTTTACTTCAAAATCTTGACCACCTTTCACTGACTTTATAAAGTTTAAAAGAGCCAGGATAAATCTTGATTGTTTTATATACACCTAAGATTTCTTGCAGGCGAGTAAATCATGGGGTAATTTTTAATCTTTGGGTGAACTATCCCTTTAATCCTTTTTTTAGGTGCAGTGCAATGCAGTCGTTTGTCCAACCCAATTCAAAACCCAAAAG
This sequence comes from Puntigrus tetrazona, assembly GCF_018831695.1. NCBI lineage: Eukaryota > Metazoa > Chordata > Actinopteri > Cypriniformes > Cyprinidae > Puntigrus > Puntigrus tetrazona. Next base: position 11,597,470 of record NC_056710.1, on the reverse strand, counting down.
TACTGTGACATGTTAAGACAGCTTTGTCCGGAGATGGAGACAGCCTCTCCTGGAAGAATCAAGAGTTCAAAGTACAAGTGATATAATAAAAGGAAGGTCTACAAAATCAATAATGAAGTCCAGAGTGTCACTGAGTTGTTATTTTATTTTTTTTAGACTACCAGACCTACATACTGTGATCGTAACTGACAGTCAGCAACCAGGAGCTTTTCACTTGAAAGATGTGATGCAGGCAGGAAGCAGCCAGCACCTACAACAACTACAAGACCTCCAGAAGAAACTGAGTTGTGATGATCCCATAAACATTCAGTTTACTTCGGTACTCTGCTTATTTTTGACTTTGTTTATATTTATATTAAAGCTGAACTTCATCATCTGATGGAATACCAAAAATAAGGACTACTTTCAGTTTACCTCAAACACACACTCATATGAAAGCCTATTATAAAAAGCTAATTGCAACATTTTATCGGACTTTATTAGAACTGCGAGATATAAACGGAGAACTTTGAGATATACACTTAAAATTCAGAGAAACAATGCTAATTTCCTGAAATTTTCACACACTTCTGAAAACTCACAATTACTTTTTTTCAAAATTTTGACTTTTTTTATGTTTTTAAATGATAGAAACAAGCTTCCATACTTTCATAGATATTCTACTGGTCAGTTAAAAAAATATAGTGTTGCTATAAACTTATATGTTGGGTTTGGTTTGGTTTTGTGTTATGTTGTTAGGGTTCAATGTTTCAGTTCAGTTCAATGTTTATGCCGCAGCGTTTACGATTTAGGAAACAAAATAATTTACTTACAGTAGTCTACATAAAAAAACTTTTTTTTGTTGTTTTTATAAGCCTTAAAAAGTTAGACATTTTAGCTCGAAAGTCTCAAAACGCATTCTTAGTAATCCGAATCAGTAAATGTTAAATAATTTAGTTTTGGTCTTTATGATTTAAAGGGAACAACTGGAAAGCCCAAAGGAGCCACTCTGTCTCATCACAACATTGTGAACAATGCTTATTTCATCGGCATGCGCATAGGCTACCACTGGAGGGTGGGTACATGTGATCAAAACGCAATGAAAAAGCTGTTTGTTCTTTATTTATACAGTTTATTGTTTGGCATACAGCTTTACAGAAAATCTTTTGTTCCCCATAAATCTACATACACTTTCCTTTACAGCACATGCAGTATGTGTAATATTTGACATTATTCTCCTAACAGAAGAATGTGCGAATCTGCTTGCCGGTGCCCATGTATCACTGTTTTGGCTCGGTGGGTGGAGGTATGGTCATGGCTGTGCATGGCACCACAGTGGTTTTCCCATCCACCGGGTATGATGGACATGCCAACCTGGTGGCGATAGAGAAAGAGAAGTATGTGGTTATTCATGTACGTTTTTGAAAATACTAAAACAAGAATTTGTGTTAAAGAGTTGCACTTCTGTCTTTTGTGAAGGAAGATAACTCTAAATCCTTCAAAGGTACTTTGGTGATGCTTACTTCATCACAGGACGCTGTCTCATGCATGACCGGAAAAACGTCTGAGCTGTATTTATTTAATGCAGTTAACACAAGATTAACTGTTTACCCAGGTGTACGTTTGTGTACGGCACCCCAACTATGTTTATTGACATGCTTAGTCAGCTTGACCTGGCCAAGGCTGATTTGTCATCACTTGTGGGTGGTAAGTCAGTCAAAACCTTTGTAACATCTATTGCTTAATGGAACTTCTTATAGATTACTTTAATATTATCAAGCATTTCTGAGCAACTAAAGAATACATCCTGCACATTCACCGGTATTGTGCTAAGACCCTTTGTTTTGTGTCTGTCAGGTATTGCTGCCGGGTCTCCTTGTCCACCAGAGGTCATCCGTAAGGTCATCAATGTCATGGGTGTTAAAGAAATGCTGGTAAGTAGTTACCCATAATAAAAAGGGATTTGTTTGAACACAGTACAGCTCTTTTGTTAAGAGTCAAGCTTATAATTTTGTGTATGCTGCATGCCAGTATCACTAGAGGGAGACAGAGAATTAATATAAAAGTCACTCACATTTATTTTTGTGTTGTCCTTTCCTGTTTTAAGAAAAAACGTGCTATTTTTTTGATTCTCTATCCATTTTCACAGTAAATATTCCTCTTATATTTGATTCAAAATCTGCTTTGTATTTGTACTCATTTTGTTCACAATATACTTTACTGTTCAAAGGTTTAATCATTTTGTTTTTAAAAGAAGTCTCTTTCTCTCCAAGGCTGCTTTCATGTAATCAAACATAAAGTAAAACGGTAATACTGTGTAATATTATTTTTACAAAAAATATTTTCTCGTTTAAAATATTTGAAAATATATTTTATTGCTATGATGGTAAAGCTGAATTTTTAGCACCCATTACTCCAGTCTTAATAGTCACATGATCCTTCAGAAATTATCATATCATGCTGTTGATTATTTATAACCAAAGTTGAAAGCAGGTGCACTGATTAATATTTTTGTGTACTTTATGATAAATTCCATGATGCGGTATTCAAAGCAGAAACTTCATAACAGCATAGAATAGAATGTTTTTAAACAATATAGAACTGTACTATAACTTTTTATTAATGCAGAATATATTAAGTTGCTGAATAAATTAAATTCTTAAAAAAATTCCTTTTGACTCTAACTGTTACTGTCAAAGTATCGTTCAGTAGAAAGTTAAAATATATGTCATTTATTTTATCCCATGTTGTTTTCTCCTCCATAAAATGAAGCTGTACTGCTTCAAAAAAAAACATATAAGCGGTCCATATTATTTGTGCTATGACTAAAGCTGTGTGAAGCCATAATAGCTTTGTGTGTGGAGCAAACAAAAATTTTGCACGCAGTATTACTATAAATTATTTACTAAAAAATTGTACTTCATAAAAAAAAAAGCATCTTGAACGTTGTGTTATGAATTACTCATTTTATTTTCCACAAATAAAAGCTATACAGGTTTTGAGTAATTATGACAGAATTTTCATTTTTGGTGAACTGTACCTTTAAGAACCAGGTATGGAGAAGGTAGCAGGATCTGAACTAGTACTACTAGTAATAATATTGCATCCAGTATTCTTTCTTTTAAGAAACCATTACTATAGTGGTGCTTTATATGTCTTTTATTGAGCATGAGTATATCACAGTAAGAAATTGATAACATTAGACTGGAGAATCTCCAGTTGTCTTATTTACCTGCTCTTCCTAAATCCTCTTTTTCTGGCACCACCATCACTTGTTTCATTTCTTGATTTTGATTGGTCAGGCATTCTTATTGGTTAATCCTTATATTTGGCCACCAATTGTGATCATCCTGCCTGGATTAATTGTTTGATAATGACTAGCTGTGCTATTCCTTACATAATCTGATTTACCATTTACATGGCTATAACAAGTCCCTGTTTTCCTGGCCTGTGTTGCTTTTGGCTTTGGTCAGAGATGTAAAGAAAAGGTCTTGAATGTGTCGGCTTTAGCCACGGTCAAGGTTTGTTATGTTTGCAAAGCCTCTGAAATTCCTAGCAGGACGTTGTGAGATGTTTCAAGCTAAGGATGAACTCCTGAATGCTCATGAAGAGCTCTGTTGTGACTATAACTCTTTGGTTATGTGATTTTAAGTGCTTCTAATCCTTATAATGGGAGTATGCTGTGAAGACTAAAAAAAATAGAATCAGTAGAATAGACAAGATTCATTCTACAGTGGCCATTTGGTGTGATTTACTCAAAGATTTCAAATAATATGCTGAAATCCGAGAGAGAGAGAGAGAGAGGAAAAAACACACAACCTTGAAGAATTATCTATGCACATTTATACTTCAAAAAGGTACTGCTGAATTTCTAAGTAAATGCAAATCTATTATACTAATTCTCATTTTATGGATAAGAGTATTCCTGTTAGTACTCTTGCTTTTTACCGTGGTGTAGGAAATATTCTGTGATACTGTTGAATTTATCACCAGGTTGTTTGAGTTAGCGTATACGCTACCATAACAGCGAAAACTGAGAGTTTGATCCGTATTTCCTTTGAGGTGTACATGTTTGTGAACCCTCTCTTTGCAGTCTCACACAGTCGCTCCTTCAGGGTGTTTGTCAATGTCTGCGAACACATATTTATGCTATTCATGATAATTAGTATGAATGGAGTCAGCGCATCTGTATGTCACACAAAAAATGAGTGAAATAGGAAATGGACAGTCCCAATGTAGCAGTCGGCATTGCTTTTCTTTTCTGCACATTTCAGTCCTGACACCTGGACAGGCCTCTTCTCCCTGTCCTCCTGCGGGAACATACAAATAAGATGGCCAAGCTCAGTTTTGAACTTCTGATGTTAGTGCCAAAGCCAAAATGGAAACACACAAACAAACCTTAAAGGACAAAGGATAGATTGGACTGGATGGAAAGGAACATGAAGGATAAACATAGCAGGCAATATTTTACCACAAGGCAGTGGCCCAGACCACAATTATAGTATTACCATTCGCTCTTTCATGTTGGAAGAGGTAAAAACACTCACGGTTAGCATTAGACTCTTGATTCTCTGTGCAAATATGTAACTTTAATTTCTCACAGAAGTTACTGGAAGGCAGTGTTTTAGGATGAATTGATTATTTGGTTATATAAACCATTTAATACCTAATGTTAAATGATTCATGTTTGCTAATAGAGGTGGGACCACTAATGACTAAATTGGTAACCTTTGACCAGATTTTTACATTCCCAAATCAATAGGATTACCTATGATTAAATAATTTAATCACAACCACAGTGGTCTCTCAGGACTTGTGGTAGCACAAGTGCAGGGTGCAAGGAATCTCATGAGTATTTCCTGATGAAAGGGTCTTTTATAGAGATTATAGGAGAGCATTGGCGTCTTGCTCCATGCACCACAGACTAGTTATTTACCCTTTTTCCTTCCTTTTTTTTCATTTATTTACATGTGTAAATCACGTGGAAAGAGGCTAGTTGTCATACTGAGGTCTGTGATCCAATTTTTATGATCATAGCTTGAGCCTTAATCCTGTGGTCTCATTTACAAGACCTCTGTGGACCACAGAAACGTTTTATAGGTCCAGATATTAGACCTCCGTCTGCGGTGTGAGTCTCAAAACTGGAAGACTTGTTTAGTAATCCATAATCAGGATAGCTAGTAACAATTTTGTAACTATTTTGTGCTGGTCTCTGGCTTTGCCAAGTAAATTAATACTTGTACAGCATAACAATAATATTATGGTTTAAAATATTACTGTATTACAATATTATTATCTTTTGGTGGTTTTCAACATTTTGAAATCCAAGTCTTCAAAGGCACTTACATATAAGATGTAGGTCATGTACCTATGCTTTAATTGATGTAATCATTTTATTGATGTCAGTTATTAAGATTAATATAGATAAATGTTAATATAGATAAATGTAAATTCTTCTACTCCTTACTTAGAAGCAATGGCCTTCCTGTAGCTCAAACAAAAGTTTCACAGAGAATGCAAGAACTGATAAGTGCTGAGAATGCTATGTAATCTGCTTTGGGTAAAAGCTCTGTTATCAACTTAAGGTAGCCTTTTATATTTAATGTCACTTTAATGTTCTTGTATTTAAGTTCTAATTTAATGAGAGTGGAATTAACAGGGTTACTCACCATCTCAAAGCCGAGCTCCCTTCCTGGCTCTCTTTGTCTTTGCTTTGCAGCGACTGAAAGCACTGCTGTCTCTTATTTGCTTTCCTTTCTGGCTTCCAGGAGAGGCACAGACTGCATCAGGGCGTTGGCGACTTGTGTCCATCCATCTGCACAAGCGAATCCAAAAATTTAATTGATTGTTGATGATTTGCAACTCATTTTACGCAAATAATTGCACTTGTTTCAGAGTAAAAAGAAGTATTTAGTGAGACAAAGGATACGAGGCGGGATAAGAATTGATTAGATAGTCAAAAGTGTCCATTGCATAGCAGAATGAATGCAAATTCTAAATTCTGCAACATTGACTAAATAACTATTTTGCTATTGCTTAATTTTTAAAATGAGCTCTCACAGCCTTTACAGCATGTTTGAATTACAGTTCACGATAATATAATGCATTAAATTATGGATTTTTAAAAATTATTTATCATTGCAGTTTGTAACACAGCTCTAAGTGAATGAAAACATCCAAGTTTTAAATCTGAAAGAGCACCGTGTATAAAGTTATTGTCTATCAAAAGATAGAGTTGACGTTGATATGAAGCATTAGCATATTGCCCCCTCACTTCATCTTTTCCAGTTCTGAATGAAAATGCAAATTCGTTCTTTGCCACTATATTTTGCTTTTGGAGCATTAAAAATGTACAAACATTGCTTTGAATGATATTGACCAATCACATGAGGGATTTGGAAAAATGAATCGTTGAATGAATGGTTTGAGGGGTCGACGAACAGATAAGGTAAAAATAAATTTAACGTCAACGAGATGATGCGTGGTATAAATGAAAATGCAAATTCATTCTTTGCCACTGCTTGCTGTTTTTTCATCTGTAAAATAGCAGTTTCCCTGATAATGCAGGATTGGAAAAATGAATCATTGTGCGAATCATTTGGGAGTCGTTACGCAAGGTTGAGCAAGACAATGAAAGTGTTTTTTCGACCTTGCACACGTTAACCTGTTGTTCGGACTCCCAAAACCAAAATATGAACTATTCATTACCCATAATGGTGTCACTGTATAAAGTAAATAGTTTAGATGTTGATTTTATGTTGACTTGAATGAAACCTTGTAATAAATATTAAAAGGCGTTTAAAAATCGAAATTTCTTTCGAAAGCTTAAATGCAGTTATGTTTGAAGTGATCTTACTTTCTGAGATTTGCTAACTGGCAGGTACAGCTCCAGGGGTTGTTAAACAGAGTGGCGTTCTGGAGGGTGCTGATCTCAAGGCTGCTCGGCAGTGATTTTAACTTGTTGTTCTCAAGATGCAGAGATTTAAGAGCCGTCACTCCCTCAAAGGCAGCACTGGAAAACTTGACAGGTAGAAAGGACAGATATACAGATGTTTACCACATATACAGTCGATAACACGTTATAACTCACCGCTTTGTAGAATATCCCTACAGTTAGCATTCAAAGTCACTCTTAATATCCAAAGGAAACTTGTGGATTCTGAACTGAGGGCTTTTTTTCCACATGAAAGGCCTCTCTCATGCTGTCTTATGTGCCAGGTCTTATGTAAACCTGTCGGCGCTTTCCTTCCAGCCCTCCATCAAACTTCATAAGCGTATGCAAGTCTGCTAAAAACTTCACCCAGGTGTTAGAAGTTCTGGTCTGCATGGTGTCTGCTTTATAGGAAGACCACGGTCGAGGGGCTTTGAAATTGTACACACAGTGTGTGTGGGTGTGTTATGCAAGCGTAGAGAAGATGTACTTATTGAAGGGACGTTTTGGAAATTTCCACTCAGAAGGCAAGAGACGTGGAGAGTTTGGTAATTTGAGGAGATGCAGGATGGATCAATTCCAGCATGGAAGGGTTGTTTTCACTTTTTCTGTCTGTCCACTCCTCCATCGACCTGCTCTTCTGCCAGAAATGCCTGAATCGGGTTGAATTGTCCATTCAGGTGAGGCAACTACAGCCTGAAATACTTCTCTTCATGGGACACGGAACACCCTGTCACTATTTACCCGTCTGCTAACCCTTGCTGACCTGTTTACATGGTGCACCAAGTGAGAGGAAAAAACTTGGGTCTCAAAATAACATTTTTCAAGCAAATAGACCCTAAAAATATCCACACGTGAGGGGAGAGTGGTTATTTTTTCCCTTTCCTATCATACAAAAAACACTGACCAACTGCATGGCGCCGATGCTTGTTGATCTGTTTTTACACACGTTTGTGCATATAGAAATCTATTTTTATTTATTATGGGCTTTGTATTTGAGCACGCATTTATATTTGGACTTTTTGACTTAGTATAAGTGCTTGTGGAGAAGTCTGTTGAAGAAAAGATCAATGTATCTCTTAAACACTTTCTTTAACCATATAGTGTTCCAGGAAATATTCTGCTGGAATAGCACATACGCATCCTTACATATAGCATATGTGACCTTTTTAGGGCCTGAAAGTATGACAGGAATGGATCAGGTGAAGCTTATTAAAAGAAAACAGGTGAAAGTCTCCAGAACAGGTTGCCTTTCACTGGATTTCATGATCTTTCAGACTATATTTTACTCCATTGGGGTTGCAGTTCATTGGCATGGCCACCTCTGATGAGATGTAAAGTTTGTTTGCCAATGCTGAACGTCCCAAAAACCAAACACAACCATGCATTTATTTAGCCTCAACTTCAATGACCAGTATTATGGGGAAAGCATTAATGTGGTTCTCAATCAGCATGTTGACTCTCATGTTTTATTCTACATTTTAAGTGTTTATTCCAATTTTACAGACTTACCTTCTCCAAGCTCATGTCATTTAGATAGAGTTTCTCCATATAACGGCCAAAGCTCCGGGACGCGTGGTCAGGCACGAGGCTGAGAGGGTTTTTGGACAAGTTGAGTTCCTCCACCACACGCAGCTTGCTCATAGCCAGCAGAGGGTAGGTGGACAGCTTGTTACGGTCCAGAGTTAAAATGGCCAGGTTCTCCACTTCATCAAAAGAACCAGGCTGAATAGAGCTCAACTCATTGCCACTCATATAAAGCCATCGGAGATCGCTTGTACCTGTGAAAGTACCAGGCTGCAGCTCTCGAAGCTTGTTGTTGTCGAGCTGCAGGATAAACAGGTTGATCATGGGAGAGAATATGCCCTTCGAAAGACTTGTAATTTGGTTACCGTCCAAGTAGAGATAGGTCAGTTCTGTCAGGTCCTCAAAAGCGCCTGGTTTGATGTTGGTTATCTCGTTGTTAGACAAGTAGAGGTAGATGAGCTTCTTCAGTCCTTTAAAAGCCTGGCTGGAGATCTCTCTGATCTGACAGTGCTGCAGGTGCAGGGAAATGAGCCCCTTCATCTCACTGAAGCCCCCGGTTGGGAGATTTCCCAAGTTGTTGCGTTGCATGTTTAAAAGACGAGTAGCCTCAGATATGCGAGGGATCTTCTTCAGCCCGACGTTGTCACAGATAACATGCTGTAGGTGCCCATGGCAGTGGCACTGGCTTGGGCATTGAGTTGGTGCACCAAAAATAAAGGGGACGCAAACCTGTAGACACACTAGCACCAGTAGAAAGCTGAATCTGTACATGATGACTCTGTGTTGGTCAGTCCACTGCTTTATGCTGTTGGTCTTCTTTCACTTTTACTCCAGCAGGAACATATACAGACAGCAAAAGTGGTCCACACAACCTCAGAGTAAAGAGAGGGAGTGTGTGAGAGTGCAGAAAGAGAGGGCTAGAGGTGAGCTCGAGAGAGAGAGGGGGTGTGAGTCAGAGGAAAGGAGGGATAAAAAGCTGAGTGTTTATAATAGTTTCTTACTGTTTATAAAGAGTTGTGCTCTGAAAGTTACGTAGCCATTGCAGAATCTGCTAAATATTTGTTATAAATAAGGTCATTTATTTACTGAACATAAATTTCAAATATTTATTTATTGCTTATAATTGCAAAGCCATTGCAGAAGCTGCAAGATATTTGAAGATTTGACCATTTTTTCAAATAAATGAAAATTTATTTCAGTACCGCCTCTAATTTTAAATAACCATTACAGAAGCTGCAATATTTGTATTAAAAACTAATTTCAAATATTTATTTTTATAATACAGCAATTGTAGAAGCTGCAAGATATTTATTAAAATGTATTTTATTTATTTATTGTATTAATATTTATTAAAATAAAATAAACATTTATATAGCCATTGCATATTTAAAACAAATAAAATATTTACTTACGTATTGCTTATAATGCAGTTTCTCTTTAGCATTACATAGCAGTGGATACATCTGCAAGGTATTAAACATAAATAAACATTTATTTATTTGTTTGTTTATTACAGTTCTGCTCTTATCATTACATAGCAATTGCAGATTCTGCAATGTATTTATTTGTGAAAATGTGCTATTTATTTTGTTTGTGTTTGTTTATTAATGTATGCATTTTACCGATTTATTTTTGTTTGTTTGTTTAGAACTTCTCTGATGAATCTATTTGCTATAACGTATCGACATATATTCATACATACATGAAAAACCTTCCCTATGTTCATGCATTGAAAATTTGCTCATGATTCTGATTTTTTTTTTTCATGTTTCATCATTCTTTCTTCCTCAAAATACGTCAACATCAGTGCATGTTAAATACAAACAAGTTTAGATGTCAAATTTGATTGTATTTTTATTTTTAGTCTGAACTTGTGTGCAGCCAAATCTCATGAGGTTAAGGTGAGACTGCGTGTCGTGCCAGACATTTCCATTGTTTTTAGTCAGCAGAAGGAGGGAAGCGAGCCCCTCCCATGCGGCGGGACGTTTTATAACATATAATCACAGCCAGATGTTTGGCTGGTATCAAATCACAACAATGGAAATGGAGGTTATTTCTTTTGTCTGCAGTGGAGCGTTTCATGGAGTGGATAGGCACATTCCTCTGCATAAATGTCTCTTTTCGTTTCAGCTATGTACAGTATTCAGTAAAAAAAAAAATAGAATTGCACCATGGAATCACCCAGTATTTTTTTTTTCACATGTATCAACAAACCTTTTCATAGTGGTTGAAATTTGTTTAACAAAACGTTTAATCCCTGTTCCTCTTTGGTTCAAAGACCTGATAGCCCTCAGATCTGTTTATGAGCGCCTCTGCTTTTCTCAGATTAGATGGAATCTCGTGTTTGCTTAACAAATTTAACATTTTATCGGCAAAGTGTCTTGGTTCTTTCAAGTCCACATGTAATGGCTATTAAAGATGATATATGCAATTTTTTTTTATTTACTTAATGGGTTCAAAAGCTCATGACTCACTTAAAATGTTCCACACAAACATTATAAATGTCTGGCACGTCACACAGTCTCACCTCAGCAGCTGGCAGAACTTGTAATTCAGTTTGGTAAACACAAGTTGACATCCTGTGCCATGATGAGGTTATGTCTGATGGATTTTTTTTCCCAGTGCACATTATCTGCTGTTTTAGCCCCAAGTGCTACTGTAAAGCAAAAGAGCTGGGGTTCAAAACAACAGCTGGTGTGCCAGTTCTCAGGTGCACATCACATACCTCACCTGCCTCCCATGCCTGGCCCACTCAACTGATTCAGCTGTCTGGTAGCCATCAGGCTAGTCTGTGGAAAAATGTTAGCAAAAAGGCCTTTGCCGCATTCGTCTGTGCAAAAAAAAGTAATAAGTAATAAGCACACTGACCGAAATTTAAACAAGAGTTTGATGGCATAGAAATCGGTTAGAAATAGAAAGAGGTTTGTTCTAGTTGTTTGTACAGTGGAATCTGAAATGTAGGGTTTAAAATAACACACAAAAACGAAAATGTGTGTGTGTGTGTGTGTGTGTGTGTGTGTGTATATATATATATACACACACACACACACACACATTATATGCAACAAAACTTTAATCTTATAAAGTTATCATTTGACAGCACTATTTTTCATATATATATATATATATATATATATATATATATATATATATATATATATATATATATAAAAGCTTTGATTTCACTTAGTCATCAGAATTATATTAAATTATGAATTCAACATTATAATAAAATAATACATTATATAAAATTAATTTACGCTTTTTCATTAGTGGTTTTTCCCCTGTTCTAGGTTCTAGACATTCTCATAAAATAGTGAATGAGGCACAATCTAAGTTTAAACGTGTGCATGTGCTATCTGGTGAAGAGCTTCACTCTCTTTTGAAACAGATTGGTTACGGCACAACCGAAAACAGCCCTGTGACATTCTGTGGCTTTCCGATTGACAGCACAGAGCGAAAGATAGAGACTGCTGGATGTATTTGCCCCCACACTGAGGTTCATTTACACACAACACTATATAAAGGTGTCCTGCATGCATATTTTTTTTAACCTGTTTTAGCACACTGAGTGGTTCTTTCTACATTAGGCAAAAGTAGTGAACTCCGTTACGGGAGAGATCGTGCCTCTGGGTGCTCAGGGCGAGCTGATGATCAGGGGATACTGCGTGATGCTGGAATACTGGAACGACATTGAAAAGACCCAGGAGTGCATCACAAAAGACCGCTGGTACAGGACCGGGTAAGAGCGGTTACATTTTTCCCTCTTTTACTAGATAGAAACATCATTCAAAATTGGAAAAAGTCTCAGTCTGTTCTGTTCTCAATCTGATACAGTGACATTGCTACTTTGGACGGGTACGGGTACTGCAAAATAGAAGGGCGCATTAAGGACTTGATCATCCGAGGTGGAGAAAACATCTACCCTGCTGAAATTGAACAGTTTCTGCACACCCACCCCAAAATTCAGGAAGCACAGGTAAACAATGTTAACTAGAGACATTTATGTAAATTCCTAATTTATAATCAACTATTTATCTGTAGCCGTGTAATCATTTTTCATTAAAAAGATAGTTCATCCAAAAAAAATTGGTGTTTATCTGCTTACCCCCAGGGCATTAAAGATCTAGGTGACTTTGTTTCTTCTGTAAGACACAGAAAAAGATTTTTAACTGAAGTCATATGATGGAACTCAAAAAAACCACACACAGACGAAACCAGATTAAACATTGTGCCTCGTGACAATACATTGAGGTTTAAAGACAAAAAAACTATCATTTTTAGCTCTGATTCACTGCAATGTCCTGAGCGTGTTCACAACAGCCCGCACTTCTCATTGACTTGCATTTTATGACTGACAAACTGCATCTGTTCGAGTTAAACCTCTTTGTGTTCTACTGAAGAAACAAAGTCACCTACATATTGGATGCCCTTGGCGTAAGCAGATAAACTATCCCTTTAACTAGCCTCCAGTTTACGTTAAAGAAAAAAATGTGGTCTACGCTACACTTTTTTTTCTGGTACAAATATCTAAAATAATACTTGTTTTTATGGAACGTGAATATAAATGTAGTCTTGTGTTTTTCGTACAGGTGGTTGGAGTAAAGGATGAGAGAATGGGGGAGGAAGTTTGTGCTTGTATTAGAATCAGGAATGGTCAAGAATGCACTGCAGAAGAGATCAAGGCCTACTGCAAAGGAAAGGTCCGGATATCTGCAGTTTATGCTTTTTACATCCAGGGTTATTATAGTAAACTAAAACTATAGATTACTATAGATACAAACTGTAACTTTTACGTTTGATTTGGTGCGCTAACATAACTAAAACGAACAATAAGTGAATTATAAAATCACAACAACAATAATGATTGACAGTAATGATGATAAAAGTTAACTCAATGATTAAATGTTAACTCAAATTTGAATGAAACAGAAAATATCAAAATACATTTAAATGATTAATAAAAGCTAATATTAATAGTAGTATCTCAAAAAAACATTTAACACCAGCAAAATGATGCAACTGCCATTGAAATACTACTGTTGTTTTTCTCAGATTGCCCATTACAAGGTGCCTCGCTACGTAACGTTTGTTCAGGGGTATCCTCTGACGGTCACAGGCAAGGTAAGTGCTAATAAAACAATAATAAATAATTAACAAATCCGATCGTTCATTTAGTCACGTTCCGCCAGCGTTTACAGAACGATCTCTCTTGATTTTGTCACCACTCCTCTCTGTTTCTCTGTTACTCTGTGGGCACATCATGTTAAATATGAAGAAAATGTGAGAGTGGTGTGTTCTTGGGTGGATTCACATTAGTCTCTAGACAGAAGAAATTCAAGCAATTTCCCCCGTCTGCTTGAAACCCACTGAAGTGGTTTGAGACGTTCGAGGGCTGCTGTGACACCTTTACTTTAAAGAGTTGTGGTTTGCTTTAATAGCCGTTTCTTTTCTTGATCTTCTCTCAGATCCAGAAGCACAAGCTGCGTGAACAGGCGGAAAAACTGCTTGGACTGTAATTGCAAAAGAAGTTACCTCAAGACATTATGAGTTTCTCAAATATATTGAGATTTCATTGTTTTACAAGCCATTTTTTTATCATTAAACGTTAGGATGTGTTTTATACATTGTTCATATTACTCTGTTTCTAAAAAGCTGCCAGTATCTACGTGTATCTTTTCTTACTTTTCTTTATTTTGTTATTAATTGTATTTGAAACCAAGTCATTTTCAGTCATATGAACTAATTATAAAAAAAGGAAATTGGTATCCAGAATATGCATGGTTACACTAAGTACACGGTTCGTTAGATGAATTGAAATGTTCTTTTTAATTGTATTCTTGAAAAGAATAAAAGTAAATATAAAAGTAAAGTGTGTTTGCTGCTCCATATTCAATCTGAAGTACATATGTCCTACATTTTTGATTTCAGAAATACCCCAAAAATTGGGTATTTAAGGCACCATTCTGGTCTTTTAGCTGGCGTCGAGGTATTTCCCCTCATTGTGATCTCAGGTGTGACTTGTCGGTGCTCATTTAGGCCTCGGTGCTTTCCTGCTTGGCTTGTGATGTGAACATTTTGACGCTGGTATTGAGACCGTATGGAAAGGAGAGAGGTCGTCTCTCAGCGTTCTAATGGGTCTGCTGGAAAGTCATGGCTACTCTGGTTTGGACTAAACACATAGTTTCGTGAGGATCGTTTAGGGTGAGACTTTAAACCCAAGTGCTGGACAAAACCCCAGACATTCTTTTCGAATTTCCTAGCAGCTATTAATGGAATCCGTCATTCGCTGCATGCTTCTAAAGGTCATTATGGGATGCATTCACTTGCCTGTGTAAGATATTTCATAAAATTAATTTTGATTTATGGCATCTTTGCTTCCAGTAAATGGATCACCTAATTTGGAGTCTAACACCAGCTGAAGTCTTAAAAAAGGAGCTAAATATTTTAAGTCTCCCCCATGTGTCCATTAGCAGAATAACAATACCAGCATCTGTTTCTGCTTTTCAGAATTGTTTGGATTCAGAGGAAAGCCTATATTCAATGCAATTGCTGTAAATATACAAATAAAGTCGGAAAATTTTTTGAAATAAATATATTTATGCAGCGAGGACGCATTAAACTGATTAAAACTGACAGGTAAGACATATATAATGCAACAGTAGATTTACTTTTTAAAATAAGTTACATCCTTTAAGTTGTTAAAGAATTCTTAAAGAAAATTCTAAAAATAAAAAAAGGTCAATGAAGACTGCAGAAAATTCACAGGAATATTTTTTAGATATGATAATTTTTTACATATATATATATAAAGTATAATTCGCAAGAATAAAATTCATTTTATTAAAATATAAAAATTTGCATATATGAATGTACCTATGTACACATTTAATTGCATTCAAAATAGTTTGTTATATATGTGTACTGTGTATGCTATGTAAAAATAAAACAAACGCATGTATATATTTAAGAAAAATGTTATGTTTAGATATTAAATATTTATATACAAGTATTTATATACAGTATATGCACATGTAAATGTTTTTAAATACTTTGTGCTTTTATATATACACATAATATATACTGTACACAAACATATGTAAACTAAATTAATTGCTATAGTTTTTTTTGACAGGACTAATATTTACATATTTGAAGCCAGACCACATTCATTAAGAAAATAAGCTTTTATTTTTCAAAATAATCTTAAATATACAAATTGTCCAGGAACAGCTACGTTCACAGTCAAGTGTTCAGTCCTTTGGCAGCGGAATGCCGACCGCCGATTGGCTTTGTCCCTGCATTTCAGCTCGGGCTGTGTCCACTTGTTTCTGTGTGCAGTAATCCTGCAGGAAGACCGAGGCCAGGTTCCTGAGGCGTGGGTTCTGCGTGAGGGAGAAGCGCAGCATGCACTGCACCACAGCGCTGTCTGTGGTCTCGGTGCGCGAGGCTGCTGTGGTCAGGTTCATTAATGTGGTGATGGCCGAGAGAACCGTCTCATCTCTGTTACTCGACAGGCATGATATCACTAACGGGACTCCGCCGCTTTGCAGGATCTGATCCCGGGACTCCCGCTCCATGCTGAGGTTACACAAACCACCTGTAGCATTTTCGACCAGCTGGTTGGTTCATATGAATAGATAATAACAGCAGTTAATAACAGCTATACTAACCAATGCCAAACTCCACAAAGTTCTCATTCTCCTCCGTCAGCATGTCCAGGAACAGCTCGGTGACCTGGAGCAATCGCAGTGCCTCCATGTTAGACGGATCGTAGGCAAAGTTGGCCAGGTTTGCCAGCACTTGCTCTTTAGCCTCTGCCAAGAAGCGAAAAGACTAGTTTTCAGACACCTTTATTATAAATACAGCTGTAAACAGTTACTGTACGTGCTGATTATAGTCTGACAAGTAGAGGAATATAGCATGTGCAAACTGCTTCAAGCGCTAATATATAAAGATGCAGTGCTGCAAATAGTGACATACCCTCACTGTCAGTGTCCTGAAACTCTGTCACCAGACCCTGGAGGTACTCGAACCGGTCAGACGCCGAGAAACGACTATTTCCTGCCATCACAGATGAACCATGGGCAACATGGGTTTAACACCTGCAGACAGACAGATACTGTATTACAAAACAACCATATTAGTACAATACTGTATCACAAGAAATTTCATTACAATAATGTTTTATTATAACGTAAATGTGTGATACTGATAGATGACAATAATAACAGCAATAAAGACAAGAAACGAGGCAACAGTGACTCACTTGTGCAGAACAACGCTGATTGAAGCCATTCGTGCTTCTGTTATGAACTTCAAACTTTCAGTTTAATATCTACACAAACCGTCTACGGATTGTAAATACAGATTCATTTAATCCAGAATGTCACGATTAGGTGAATGCGTTGAGTTTGGTTTCACCGAAGCTGCTTTGCGCGGCCGGTCCGTCAGTAAATACTTTCCCCGTCATCTGTAATGCCTTTGATTTTGCGTTCCTCTCTCTTAAATGTGCGTATAAGTAGAATATACTTAGTGAAATTATGTTATACATATATGTAAAATATCCAGAACACCCCTCCTGCTTCGTAAGACAGTGTCACAAATAAATGGAGTAATTTATTTTATAACGCATGAGCCGGAAGTAATGCTTGGGGTTAATATGCGCAGTATATATTCATCCGTGTGGAGGTCAGAACTACTGTTTTACTGCGAGTGTTTCTTTCTTACGACTGTTTTCTTCTTACGCGAAGATTTTACATTTTCAGCATGAAACAGTCCAAACTGTCGGCTAGAAAGCGTCTTACAAAACCGATTCTTTTTGGGACACTACTCGTAGGTTTGGCCACAGCATTTTTCAATAGGTGAGATAACACACCCCCTTGACATTGACACAACGTGCAAAGCTGCATAGTATAATAGTTTTTAGACTACGGAATTATTCAAAGGTGGGTATGATCAAAACTGATTGAAATTCAATACATAAAATTATAAAGGCGTTATCTGTGTTGTATACTGTACATTTAAATGCTGAAAAATCTAAATTACAGCGTCCGAGTCTGAAATTATAGACTAAACAGTGTGTGCCAAATGGTCTAAGCAGAATTACACAAAATTAAACACCAAATTGCAATTATTCTGAATTATTTGTAGAATAAATGCTTGCACTTTTTTTTGTAAATATCATTACAGTGCTGCCTACAAACATTCTTTAATGCACGGTCTGATCATTAATTTTTCTTCTGCTTTATGCAGACATTTGTTCATGGAGGACCTGGCAGATCTCAGGGAGCAGGAACGATGCCACAACGAGGCCAAACGGCTGGAGGTGCTGGAGAGGAGGAGGAAACAAATATATGAACTTGAAGAGAAAAAGAGTGCAGGGGGCAGGTGAGATGACTGATGGAATCCTGGAGGAAATCAACACTGAAGAAAACTTTTTTTTTTTTTGCCATCTTCGTTGTTCTGATATTGCTGTATTTGGACAGACGTTGCATGGAAAATACATGAGTGATGTAGTAAGCAATGATTGCCTTGATCATATTTAGCTGTAACAGCTGGATTTGCAAGAGGATTAGAATTGTAAATATTATTGGGCAAAACGAATATGTCTTATTCCTGCCACTGACAAAAGCTACTTGGATTTTATTGAAAGCACGTTTTGTACAGTCAACAATTTCTAAATATTACAAACAATCTTCATCAGTTACAAGCCTAAAAAAAAGCATTTTATGTACCATTTCTTAAAACATTTATAAAATTATGAATAAATTGTTACACTGTGCAGTTAGCAATAAAGCCTTATCTAAATTCCTTTTACCTGTTATCCTATAGTTTGTATCACTGTCAAAATGGCTTGTTAATTTTAATAGATATAATATTTAGTAATAATAAACTTTAAATGTAAAAAAGAAATGTTTTGTAACTAAAATGACTAAAATAAATGAAAGTCAAATACGTTATTTTTTTTATTTTTTTTCCTAGAAAAAAAGGGACTAATAAAAAAAAAATACAAAAACCTAAAATTACTAAATAACTAAAATTAGAAAACTGAATCTATACAAATATTTAGGAATATTAATAAATACAAAAATTACACTGGCTGGCATGAAAGCCTTTGTCTGAAGTCCTTCTAATTATTAGACTTTTCAGCTGTAACACCATAGTAATCATTTATATGTTTGATACAATAACACACACTCGTGAGAACACTACCATTTATTTTGAGCACGCAAAGTAACAAAAAGTGCTTTAGGAACACATTGCACTAACCAAAATGAATAAGATTTGTAATTCATAGCAAGGAGAAAAATAAGGTATGGATTTTCCAACAAATACTATGAGGCTGGGAAACCAACCTGAGACTCAGTAGCAAATGCGTCATACAGTATTTCTACAGCAGTCGATTGTCAATATAACCAAACCAGTGTTAAAAATGCAAACCTGCTGGAGCCAAGACAAACCTTTCATGTGCAACTCCAAACACCCGTCACACTTACACCAGGCCACATTTCAGGGGACGAAAAATAGGGAAAGTTTACCTATCTGAGGCACACATTAGCACTTACTATAGATCCTACCCTGTGAAACAACCTTGTGAACCAATACAAAAAATTGTGGATAAAAATGGAAACCAGTTTCCATGACAATAGTGCATGTGTAAGTCTAGATAGTCAAATCTCCACCCTTTATCTTCTTTTCTCCTTCAATATACATCATAGACCACATCAGGTCTAACTTCTCGTACACAAACACTGCATGTGTTGCACAACTTATATATTAATAACATAAATTCCCTTTGTTTTTAGCTTTCACGTACATTGCCATCCAACACTATAGCAATAAATACATATTTGGACTGTGGTAAAAGACATCACATATGCAAAGAACAGAGAAAACTAAATTAAATATGTACATATATGCTTATGCCTAAATTAGCAGTAACCATAAATATATTAGATGGGTTTATACAGTTTTTTTTTTTAAGAACTATTAACAAGTACTTCAGCAGTAAAATGTAGGATATTGCAATGTCGAGACTATTATGAGATGCTGCTAAAGTTGGGTTACCGTTACTAACCATGTTGTAACCCACTGTAATGTCAGTAGTGAGCTGTTATATTGCTGTATAGTGGTTGTAATGTGTGTTTGAGGGTCACACGCTGAGCACCAGGCTGGATGGAGAGTTGGAGCGGGGCGGAGCTGTGATGTTCGTCACGGCGCCGGGGTCCAAACCGTTCACTGTCCTGCTGTGCTCAGAGAAACATGAAACTGTGTTTAAAACCCTGTACGATGCAAGCCATCGCACCATTCACACTACAGAATTGTCGCTAGTATTTATTTCAGTCCACACCAACTGGATAAACTAGACAGGATTTGGCACCAAATAGCTCTACGAGACAGAAACAGGCTTTTCCCGAAACCAAATGCACAGTTAATACGCGTAGAAAAGCTCACACGTGAGTGAATTGGCGTAGATAAGCAAGCAGAACAAGCTCAGAAGCTCTGAAACGTTAGATTTTCGCAGGCCAGACACAAACGCTCTACTGCCCATCAGTACTAAGGTAATTAGATGACGTCCATCAGCTACGCTTTGCTGTTCTTGTTACCTTGAAACACACAAATATAATGTGTGTACTGCACTATTACAAAATCAAATTACTAAAGTGTACCGGAGACAGCAAAGGCCTGTTTTCCTGATATGAACGTCATTCTTCGATAGCTCACCTATACATCTGATAGGTCTTACGCAGCAGAAACACAAGCCCTGGGCGTCCTCTCTGTGCCCTTTACCATCTACTGATACTCCAGCTACAGGACACACTGATTCAGCACTGCAGTGAGCTGCGTAACACTGCAGATCCTCAAGAAATCCTGCCCTCCTCACACATACCTGATAACTCTTCATTTGTCTTCTCAAATGGACTAAATGGCAATAAACCTTAATTTGTAAGATCATGCTTAAAGTCAACATGAAATTAAAATCGATTCTCTTTATTTTTATAATACGGGGTGCTGGTGTTATGCTTTTTTTTTTTTTTTTTTTAAATCATTCATTGTTTTTATAACGTTCTTTTTTTTAGCTTATTTCACATTTGACCCTTCAGGTTTAGCTACTTCAGCTCTATACTGGTCTGTTTTGGTACGCTCCCATTTAAAAGTGTTTTTGTTAAGAACATAAAACTTATGTAGATCAATTAAATTGAGCAAAAGTGATATAATGACTTAATAATAATAATAATGTCACAGAAAATTTCTGTTTCAAATAAATTGTTTTGTTAAATTTGTGTTTTGTTCATCAAATAATGCAGAAAATTTTGCAATGAATATTTGACAGCGAAAACTGGAAAAAAAAATCTTTGATAAAAAACTTTAATAGCAGTATAAGCGATGCTACTTTTCTCTTAATCCCATGAATCAATGAGGTACCCCCAATATTTTATTTCACTGAATATCTTGTTTCATTCAGAAATGTGTCATGGAGTAACCAGAGTTGTAAATTTCTTTTCATGCTGACTTTAATAAGAATAATGAACGTGATCTGACTAATGACTGTCTAATCCTGTAATTCAGTTCATACCGACAGATAGATGAAGAGGGAAACTCTTAGTTTAGCAGTCAGGGTGACCTCCATAAATTTTCTTGACACTTCTTTTAGAGAACGTTTCGTGTTTTGAATCTTCAGCCAAGATTCAAAACACTGGTCCAGTTCTCTCAACTTTAGTTAAATAAACCACATATAAGCAAACCTATGGAGTGCACCTTCACAAACAATTTGAGCCACCACCAAGATGTTAGTGGAGATGATATGATCTTAGCCTAGTGGATTATAGTACTCTAAGTCATATGTAGGGGGTTGTTAACCGGCATGCATGAACCCCCCTACATAAAACTGCTAGTCGGATCATTTACCCAGAAGCAACGCAGGGAAAATGACCCTCTCTCTTCTGCTGAGGAGAGAAACACACAAGGTCTGAGAGAATTTTATCTCTTATATCATTTAGCGTCATTATTACAATCAATCACATTTTCATTTTTGTCCTCACGTTAACTTTAAAAAAAATTAACAGTCGATTCTGCTTTCAGTAGAAATCAGGACACAAAGTAATTATGGGTAACGTAGATCAAATAAGGTAACTGCTCATCAGCATCTAAAAGTTTATTGATTGGGTTTTCTGAACTGTGGCAGAACAAAATGGCTGACTCACGCTTTGTCGAAGTACGATGTGTGGAGCGAGTGTGAATAATTTGAAATGTCTCCGTTAATCAGATTCCCGTTGACGTTTGTGACATAGTTCTTCCTGGCTGCTTGGTCCTTGGCAAAGTTTCGACAGGCTGCGAGCTTGGACTCTAAAGCCTACGAAACGGTACAAACACTTGGATTAGACACCAAACTCATTTACGCAGGCGATGATCCCTGAATAGCTATCAATAGTATACACACCCCAACTTTGCGCAGTAAATCGCCAACAATATTGAGCGCTGATATTCTGGCAGATGGAGTGAGGGCTGCGTTGGTGGAGCTGTTGGTCAGAGCTGAGAAAGACAAGAAGCAAGAGAGTAAAACACGGGCAAACACCTCTGACATTGTAAACATCTTTAGAGTGAAATTTAGCCGTCTACCTGTCTGGCTCGTGAACGCATTGTCCAGGCTCTTGCTGAGTGGTGTAGCCGGTAGAGACAGGGATGCCTGGACCGCTGAGTCTGTTTTGTCATTGTCTGGGGTCGGAGAGCTGGGGGCGGACATTCGGGTCACTTCTGGCCGGCTCTCTCGCACCGCAAGCTCTTGCCGCAAATCTACAAATCCACGTTGCATTAGAGCGCAAGATATCAGTTTGAAACTTTCACTTAAAGACCATGATGTTCATGACTTCATGAGTTTGTAACAGGACTTCATTCCACAAGCAGACAGGAAAGGTTTTTTTTAGGCGACAGAACAGGATCTGTAAACATCACTTGAGCGGCCTGGTATGAGGAACTAGCTGCAGTTAGATTTCAGAGAGGAGACTCAATAAATACCTCTGGCTTCATCTTTTAGTCTCTGCACAGACACAAGGAGAGACTCCTTCTCATCCAGTTCACTCTCAAGAAAGGCGTTCCTCTCAATGGCCTGGTTCAGCCTCTGCTCAAAGTCCTCCAGAGATGTAATCGTGGCTCTTTGTAATCAAACCATAGCAGAATAAAACTATAAATTATAGCAGAAAATTGGAAAGGCATACAACCTACCAGGGCAGAATTCTTAAAAGGATTGTTTTGGTGATCAAAACAGGCCCAATTATAACTCCTTACTGTGTCATTGTGTGCATTTAATCAGTGAGTTTTATTTTAAAAAATGAATTAGAATACTATATATTATTTCATTTTACAGCAAAATATTTTCATGGCATTTTAAGGTCAGTTCTTTTAGTTAATATTTAAATCATCAAATATGATAATACACATATTCAGCACAGATGCATTCAATTTATCTAAAGTGACAGTAAATACATTTATAATATTACAAAAGATTTCTATTTCAAATGAGTCCTTCTGCTTTTCCTTCTATTTATCGAAAAATCCCAAAATATCCCAAAAATATTAAACAGTCCTACTGTTTGTTCAGCACCAAATCAGCATAATGATTTTTGTAGGATCATGTGACACTGAAGACTGGATTAATGACTGCTGAAAATTCAGCTTTGCCTTCACAGGAATAAATTACATATGAAATATATTAAAATAGAACAGAGGTACTGTTATTATTGTATGTTTAATCAATTAAATGCATGTTTCATGCATTATTTACAAAAGTCTTACTGACTCAGACTTTGTGAATGTGTTTAATGTCATCTTTAGGGAAGCATTCTGGCTGTCATACATTTATGGTGAAATGTTTGGTAAAGTGTAATCTGATGCCCTCTGACCTCTTAGTTCTCTCCAGGTCGTCATTGGCCTGCTCTAGCTCTCTGACATATTTATGCAGCTGCTCCTTGATGCCTCGAGTCTGGCTGAGGTCATCCTCCAGCACGGAGATCTGTTTATAGCTCTGAGCATACTGATACTCTAGCTTCTCCTGCAGGAAAGAGTAAGCAAAGACACACACTCATTAGAGTTGCCCTCGCTTTAATGTTCTTTACACGCAGCCTGTCTTGTGTTCAGCTAACACACTCTCACCTTGAGGGAGTCGAGCTCATGCTGCAGTCTCTCGTTGTCCGCCTGCAGATCTCTGATGCGATGTTCTGCTTGGCCCAGTTGTGTCTCCAGCTCTGTCTCCAGCTCCCTGCTCCCCTCTTGGAACTCCAGCAACTCCTCCTGTGCCTCCTTATAACTGAACAAGATAGCATTTATCACCAGTAGCACATGCATAAATTTTGAATATTCTATTTCCTAAACAGAGCTCGTCTTGAACCATAGGCTAAGTTGTATTAAAACATGCTTTGGCAAACAATATACTTAGGGTTATGCTGAGGCGGCTTAAATTTGAATGTAAAATATTGTTCAAAATATACATTAGTATTTCGTTTTTAAAGTGGTCCTAATATGGATTTTTAAAAAATACCTTTCATGCAGTGTGCAACACAGCTCTAAGTGAATGAAAACAACGAACCTTTCATAACCCATAATAGGGACAATTTAAAAAAATCAACAATTGAAACCTCAGAAGATGTTAATTTAATGAATGTTATCTATACAGAATATTCTGAAAACATAGCATACATACAGACTGATAAGAAGTCACAAGAATCAGCAGTTTGGCATTTCCCATAAAGGCAAGGGAATATATCGTTATGCAACATTATTTCTTTCCAGGCTTAATCTAGGAAATGCTACAAAAAAATAATGCCAGGCCATCGCTACAGGATATTAACAATGGAAATATGCAGTGAAGAATTCAAGTCTACGCCCTTACCTATCTGGGCTCTCAAAACAACTCATTGATTATACCAGTATTTAATTAATGTGATTCACAGTGTGAATGGGGCCGACTGCGCCTGCTGTAAATGTCCAGTTTTGTTTACAGTGTACTGGTGACCGGGGAGAGCACTGCCCTGGGCCCCTTTATGTAATCACCAGCCAGCATTATGGTGTGGAAGGATCTAAAAATGGCATCGGTGCAATATTTCCCTGCCCAGCAATGCTACAGCCACGTGAGTCAGGAGATAGGTTGTCCTGCCCTGTTTATCCAGGGACAAGGAGACCACTAAACTGTGCAGAAAGTACATAACGCTCCAGAGAGAATCAGAATCACACATCTGTGACTCATTTTTGCATCATCTCTGAAGTGCTGATTGGGTTTTTAACTGGCAGGTCAGAACAGGATATTGACGGAGTTATCGCATGTCAGTAAAATGAACAGGAGCCTGTCCTTTCAAATGCAAGTCTTGAATCACGATGTACATGAGTGGTACTCTCGTGAATTTATGGTAGAGACAGACATGATAGAGAAGAAATCACAAGTCCTTTTCTTTGTGCACAAAAAGTATCCTTGAAATTTCAGTTGAACGTTTGATGTCCTTACTACTTTTCTGGGCCTTGAACATGGTAGTTGCTTTGCTGTCTATGCAGGGTCAAAAAGCTCTCAGGTTTTTATCACAAATATTAGCGATGAACCACATGATTTTTCATGGCTAATTCCGATTAATTAGTATTAATATATATATTTTTTAAGCAACAAACATGAAAAACAGAAATAATATTTATACGTCTGATTTATGGCCGGTCAACTGGTGCATCCCTAAAAAATATCTTCATTTGTGTTCTGAAGAGGGTGAGTAATTACTGACAGACTTTTTGTGTGTGTACTATTCCTTTAAGTGGCTGCTAACTTGCCAACTCATCTCTAGGCTTGGTTCCCTCAGCTGAAGTGGGTCAATGAGATTTTCACCCCATCCAGCAGGCGACAAACTGTCCCATTAAAAAAAAAAAAAAGTATAACAATAACTCGCCTCTCCTTAACAAGCTGCACAAATGTTGACAGCTAAAATTATCTCAGGAGCACAATCAAAAAAGGAACAAAGCTGATTTGTAAATCAAATCTTTCATTCAGATTACATAGAGGGATTTATTTGAGCTCCAAACCCCAGTTATTTGTTTTTTATGTAACCGGACATAACCAAACAGTATTCTGTTAATCAAAAACTTGAGTGTACCAAGTTTGTGTGTATATAAATGCCAGTCTTTTCACAAAGGGAGTTTACTTCATGCTGGAAACAAGAAATGCTGCTTTGGGATGCGATCTACCAAGCAACAAGCTTGTTGTGTAATCTTTTTAGATTACAATGCCACTGAGAGCTTTTCAACGGTAAAATTAGCAGCGGGAGCCTATATCAAATCACAAAAAGCTAAACCCGTTGAAGGAAATTCCCACTGTGGCGGATTGAATAAGACTACTGTGACTGCCATCAAACATGCAGCAATTTCCTTGATATGCCTCTCTCATAATGTAAGGGAACGTTTGCATTGGTTTTACTACCAGCATTTAGAGGCAGTGTTTTGTTTATCCAAAAAGCAATGGGAATAGGGAAAGCTGAGGACAACGTGAAAGAACGCTATCATGTGTCAGACTACAAAACAGAGAGCTGAGTAACGCTCAATGCTGCTCACTGTACTGCCACTTACCTTTTCTTGTACTTGAGTGAAAGAGCTTTCCAGAAGTCAATTTCCTCGTCTTTGGAGGTGAATTTTGGTATCATATTTGCATCCATGACAGATAAACCTGTGAGATTAAAGCACCAGCACTGTTTAGTATACACAAATGTAATTAAACTGAAATTCTTAATATTGCCATTAAATGCAAAAATCACAGTATTATGCAGACAATATTAACACAGCACCAAAGTTGATTTCTTCTGCCAAATGATTTGTTCCAAATCATTTTTATTGGATGAGCTTGTGACCCAAACTACAAAAAAAGTATTATTTATTTATTTTTATCAATTCACCTAACTATGCATTAGGTGACCCAACTAGGACAGACCTGTGACCCATTTTTTGTGTCACAACCCACCAGTTGAGAACCACTGAGATCTGATTCTAGCGGCATGAACATCAATTCACCTCTGAATAATGCTGTCCCAAATAATCAATAGAACTGCGTGCGGCCTGACCTAGCCCAGAGAAGCTCCATGAGCCATGTTCACACAATCACCCTCTGGTTATAGGTCATAGTCTGACAGAGCATGACTCTTCACTTGGTAACCGTGAGCTCAACATGAAACAGAAACATAAGGACAGTCAAATAGTCCATCACAGATATATTTGTTGAGATATTCCAATAGCAATAATGTTGTTTACTAGACTCAATGTAGCCGCTAATCTACTTGGCAATTAAAACTAAACCTAAACAGACCACTAAAACCCACAAGCCTCATCGGCACACCCAGATTTCTCTACTTTTATATTTTCTTTCCTTATTTAATTTATTTTTATTATTAATTACTTCTCATTGCGTATCAACCAACTCTTAACAAAATACATAAATCAAGGGAAAATAGCATGATTGTGAGTAAAACAGATTTTAAGCAAAAAAATAAATGTGTGACAAAACTGTCAACACCTAATGAAACCTCTTCAGATCTATATTTACATTCTGCTAAAGCACAGCAGCAAAGGAAGGGGAAATTAATAATTAATAAATGAAGCATCCTCTGATAAATTAAAGGTGTTCACAAAATGAAGAAAGGTGCAAAGACGTTTGAAAAAATAAATAACAAAACAAACAAACAATATATATATATATATATATATATATATATATATATATATATATATATATATATATATATATAACTATATATGAAAATGTGAAATTATACCTGCTGTTACCAAGCAGTTCAAATACACATCTAAACTATAGCTATTTCTATATTGGAAAACAGTAAACCTATAAATATACACTCTTCATATACAGAATTAAATATTGATTTTCAGTCACCTTAATGGTCAGTATAAACTCTTAATGAGCTGGTGCTCCCTCTTAACCAGCACCAGATGACGACAGGCTTATTTACACTGTACGATACACGCATCTCCTCTATTTAATCATATCTACTGCCAACACAAGCAGCAAAATATCACATCTGACATATTTCTATCCAAATACTTCAGACTCAACTATAACTCCTCGCTGGCTTTAGCGGTACATTAGCTAGCCAAGAGCTAGCTGACATTAGCCGGCTAACAACAACAACACTGATGATGCGCGTTGAATCGACACGAATATATACGACAATGACAATAAAATCAGGTCGAAACGAATATTTGCGGCTACAGTGAATGTGAAATTGTGTCTTCTTTTTCTCAGATGCTGTTGATGAAGCGCAGGCAGGGTGTTGTCTTGTTATCTGTAGCAGTAAATCGGTGACTGGTATTATCATCATCAGTTATCTTCGTCGTGTGTTAAGATTGCGATGTGAATTGATGAACTCACCTGCACATTTCCAGGATCTTTAACGCTGATAGTAGGACTGACTGTGATCCTGCCACAGCCTTCAGTATTTCAGCATCCTCTCTCTCTCTCTCTCTCTCTCTCTCTCTCTCTCTCTCTCTCAATGACGTTTGTGTGTCGTGTAAAGTGATCCTGACGACGCCTTTTTCGGTACGAAAAAAAAGAACGTAACAATAACGCTACTTTTAAAAAAAATGTATATAGGGCATACTTAGCAACAGATATATTTATAATAAAGAATATAGATATAAATATAAATATATAGAATATAGATATAAATATAAATATAGTAGGGCTTTCTAATAATTTAATGATGCAATTGACTACATTTGTCATGTACTTGTTGCTTATATGGCCTAATGGGACAATGCAAGATTAGATTTACAAATCACATAATCATATGATTTAAGATTAGCAGTGACCCACTTTTTGATATCTGGTATGGCAAATTATTAAGGATTTACCAGCTCTCCCACTTTGCTTGTTATATTCAACATGGCAGTTTAATAATAACATACGATATATTTTAAAAAAACTTCAGATTTCATAAAATGTACTTTCAAAATAGACATAGTAAATGTAAATTTCTTATAATACATTATTTGCTGCATGTAAAACTTAAATAACTCACATAATAATTAGGCTACCTATCAGTGTTTTGATTTTAAAAATTAAACAAATTAATAAAAAAAAAAAAAAAAAAAATTACAGCTGTACGTGGTTGTGACATCAGTCCAGTAGGTGGCGCTGTGACTCAATACAACAGAATCACACTCAACGAAACACTACTTGCCTTCACACAGCAAAGAAAATTAAATACAGAATTAGTCCGAATCATTTAATTTAGACCAGGGCGTAGACCCAAAAAAGTGATATGGCGTTAAAAAGCAAAACAGGCCTTTATTAACTTCAAATACAAACAATGAAATTAGTTTAATAGTAATTAATAACAGTAATATATCATAAATGATAATGGGGGGGAAACATTGATACACACACTATATCATGTTTTATTGTTATTAAAATTGAATTGTGTTCCATCGTTAGATATAAGAAATATAATGATACTTAAATATATCACATAAAATTTTTTTTTTTTTTTTTTTTCGTTGTTTCTGTCTAACTTGAATTTACACGTACTACATTTGGTCCCAGTCTTACAGCATCAATATACACAACCCATTCCTTATTTTTCCATTGGAGGGCACTGTTACTTTTTTGCATTTGAGCGGATGAGGACTTTTGGCTTTTAAGGTCATTCTGCCAGACAAATAATAAAAATGTCTCTATTTTTGGCGTGCGTTTTGTAAAAGTTATGCCGACAAACAACTCTTGCCCATTTTTATACACCACTTGATAAGCGAACCCCACCAAAATTGTGCACTGAAGGTGTGTGTGATTAAAAAGCTACCTCTATAGTTACATATTATTAACAAAGCTATAACCACAGCGAAGAGAACAGCTTATATTAAGAACGTTTCTTGCTCGTGATGAGGGATTCAGTGTTACCACAGGCCATCAGTAGTTGGAAAGATTGCTCAGGCTTTTTATCATTCATATCTGTGAGGAAGCAGAGAGAGGGAGGAAATGGCTTGACGCGTGTGTCACTACAGTGTGAAACTATCTTTCCAGGCACGGTGCTGTCGTCAAATACAGTCATGTAGAAAATGTTAAGATTAACATTCATCCAGTGACAAACAGAAAGACTTCCACAGAGGGACTATGGCATTTTTGACTTTACATATGTACAACAAAAATATGTACAACTTTCCTGATCGTGTTCAATTTGCATATTGCATTTTACAAAAACATTAATACTTTTAAAATATGAACACTGTCTGTTAGTGCCTTCCGATTCTTCCTTTGCTCCCTGTGGTCAGTCCTTGCCTCGGTATGTGATGTTAGTGAATGTTGATGTGGCACCTTTGTAGAGGGGGTTGTGGCCCTGGAAGAATAAAAATCTAGTTATCATTCAGTGTGCGTTTATACAGTCTACATTGTTTTTTTTTTAGCCTGCCCTACAAAATGTAGATTCTTCACAGCTACAAGTATGGCGAAATTTTGAATTACATTACTTGCTACTTCAGTGAATGGGTGCCGTCAGAGTGAGAGTCCAAACAGCTGATGAAAACCATCACCTTAATCCATACGACTAGTCCAGTAATCCTCTAGTCCAATAATTGACCTCTTGAGTAAAGTTGCATGTTTTTAAGTTTAACTTTCCATTACTTCTTGCCAAAAAACAATAATTACACAGTCCATCTCCTGTTGTTCTCTTGCATCAGAACCCAACAACATCTTTGTTTAAAATGATTTCAGACTGGTTTGGCTTGTAAATGGTGCTTAGTCTTTTCATATATCTCTCCTGATTCAGACGAGACTACTTCTTCACTGGAGAAAATGCAATATTAGGACAGAGGACTCATTTTAGCTGGAAGCAGCAGTTTGAAGTTAAAGCATCTTAGTAATTGGATTTGATATTATTGCTGTTTTTTTTTTCCTTTTTTGCTAGAGTCATGTCGATTACTTGTGGATTATTGTGATGTTTTTATCAGCGGTTTGGGCTCTTATTCTAATGGCACCCATTCACTTCAGAGGTGAGCAAGTGATTTAATGCTAACTCACTCCAAATCTGTTCAGATTAAAAAAACAAATGCATCTCGGATGGCCTGAGGGTGAGTACATTTTCAGAAAATGTTCATTTTTGGGTGAACGATTCCTTTTAACGAGTCAAATTACACGTATTTCAACATAAAAGTTTAAGTGGGAACTCATTATTGAGCAGAGGGGATCAGAGAGTTCACATGTGGCCCGAGACCTCACGAGGAAAGCCTAATTAGCATCGTATAATTGAAAACAAAAATTGCCCAGGGGTACGGAGGCTTTTTCTTTGTTCTAAAGGGGAAAACAGCATGCCACTGAAACAGTAAAATCATCCTGCCAACATCTATAGTTCACCCAGCTACTCACACACAGTAATTTGAGCTTTTTACATTAAACAGAGAGATGTGGGAGTGTAAATGTGTTTTTGTTTGTGTATCCTGAGGTCTTTGATCAGTTAGCTTCTGACTGAAGAGTATTGCACTAGGCATACCGTGTGTATTCTGGCACGTCACTAACCGTTTCCCACTTGGCACGTGCTCGCTCCTCCTCAAACTTTGCAAATTCACGCCGATCATGGATGGTGATAAGCAGTTTCCAGATAAGCAGGGCAGCCAGACCCAAGATCAGAATGGCCCCAGCTACTGACAGGAGCACCACCAAGATATCAGGGCCTTTAGGGCAGTCTGTTACACGAGAAAAGGAAATATAGGTGAAATATGATTCTATTTTAAAGCGTCTCTATTGTGGATTTTTGAAAAATGATCTTGTAACCCATATCTAAGTGAATCAAAACATCCTGCTAAGTTTTAAATCGGACAAGCACAGTGTTATTGTCTCTCAAAAGAAAGAGTCGACTCAGAATCATTAAAACGAGTCCCGAACCGTTTCATGTTGACATTAACATATTGCCCACCCACTTGTTAATCTTTTAGTTTTGGCTCTGAATGAAAATGCTAATTCGTTCTTTGCCAATTTTAGAGTGTTAAAGGGCACATAACACACACGGTTTGACTCAATCTCATGTTAATCTCGAGTACTTCTAGAGTAGTACTGTCTCCTTCATATTTACAAAAAACTTTAAGTTTTATCATACTTCTAAAAGAAACATACAGCCTTACTATTCTCTCTGAAAAAAGCTCCCGGAAAAGCGCTGTGTGGGCGGAGCTGAGTTATCTTTTCCTTAAACCAAAAACACACTTCTTTTGAGATATTCTTCCAGAGCAAGTCCCGTGAAGTGCAGCTGAATGAAGCGAGTTGATGGGTGCAATCTTGCTCTCTCGCTCTGGCAGCGTTGCCTACTTTTTTCAATAAAAAGTAGCTAAAGCCAGCTTGAAAAGTCACTACATGTTGCTAGATGATGTAATTGGTTAATTTGCTTATTCATTACATCAGTGCATCATATTATCTTGCCTCTCTGTGGTCACATAATGCATTTAAATGCAGCCAAATTCTCTGATATGTTTTACGTTTTCTGTTGTCAGAGAATGAAATGCAGCCCATTATTAGGCCTATTAACCAGCTCTCCCTTACAAGATATGTATCTGCATTTGCCGTCATCTAATGAAATCGAATACACATAAAATAGACAACGGCTGTGCTGTGATTTTGACTATATTTGCATGTAAAATAGAGTTATCTAACAGAATATCTATTTTAACTGAAAGCTCTGCTCCTTTTAGCCAACAAAACCTCGAGCAGCAGTACCTGTCAGTCACAGAGACTCACTAAGGTTTGTCCAAAAGTCTCTGGATTTGTTGCTAGTGGGTTTTTTTTGTGAAAAATGTCACCAAGGGGGTCTGAAAAGTCACTACATCTAGCAACAAAGTCGCTAAGTTGGCAACACTGCGCTCTGGTCTATGCCTGTGCGGGTGCGTGCTTCTGCGATAACAAATTGAAAAAAACTCCCAAAAACTTGAACAAACAAGGAAGTATGATTTTTGGCACAGAAATACTCTGACATACGTTCAAATTGTTTTTTGAAACTTTGTCCATGTTTAGCTTGAGTATCCAACTCTTTAACAGTGCAAACCGCTCTGAATGCATGAAACAACGTTGTAACGTTTAAAAGCTCACAAACAATGCTTTGAATCAAACCGGCCAATCACCAAAAGGGCTTTGGAAAAAATGAATCGTTGAGTGAATCGTTTGGGAGTCGTTGAACAAATAAGGTAAAAAATTAGCATGTTAACTTGATGTATGGGCCTCCCAAAACCAAAATTATGAATCTTTCATAAACCATTAAATTGTGAATTGTGACGAAACGAAAGTTCACAAGAATAGGATTTATTTTAAATATAAATATTTTGAAATACCAGAAAAGTAATTTTTGATCAACTTAATACATCCTCGCTGAATAAAAGTAAAAATAAACAAATAAAATTATATAATATAATTTTATATAATATTATAAAATATATACATATACACACACAAAGCTATAGACTCACTTCTCTATGTAGGTTTGTGTCTGTCTCTTTGCTTCCTGTCTGAACCATTCCTATCCCAGTAGGAATTATACTGTGTCAGCGGGTTCTTCAGTAGCTTGGATGTTGTTTATTGCTGTGTGTTTTTACAAGGTGGGGTGCTCCCTGGGTTCTGAGGTTGTGTGTGCCACTAATAGAGCCCATGTTCCACATGTGTGTCCATTAAAGCAGAGCAGCAGACTCTCACTGCGGGCTCCTGAATTTACAGCCATCACACACTGCACATACACTTAAGCAAACACCCAGGAACTCCTACAGTATATTCCAACACTCCTATGTCTAAAAGCAAGACATACCCTGAATAAAATTAAATAAACACTAATTCCGTAAATAATTTAGTTTTCACAAACTCAAAAAGAAAAGTAAACACATTGATTTTCTTCAGCGGTAAGAGCATTAACAGAATGTTACCTGGTTCTTTCACCAGAAACAGGATGGATTTGCCGCTGTTGTCCTCATAGTACTGAAACCTTTGCACGCAGTCGTCCTCATCTTTATAGGTGCAGTTTACTGCATTCTTATCATGGAACACTGTAGGGTAACAGAGGGTTACAAAAGAAGGCTACAGAAAATGCTACTAGAATGCTATAAATAAAATAATAAAATAAAATGATAATGGTACCCAAATCATCCACCAGTCTGATTTCATCTCTGCAAATTCGAGTGCAAGTGTCATCATCGAAGAGTTTTCCTCTCTTAAAATGCTTACATTCCACACAGTCCCTAAAGATAGAAATAGAAATCTTTTTCTTAAATAAAAATTTGACATAAGCCTTTATACTTGAATTGCCTATGTTTGAATAGTTATTAAAATGCTAGTTTACTGCTTACTGAACACCGTTTTCGAGATACATTTATTTCATGCTAAGTATGCTACAAATACATTTACATAATTATGTGCTTAATAAAAATACCCTGCCATTGTAATTGAAGTACTAGTATAGTAAATACTGAAGCATATTTGATCGGGCTTAAATGGAAATATTGAAGGATACTTCAAGTACACTTTAAATGTCTTGCAGTTAAAGATAAAAAAAATACAATCATCATCAATAGTGACATTAAATCACATTCCAGGCTTAATATTAAGAAATGTGCATTGCGTGCAAATAGTACTCCAAATTAAATTAATTATTTATATCAGTAAGACTTTTTTTTTTACATTTTGAAAATGCACATTTTGGAAAATATACAAGGTCATCTCAGTATTCTATGCATACAGAAAATGTTCAATAGAATTTGGTAATATGCTTAATTTATGCTTAATATAGGAGTTACACTTACTTCTTCAGTGTACAAGCGTCAGGGCAGGTGGGGCATTTGTCGCAGGTAGAGCCGTAGGCCCCAGGCTGAGTGCATTCACAGCTCCCACACACACACTGACCACGACCACTGCACAACAGCCCCAAACTGGACATACAGGTGTCTGTACGAGTAGAACAGTTGCAGTTCTCCCCCTTCCAGTCAGGATCACACTGACAAAAACCACAGGAACAAGTGCCATGACCTGGAATGAGCCATGTAGAGAAAAAGAACACAAACACGGCAATGAGTGAGCAGACTCCACATGGCTGTAGAATTTAGAAGCTTTCTGGACCATGTATTTGCTTTTCTTTCCATAATTTGGAAAATCTCATCATGTAACAAGGTCAGTCTGAAACTGGGCCCATAAAATGCCTCATGTAAGGAGTTATACATTCCACACATGCCTACAAAAAAATGACCCGTTTCCAAATATTATGCAGAGGCTTTCCATGTATCACAAATGAAATTCCCCACTGACAATTAACTGTTGTCAAACAGCTCCATCATTTTTAATTACAGAGATTTCTAAAAATGGATATCTGGTGCCTGTGAATGTGAGGAATGTGACAGAATTCATATGATAGTCACAATATATTTGCCTTGACGTTCAATGGCGGAAAGCTGAGCTCCATTACATGCGTGATTTACAGTTATAATTATAAACACATTGCCGGCAGTGTGTATGTTTACTTAGGAGATTACAGTGCTTTATTCCTTAGCAAAACAACGTTTGTGAGTGATTTGGGATTTTGGTTGTACATACAACAATGATGCAGCTAACAATGGCTAACCAAATGTAAAAAATAACACAGTATTGCATGCAATTATTCTTCCCAGAGAAAACAATACAAACTCTTTCACATCAGCCAAAACACCACTTTACTCCCTCGCTGGGCTATTTTTGCTTCAGTGACATCATCAATGTGTGACAACGCAGAAAGGCATTTTCTGGATTACTTTGGACCTCAGGGAATATGCTATAAGAAAGTTCTTGTGGATCTACAAGATGTTTTCTCCTAAAATGTTCAGTTTGTTACAGCGGAGGGTGAAATATTTTGGAAACCTTTATACTGAGATCTGGTTCTGTTTAAGTGAGAAACCAACCCCCTTCCAAGAGGTACACAACTTCAAGAGGTGCACTGTAGAGTTTAGTTTTTTTACATTCCAACTCAAAAGCACCAGAGTGGAACATCAGCACCTCGTATGAAGAACAAACACACGTCTCAAGTAGGTCAACACATGGTTTAGCCTACCAAGTCCCCCAGAGCCTGTTTATTTACACAAGGAGCTCATACTTCGACTAACGTGGACGCTTTAGTGTTATTGGAGGTAATTCCTTCGATGTGATGTAAGGCAGAGAACAGGGAATCTTGCTTGTAAAGAAA
The DNA here is from genome assembly GCF_018831695.1 of Puntigrus tetrazona. Lineage (NCBI taxonomy): Eukaryota > Metazoa > Chordata > Actinopteri > Cypriniformes > Cyprinidae > Puntigrus > Puntigrus tetrazona. Next base: position 11,561,830 of record NC_056710.1, on the reverse strand, counting down.
GATTTTTGCACAAAATAATAGACTATGAGTATTTGGGCGCTTAGGTCTCCTTAAGAAATTAAACTGAACTGAAGTATCAATATATTTGTAACATTTCATATTGTAAAACATTGTGTATATATATATATATATATATATATATATATATATATATATATATATGTGTGTGTGTGTGTGTGTGTGTGTGTGTATGAGACAAAGCAATGTTGAGACATTTTCGAGGTGTCGCACATTAAAACAAGCCTATAGTTGGTTGCACTGCAGGGTTTTGATTCATTTGAACGATCAGACTCAAAAGAATCATTTGAAACTACATTGCTTACTCTATGGTTCTGATTCTCCAGTTAATAAGAATAATTTGTTACAGTGGTTGTACTGTATGTTTTTGATTCACTCAGACCACACTAGCAGTGCTGTATGCCTTTGTTTCACTAAAAAGAACCAACTTGCAAGAATCATCTGTTCAGGAATCAGACTACACTGGTGGCATTGTATGTTTCTGATTCACTAAAAAAATACTCATATGAATCATTTGTTCCCATATGAGAACATCATTCAGTTCTTTTTTTTTTTTTTTTTTTTTTTTTTTTGGTTTTCCGTTCCCAAACCTGGAAAAAAATATTACTTCCCCCCCACATTTTTGTGCAAATGGCATTTGGATATTTGACACATTCTGATTCAAATACATTTACACATTTATTTTAATAAACACTCTAACAATCTAATAATAAAACTCTCTATGATCCACAAATATTCTCTTACCTGAGCAGAGCTCTCCTTTGTACCGCAGACAGCTGAAATCGTCACACTCACACCTCTTCCCCCACACCTTGCCGAAATCATTATTGTGGCACACACACTGGCCGCACACACAGTCTCCACGACCGCTGCAGACCACTTTGTCTGGCCCGGTGCAGGCGTCCTGCTCGGTGGGGCTGTAGTCCCCCTCTGCACACTCACACCTGGGACCCAATCGTCCCGGATTGCACAGGCAGATCCCACACTCGTAGGTGCCATTGCCGTGGTGACAGATGGGACTGTCAGGCTCTGCTTTAGCTTGGCATTTACACTCGCACTCGAAGTTGACTGTGATCTGCAAGGTGTCTTTGAAGCCCACCGGTTTGATGGTGAAGGTCTTACGCTTCTCTTTAGGACAGCCTCTGGCCCGAGCTTCTACACTGAAGGACACCTGGGATTAAAGGAGTCTGACGTTGTTAGAAAATCAAAACCTATAAACAGCAAGGATATAGTAAATTGATAAACAATTGTTTTGGTTTCCACACATAAGTAGCACATTTGTTTTCAACACTAATAATAATGAAAATATCCATTGAGTACCAAATCAACATATTAAAATTATTTGTGGAATTATGTGGCTGGGAAATCATAGAATTAAATCCAACCTTTTCTTATTTAAAAATAGAAAATAGGTTTGAATTGTAAATATTAAATTTGAAATATTTTACAATATAACTTTATTTTAGATTAAATAAATGCAGCCTTGATAAGCATAAGAGTCAAAATATTATAAAATCCCACTGACCCTAACCATTGAATGGTAGTGTATATTTAATAATTGAATGTTAAAAAATTTATAAATAAAATTATATTATTATAATGAATTAAACACTATCATTTAATAATTAATGAAAATATATTTTCTCTTTCTAATGGTGTCAAATCCATACTTTACTGGTCACAGCAATGCAATGTTTTAATTGTAGTTCACCGTGTGAAGACTTTATTTTTGTAAGTGAAAGATATAATATAATATAATATAATTGAATATAATAATTGAAAATAAATTAATATTTCTTTAATCTTATATTTCTTATAGAGATGTCTAGCCATTATGAACATGACATACAGTACGTGAGAGTTTTTCCACTGCTGAAAGTTTGTTTGTAGGCTGCCTAAGCATGTGATAATGTTGGGTGGTGTGAGTCAGAACAGCACAGGAAACAGGCGAGTCTGATCCTGGGACATAGTCAGCTAAATGAGTAATGGCACAGATACACACACTTGTCCTGACTGTGTATATATTTTTTACCGTTAACCATTTATAAGGAAGGGAGTGAAACCACAACATTTCTTTCAACTCATTATCGAAAAAAATGATGGTTGCACATTAGAAATGACATTTCCTGTGCTCCTCCTCTTGTGGAATATGTCAAGACATCAGACTGAACTGACTGTATGGGGAGTTTTGAGATGAGTGGTTTGGTTAAGTCATACTAGGAGTTTTAAAGTGAAAATAAAGCAACAGCACAAGCTATACAGAGAATATTAGAGAGATGGACAGAAAGAGAGAAAGAGAGAAGAGAATACTGACTGTATCTCCTCTTTTGAGGCCAGAGCAGGATCTTAGCCCAGGGATGACCTCTCCATTGAGACATGTGGCATTAAATGTCAGACTGAGCTCTTCAGGGACATTCAAGAGCTCCAGCTCAACCTTAGAACGCAGTTTCTGTTACACAAAACACAACAGCAAACAATAGATCAGTAACCACAGACAATGTGAATGGTGTAAAGCCTTTTAAAGGAATGCTCCAGGTTCAGCACAAGTTTAGCTCTATCGTTAGCATATGTAGATCACTACAGAAAAAAATTAGTTAACTTATTTTTGAAAGAAGGAAGAACAAATAAACAAAAAAAGGCATTTAATAGGTAACTCCACCCCAAAATTAAAATTTTGTTATTTTTTAAAGCCAAGAGGCTTGTGCCTGTTCCATTGACTGCCAAGTAATGAACACTGTAAATTTCCAGAAAAATAAAAAAAACCTGGAAATTCCTTTTTGGTAAACGTAAAAAGGGACATTACAGCGTATGCATCCTGAATCAACTGGATGACATTATGAGAGTCCTCGGACAACGTGCCCACCGCAGTGCCAGGGATCAGCTCACTGTAGTTCTACAACGGATAAAAAGAGTGAAAGAAGGATACAGTCTTTGAAACTGATCTTTAAAATCACAAGCATTTGCCATACTGATTTACGATAACGTTTATTACCCTTCTTACCTTATAGAGTGATTCCACATGGCTAGTCACAGCAAAGATGAGATTTATATTGTTCTCTGACATTTTCTCTGTGATTAATGCCAGGGATGGATAGTCCTGAAAAATGTAATCCATTATGCATTAATAAAGGTACTATAAACTTAATTTAAGAGTTTTCATATCCTGCACAGTGTGTCTAATACCCTATCAAAGTGAATGTTTCATCTATGTTTCACGTAAAATTGACTAAAATATCACAATATGGAAATATTTTCTCAATCTTTTTTGAGAGACAACAAAATGAGTTTATAAATAAAAAGGGGTCCTCCTATTATTGCTTGTGCAAAATGGTGCACATTTCTTAATACAATTTAAATATGTCAAATAACAAAACTAAATGTACATTTTAAATCAAACCTTATATAAAAAAAACAAATCTATACAAAACAGAAATCTTGTCATTTAACCCTTAGCATTCCTGTAAAAATGTAATGCTATGTTGGAATGTTAAACAATAGGTTAAATAAACTAAGGCCTGTGCTCTATACATTTAAAATTAGAGGCAACCAATGTACTTTAATCATAATCCAAACAAAGACACTGCAAATATGCAACATGAGGGGTTTTTAATCTAAATTCGATTGCATTATTTCGGAATTTGAAGCAAAAGCAGAATTGTCTGACTTCAGCTTTGTGAAACTATACTATATACAACATCTGTACAAAACCGAACCAGCAGACAGCTGAATCAAAATGCAGAAGGTGGCACTTATGAAACAGCAGTGATACAGTGTTTCATTGATTAAAGCTGTAAACAAAGCAGCGCTGTGCTTATGAACTCTACATTAATATGCATTACAAGCAAGATGAAAAGAAAATACAATGTAAACTTTTGTAACGACTGTCAGTTCCCTTTAGAAACACATTCAAATGAACTTCCACTCCAATTGTATTGTGATTACTGAACGTCTCACCCGATTTGTTTCGTTACATATTTGTATTCATTTTCAACTAGCTCAGAGCACATCGTCACATCCCTACTAAAAAGTAATTAAAAGGATGAGCAGAATACCATAGTTGTAGACATATTGTAGACGTTATCTGTGCCCACGTAACATTGGCCATCATTGGGTCGTACAATCCCTGCCAGGCGCCCATCGAGTGCCACGTGTGTCTTGGCATCTGTAGTGAAAACCAGTAAGTGAGAAGCACCTGGTCTCCAACCAATTTTCTCCTGAAAGAAAGACACAAGTGGTCAAATATGAATGCTTAGTTTGGGCTACTCTGCTAAGAAAAGTATTGTGATGATCTCTGTATTTATTTTTGCTTGTTGAGAGAGTTCAACCTTGCACACGGCGGCCTGTATAATGGCATCAAAGCCTCCCTCTGGCGCGTCCCTGTTCCGAGACACCTTCTGTTTCTTCACTTCCTCTGTAAAGCGGCTGACCTCCTCCGTCAAAGACAGAACATGTCTGTAGCCAAACTGAGGCTGGCATTTGTATGGGATGCTATGGAAGATAGTGTATTATGATGTAGAAGGATCAGAAAAGAACATTAATGGTCAGAGAGTTCAGGAAGTTACAATATTGGCCAGACACAAATGAGACTCAACATTCAAGCTTTAGAAAACAGCTTACAGCATAACAATTATTTCTGTACGTAACTTATAGCAAATAGAGACACTTCAACCATAATAGCAGTGTGACTAATGATGTAATATCTGATTCTGTCAGCCAGCAAGCACACCGCCCAATTACAAGTTTGAAATAAACAGCCATCATCTGTAATGTTTATGTTCAGCCTGTAAATACATGTCATCACTCACGAGTAACAGGGATTTAACACAGCTTCTTGAGGTGAGATGTACATGTACGGTGACACGGGTTTATCCACAAAAGCCCCAAAGCCCATGCGTAGATTGCTGGTGGTTTTACTCATCTCTTCAGCCAGGCCTTTCCCCAGCCGTCGCAGCTGAGACAGATCGTCATTCATGGAGTAGGACAAATCCATCAGATAATACAAGTCCACAGGGTAGTCCTCAACCTGGCGGACTTTCAGTGTGAAGACCTGGGAATCATCTGTGGGATGCCAGAGTAACAATTTGGTCTAATGGAGGAACATGTGGTCACTTGTTCATGGGTTGATGAACTCACCAGGCCTCAGAGAGATGTGCATGCTCTGAGGTTGGATCTGGGTGACGTCGGTGGTGGATCCCGAAGCTTTGTCACTGAGATCTTTGTTCTCTGTCACATGCATTTTGCTGATGGGATACTCCAAAGCTCCTTTTCTGCATCCTGCTTCTATGAGGTTCTTCTTCAGGTCACATCGGGAGGAACCAGGTACATTTTGTCCAAAATCCTGAAGCATTTGGCAAACAGTTATACTATTACAGGACACTAAATAAATTCTCCTCAAACAAATAATTTAGTCCTTACCCCCAAATCACACTAATGCTTGAGGCAATATTTTTTGTAGCAAGACATCACTCATATTCACTTATTTTAGACACCACTTATTTTATATTTTAGCCATTGATATTCAGGATATATGACTCACACTTATGAGATTAGACATTTCAGAACAACAGTAAAAAAAAAAACAAAACAAAGGAAGACTTTTCCTCTTAATAAAGATGCAATAGTTGTGAGGACTTAAGCACTGACTTTAAATTTTTTTCAGTCTGTTTTCATCAGACATTTGCTTTAAGTAAGAAAGAAAACGTTAATTTCATTTTTGATTCTATTCCTTTAATAGTGAAAAACAGGTACTCTTCATAGGCATAATGGTTTTTATGCTGTACAAATTGTATTTTCTTTCCCCTACACCAACCCTACGCCTAAATTTCAAAGAAATCTGAAAATAAAACTTTATGAATTTGTACATTTTTAAAAGCAAATGAAAACAAGACAAAAAAAAAAAAAAACATAATTTAGTATTTAAGTCTTTTGAATTTGGGGACAGAGGAAGTGTTCTCATAAACCACCTTTACATTGTAATATTTATGTTATATCCATGTCATTACACAAATATGTCCTTATAAACCACCTAAACCTGTGCAAACATACTACTACTACTACTACGATTAAAAGTCAGATTTTTACTATCAAAAATAAAGCTCTTGACTCCATCCAGGAATCTTAATAATGTAATTAAATCCAAAGTAACATTTCTCAGCTCAGTCATTATACGCTTTGTTACGTATGCAACCCTCGTTCCCTGAAGAAGGGAAAGGAGACACCACATCGGATATGACCAATGAATTGGGATCTTGCGTCGAGAGACCAATCCACTTCAAGTGTATTAAAAAGAAGCAAAGAACATTGACATGCGCTGATTCTATCCAGCTGCAGCTGATCACAGCATGAATATAAATGAGCAGTGGATGCAGCACATATTCAAGTTTTAGCTGAGAAGCTGAGTTGGGGACCTGGCCGCTCAGCAGTGGTACAGCACCTTGGCGATGAGATGTGACATCTCTGTTCAGGGAATGAGGGCTACATACGTAATCGAGACTTTCTCTTCATTCGGTCACTCCGAGTCACGTGAGATATGTCCGACGAATTGGAATCACTACAAAAACGTCATGGGTGCTACCCCTTCCAGTGTCCTGTGGGAGCCTCCCAAGCCCCCTTAGTTGGGTATAGGCTGGGGCTCATCCTCAAGAAGGCAGCTACCTTTGCTAGCACTACCCACTCTGTAAGACTGGAACACTAAGGAACGTCCCACGTTCTAGTAAACAGGGACGTTTGGTAGTCCAGCCTTCCCGCAGGAGGTCTCAGAAGGTATACTCCTATAGACAGTATTTGGAATATGGAAAATTGGAGGTGATTGAACCCTCTTACAGTGGCAGAAAGTCTGCCAGGGAATACCATGGCTATACCATGGAAATGCACACATGTCAGGTACTTCACATGGCAGCACTCCATCAGTTCTCAAGGATTCATCAAGTTTGGGCCTGGCGCCAGATGCTCCGCCACATCTGGCTGTCTTGGTGATGGAGGAGCTCGACAGGGTCTACTGTATGAACACCCTGGAGCAGTTAACAAGCCGACCAGAAACCGGGCCCCTCAGTGCCTTACCTGTTTGAGGTGAGAACACAGGAAGATACCAGTTCCACACGAAGGCTACAGCCTCACCCAGCCTGCAGCAGTCACAAGCCAATGCCCAGGACAATGCCACACTCCTTGTTAAGTGGGCCCATAACCTGATAGGGCAGGGCACACCCTGTGCTTGGTAGGCCAGGGTGATGACATCCACTATCCAGTGGGCCATCCTCTGCCTGTTTTGTTGGCCTTTGTGACAGACAAAAAGCTGGTCTGAGGTCCTGAAGCTTTGTGTCTGGTCAATGTAGTATTTTAGTGCTCGGACGTGTCAGAGCAAAGCTAGGGCTGGGTCTATAAACAGAGTGGCGGGAACCTTAGGACACAGCTGATACCCAGCGTGAGGGTCCACTGGTAACAGAGCTCAAACCATCAGTTCCACAAACCGAAATGGACCTCACCTGTCTGCAGCCGGGATGAGAACCAAATTGAGGAAAAGACACAATGCTCCAACCCCTTTCAACGTGACAGAGCCTGGCCCGCAACTCAAAGATGACTCATTCAAAACTGCCACCTCAGCATGCTTAGTGCCCAGGCATGTGAGACAGCAATTGTGACCATAACCCAACGCCAGGTAACGACCGCATCCAGAAACACACGGGTGTATGTTGTCTGAAGCAAGACCCACGTTGTCTTCCAAGACACAAGAGTTTGCCAAATGCAACATCGTCTTTAAAAAAGCTGCACCCGTGAACGACAGCCACTGAGGGGAGCAGAACATTGAAACACTCGTGATCGGCTTCAGCTGGAAGCAATCGGTGCACGCCAATGTTCATTGGCTCATTTTAATACACTCGAAATGGATTGGGATCTCGCTTCGTCGGATTCAGAGTGACCGACTGAAAGGGAACACTGTAGATCACCGCACCTCTTGAAAGCACCATGCACAGGTAGGATGCACTGCCAGGCATTGCTGACATGTGCTGGCTCCTCGAGAAGTACAGATGTTGGAGCCTGGGAGAGAAAGAAAAACGCAAATGGTCGATCTTCAGTTGCAATTACTTTGTAGCCTACAGGTTTATAGAGACAAAAGCATGTCTAATCATTAACATATGATGAGATTTATTAACTCCATTCGGGGAAGATTTAAACAACCAGTGTGTGTATCTGCACTGCTGAGATGTTTTGCAAGTAATTTAATAAACACAAAAGTTCATAAAGTTCGCATACACGTGAAGTGCATCTAGCAAATAATGTTGTTTTAGGGAAAGAGGGGTCATTCAAAAAGTTTGTTCAAACGAAATTAAGGATAAAAGCAAATTATTTGACCGTCAGAATTAGGCAAAGTCGCCCTTCTACTTCATGGGCTGTCCTGAACCACATCACAAGTTCAACATTAAATATATGACTAAAACATCAAAAACGTAATCAAGCGAGGACACAAGCGATAAAAGTACACACAAACTAAAATGATGATACGTACCTAGTCCAGCATCAGTAAGGAATACAATTACACAATAAATCCATAAACTGAAGAGTTTGGGTGAAGTTTTCTCCATCTCGGTTAACTTGTCAGTCAGCTCATACGGCCGTTTATCGCTCTTTATCGCCCGAGTGCATCAGCGGTTTGTGCGGTCTGTGCCCTCCTCCTTTCTTTACGCTACAGAACAGACATCGCACCAACACCAAATATAGAGTAAATTGTGGTAGGACTGTGGGTTATTTCCGAGAGATTGGGCAGAGGAGGGGCCGACGCGAAAACGTTTGCGCCTGGTCTTCTATGGAACCTTAAATTCCTTTAAAATATCACAGTGTAGCTATTTATTTATTTATAGTTACATAAGAACAAAAATGAAAGGACAAAATGACATTAGTTTTTTTTTTTAAACATAGGTTATTAGAGATTTCAGTAACACAATTTAATCGATGAAATATAACACAGAACACATTACCCGCACAAAACGTTGTTTCCCACGGGTATGTTTTAGGCTAACCGTGGAAACTGTAAAGCATAGCGAAGAAAGTTTTCATACAGTTTGTGGAGGATTATGACCATGATAATATCATGACCTAAATTAATTATGTAACACAAAAGTTAGTCTGGACATTTAGGGGTTGAAGTAGCCTGGTGGTTAGTGAAATTTATTTTCCTTTTCATCTGCCTAATTTGTCAAGTTCTGAAACCTAATTTTTGTGACCGGCGTTCACAGGAAAACGTGTTATCTGTGAACAGCTTTCTTTCAGATCCATAGTTCTTGTTGTTAGACACAAACAAAAGGATGAAATGTAAGCATCACAATCTACGGATTTCTCTATAGCTTACCCAGAATATATGGGTACTGTTCTCCCTCTAGTGGCTAAATTGTGAATATTTTACTTAGAGAAAAAGGCTTTATGTCAAGCAATCTGTTAATGGATATATTAAAGTATTAAAATAGAAAATTCTTTTTTATTATTTAAAATTGTAACGTGCTTAATATTTAATAATGTTATTGTATTGTTGATTTAAAAAATGTAGCCTTGATGAACACAAGACACTTTAGTACCAAAAAAATCATACACGTCCCAAACATTTGAACGGCAGTGTATATATTAATATTAATTAATATGAATCACTCATTACAAATTTAAAGTTTGACCAGTTTTGGAAAATATTGGCAGTCCCATCACATATTTTTTTTGTGCTGTTATTCATTGCACTACAGCTGTGTCAGTATTAAAACGTGTGACCCACATAGAATGAAATATTCACAGTTATAAGCAGAAGCAAAAGAGGCAGAAGAGAAAAACACATCTATATACTGCAAGAATAATGTCTTTTCCTCACTTAAGACCTTTTCCAAAATGCAAAATCATTCTTCACCAAATCTTAATTTTGTCTTTTATTGTAACTCCTGATGCCCTGTTTACCCATGATTTCATATTACGCGAGTTACAGACAGTAAAAGAACTCAGTTAAAGAAATAATTGTTTTAATAGTTAAATTTAATTGTTAAAAAAAAAATGGTTCACCCAAAAATGAAAATTTGCTGAAAACATACCCTCAGATCATCCAATATGTAAATGAGTTAGTTTCTTCATCTGAGGAATAAATGAAGAATAAAGAACAAATTTAGCATCACGTCACTTGCTCTCCAGTGGATCCTCTGTATTGAATGGGTGCCGTCAGAATAAGAGTCAAAACAGATCCACAATAATAAACTAATTTGCCATTGAGACGTTATTAAATTTCAAACAGTTGCTTTCAAGTGAAATATAAGTCCTCTATCCACAATGTTGCTTTCTGCAGTGAAAAATGTATTGTCATGTCTGAAACAAAAAAATCTATACAGGCAAAAACAGTATAAAACAGTTCTAAATTTTTGATGTGAGAGCACAAGTAATGGTCCTTCTAAATGTTGGAAGTTAAAATGAATTGATTAACTGCAGTCATATTCTGCATTATGGTTTTTATAAGTTATTTTCATGCTTATTCTGATGGTAACGATTTATTGCAGAGAATACATTGGTGAGCAAGTAATGTATTGATAAATTTATCTAAATCTGTTCAAACAAACTCAACTGTGTCTTGAATGCCCTGGGGGCACATGTAATTTTGTTGTTGTACTGTTTCTTTAAGAACATCTAAATGGTGAATGATACTGCATTAAGCTATCAAAGACCTTTCTATTATTGTTCTTTTGTTGGTTTTGTTTCCTTCTGTTGTCCTCATTTGTAAAGTAGCTTTGAATGAAAGCATCTGCTAAATGACTATGTAAATGTTATAGCTAATTAGGGTGCTATAAATCATGCTATAGCAATAATAATAACAATAAATAAATAAAAATAACATATTAAAACAACAAATACGACTAAACGAAGACAAATGACCAAATAACACTGAGAATATCTAAATTATAAATGAAAGCATGGCTGATACATTTTTTCACACCTTTGGTCAAGCAACATTATATCTATGATCAACAGAACAAGTCCCCATAGCTATTTAGCTGATGAATCCCACCTGGGGATGTTCTAAACAATTATTTATAATGTCTAATGAGCATTATTAAGCTTCATTTTAATTTGCAATATGGTCTAGAGTCATCTGACTCCCCAAAATAACTCCTCCAACAAGCTCCCTTCACGTTTTGAGGGCATTCACAGATAAAGCTCAGTGGGACTGCAGGGGTATTTATTTTTAGAGGATCTATCAGCATCCTCTGGATGTGGCAGTGGATTGACAGGACAAGTGTGGCCAGTAGGATGAAGGAAGGAGGTCCTGGATCTAGACCGAGCACCCCCACTTACAAGCATTCCAATGAAGAGCGTGATAGAGGCGTTCTCGCTTCCTCCCGCCCCCTTTTGCTCTCCCCACACTTCACATGCTCTTGGCCCACGGGGTGTGTGTCTGCGCTCACCTCTCACGACCGACAGAAGCTCTGCAGGCAGACTGGGCCACGGAGGACTGAACATCCAGGGATGGGACGAGACTATTGAAAGAAACCTAAGAACCAAGAAACATTAACGAGAGACAACTAAATAAAAATGGTCGCAGAGGAGGTAGTGGTGACCCTGTCAGGAGGTGCACCGTGGGGTTTCCGATTACAAGGAGGAGCTGAGCACCAGAAACCCCTTCAAGTGGCAAAGGTAAGAGACAGTTGGATGCTGAATCACGGGTCTCTTTACTTTAATGAATGGTCGGTAAAGCTCAAAAACATTAAAACGTCCGGCTTTTGTGTATGAGCAATATGAGAACATGTATTATATAATAACGAATGCCATTATAAGATATAGGAGATATTGGGAAGCTACATTTATCTTAATTTTATTTTCAGGCTTTGATATAAATTTAAAGAGCCCTTACTGAGTTCATATAAATGGTTTATGACACAATGATCAGCCTGACCCACATGAGTATTTAACAAATGTCCTTTTTTTTTAAATAAAACATTTGTTCACATTAGAAAACGTGATTTTACAAATATATAATGTATTTGCAAATAGAATTTCTATATATAATGTTGTTTATATAATTTGCTGGTCAGGTAAAAATCAAATTTATAAAATCACACTGTCTAATTTGATATATATATATATATATATATATATATATATATATATATATATATATATATATATATATATATATATATATATATATATATATATATATAAAATATTTGTATTATTATATATATATATGTAATTTTTTTAACTTAATATATAAATTAAATTTGTAATGTGGGTCTGACTTGACTTTGTTCAACACATGTCAGTGAAGAATGTAACACTTGATAAACCATCAGAGTATAGTGTTATTGAAGACATTTTGTGTTAAAGACTCATGTGACCCATCCTAGCATATGTAAAGATGTGTTTGTCATACCCTAACCTTAACCATACTTAAGTAATATTGCATTTTTTTTGCTGAAGTTAAGATATACCACCTACTTATCTCCCATTTTATAAGAGCAACTATTAATAAGATAATACTGTCAAATTATATTTCAACTACAGGCCAGAGAGCACTTATTTTATCTGCTGATAAATGCTGTTCAAGAGCTATTTGGCTGTGTGCTGGAAGCATTCCTGGTCCATAGATAAACCTGCTAGGCTTCAAAGTGCATCTCTTTACTCTTATCTAATTGACAGCTTTTGTTTAGCTTCCTCTGGAATCCAGATATTTCAAAGAAGCATTCTCACACGGTTCTGTATAAATGAGGATGTTATTTCAGGACTGAGTAGAATTACAGCCACAGCGTCTACTTATAAGCACAGTATGCCCCATTTGTTAAGTGACAACTGTGTGCAATGCATTTTCCCTGATCTAAGGGCTATTTTGGATTGGTGAGCAATGCCAGAGACGGTCTGGTCTACTCTTTCCATGTTCTGAGGGAAAAGATATCCATCACAGAGCGATGGCCCAGACTTTTTTATTCAAAGAAATATATTTTTGCCTGGAAAAAAATGTTCGTCCAGCAGCAGGGAGTTTCCCCTCGTCTTTCGTTTCAAGGTCACCTATGCAGACTTTCATCTGTCTCCATTTGCAGTGTGGCTTTTTTTTTTTTCCATGACCATCTCTACTTTTAATTGAGCTATTCTGATCCACACGGATCTCTGATAGCTTCTTTTTAATCCTGGCATCTAGAACGACCTCAGTGACACTTGCTCCGCTAGCAAAATGCTCTGGCAATGTTTTGAAAATGCCTAAAGACGTACAGCGTGTCCTCATAATACCTTCTTGTAGTGCTTATACTGTAAATGCTTTATTACTTCCATACAATCCTTTGCTATCCGATAAAATACATATCGACTTAATTTACTATATCAGTACCAAAATTTGACTGCCCACTTCTTCAAAACATGCAGTTATAAGCTAAATCCATTGAGACTGTGTGACAACTCTTTACAATAGTTGAGCACTTTATTTAGGCTATGTGGACAACACATGGCGAATTCGTGACATGTCCTGGTTCTGGTCTGCCAAGAAGCAACAGCTGCCCTGGCACCAGCTGCACATGTTGTTCCCCTTATTTGCATTCTCCGACCATTTGATCGGCAATAAAAAGAAGGTGAATGGAACCGGCTTTTATCTATTTTCTACAAACATGTATTACCAGTGTTCACAGAAAAGCAAATGAATGCCGCTTGTTATTTTAATGGTCTTCATAGCATTTATTTCTGTCTTCAACTTGAACGTACAATAAGCAACTTTTAAAATAAGACGTTACGTAAGACAAAATAGTCTGAGCTTCCCTGGGCTACGCTAATCCCTTTAGCCCTTTGTAGGGGAATATAAATCTACGCTTTAGGCTAGTGAAAACATTATTCCAGCTCCTCAAAACAGTTCCTTTATAAAGTGCCTTTGGAAGCAGGAGACAAACACAGGAATGCGGACAGACTTAAAGCTTGGTGAAGTGTTGGTGAAGTGAATGGAACGGCGCTCTCATATTTGACAGATGACCTTAGAAAGGCTGTACTCTCAAGGAGATTGGAAGATGAAGATGGGCATAAAGCCACAGTGACTCTATTTAAACATACCTCTAATCTGCTGAAACAAAACCCACAGGATGAGGCCTAACTAATCGTTGGATTGACAAATGAAATTTTTGATTCACAACTGGTACCCAGTTGTTTCTATGCTAATTCAGAACAATTTAATTTGATTCAATATATGGTGAATGAAAACATCCTGCAAAGTTTTAGTTCTAAAAGTGCACTGTGTATACAGTTATTGCCTCTCCAAAGGAAAAGTCGACTCTGAATCATTGAAACAAGTCTTTTTTGAAAGGAGTCCCAAGCAGTTTCATGTTGATGTCAAAATGAGACATTAGCATGTTGCCTGTCCACTTGTTCTTAGTCACTAGGTGCCGCTTTTGGAGCATTAAAAGCTCACAAACACTGTTTTAAATGAAATCGACCAATCACTAGAGGGGACCAATAGATCTTTGAATGAATCGTTTGGGAGTCATTGAACAAATAAGGTACAAATAAATGCATATTATAAGAAAATGAAAGTGTTTTTGACCTTGCATGCATGTTAACCTGTTGTTTGGGACTAAACTAAATTATGATTTTTTCTTAATACATAATAGGGACACTTTAAATTAGCTTATACCCAGAGCCATCATAGCAATCAGCTATTATACAGCATTCAGTGGCTCAACTACAGTTTTGTGAAGCTACAAGAATACTTTTTGAGCACAAAGAAAATAAAAATAACTAATAATTTATTTAACAATTCTTCTCTCCGTAGTTATGTCTTTCGCTTTTTTGGAGAGTAACCAAGAGTGCAATTAAAGTAATCAGCATTGTTTATGTTCTCAGAGGGGAAGGATGTAATCCACACTGTTTCCGCTGGCATGCATTATGACACTCTCTAAAATGGTGTCAGACAGTAAGAACTGTTGAATGAAGTCATCCTTTTTCTTCTTTATGCACAAAAAGCATTCTCTTAGCTTTGCTAAATTTAATTTGAGCCACTGATGTCACATGGACTATTTTATGTCCTTACTACCTTTATGGGCCTCGAATGTGGTAGTTCCACTGCTATCCATGCACAGTCAGAAAGGTCTCAGATTTCAATAAAAATATCTTAATTTGTTTTCAGAACATGAATGTCAGTCTTACAGGTTTGTAATGACATGAGAAATTAATGACCGAATTTTTCATTTTTGAGTGGACTATCCCTTTAAGGTGTAATAAGGGTTAACACTTTACCCTTGAAAAGTAGCCAGTGATAATAAAGTCCAGCGCTGGAAAGTCTATCAGCTGTGATGTGAGACCATCACTTGCCACTCAGAAATAGAGATAACCCACTGACTTATAAGTAACAGTATGAACAGTGAACCACAGTATGATAAGCAATTGTAGGGAAATTTCAGTTAGCTACTATCCAAATCTAAACTGATCGCAAGTGAAGCAATCTCAGAAATGCATGTGCTTTATATCTCGCCTCATTTTCAATATGGATATAAATATTTTTGTATGTGTGAGACGTTTGATTCATTAACTAGAATAATAACAAAGTGCAGTAAACACAGTATATGTTTATAATAACGACAATATATCAAGCAGCATTGCTGTTTGGTACAGTTAAAAATAACTAGAACTGGGTGTCCTTCTTGCGCATTTAAATAAGGTAAAAATAAGCTTGATATTTATTTATCAACTCATCAACTCAAAATTTATCCTGACGTTGTCTCCCCCTGCTGCTAAAGGTGAGAAAGCGCAGCAAGGCCTGCCGGGCTGGGCTCAGAGAGACTGATGAGTTGGTGTCAATCAATGATGAATCCTGTGGAACGCTATCCCATGCTGAGGCTATGAATCTGATTGATAGTGGCAGAGGAACCCTCCATCTGCGAATTAAAAGGTCAGGCTGAGACATCATTATCACGAGGAGTTGTTAGTCATGCTATAAAATTTATACTCAAGATAATCACTGTGCTTTCCATTCAGGGCCCCAGCTGCATATCAGTCAGTGGTGCTTCTGGGTCGGGCCCCTTCCCCGCGTATTGATAAGGAGTATCAAGCAGCCTTGAGAGCCCTGTCGCCTCCACTTACCTCTAAACGATCGGGTGTCAACAGAGCATCGCTCCTGTCCCCCACTGGCGGCCTTGAGTGGCTTACGTCCCCTCCAGACAGCGAGGCTTACTACGGTGAGACAGACAGTGACGCAGATGTGGCGGCACAAGAGAAGCAGCGTAGACAGAGACGACGAAGCCCCAGCACCTCTCCTGCCAAGAGCCCCGGCCAAGCCTCACCCCAAGAGGAGGAGACTTCAGAAATGAGCGGCTATGAGAGCGCCCTGGATGTCTGCATGTACCCTCAAACACAGAGCTGGCCTGTATCTGATCTAGAGGGAATGGGGACTCAGCAACAGTGCCTTATGTCTGGGGTGGCCCGCAGAGAGGTGGTCTACCAGCCCCCGCAGGCTGAATGGTCGCACCAGGCTGAAAATTCCTCTGAAAATTCTGACCAAAGTCCAACAGGAGCTGCTGAAGTGGACAGTGGCTTCCAGGAGCCCCCCACTGTCCCACCTCCACTTGTTTCTCCAGAGCGGGCAAAAGAGGCTCTCATGCTTGCGTCTCACAGACAGATGGTGCCTATGGTGGGCCCTGTGGACAACCCAATCGATGAAGAACTCACTGTGACGTACATGGACAAGGCCAAGCAAGCTAGTGAGTACCAATCTTTTTGAGACAGCATACACTAATGTTCAAATTTTGGTGTTTGTTTTTGAAAGTCTCTTATGATCAATATGGCTGCTTTTATTTGAGCAAAATAAAATATATAAAATAAGAAATACTTGCAAATATTGTAAAATAAAAAATCACATCCAAAATAAATGTTATCGTGTTTATTAATTATGTATACATAAAATACAAACCCATACATGTACAAATTTAAGAAGAATATGTTTATATATTAAAGATATTTGTATGTAATATAATATATATGAACATCAATATATACATGTAAATAGTATCAGAATAATTACTGTATGCGTGTGCCTATATATAGGTTACATAATAAATATAAACAGTACACACACGTTTATTTTGGATGAGATTAATCATGATTAATCATTGCCCAGAACTAATAATCAGTCATTAGTCTAGAGTTCAGTGTAACAAATTTTTTTTAGAAATCACTCTAATATGCTGGTTATGTGTATATCTACATGGAATATATGTCATATTGGAATAACATATATCAAGTAAAGTTCAATTCCAGGCTAGCATTTAACTACTAACTAGCATTAGCACTCAATTAAAGCTAAGCTTTTTTACTTCCACAAAGATAATGAATGTAGACCAGATCAGAAATTAATTGATTAATCTTTTAACATTTTTAAACTTTTGCTTTACCTCATTTGAATGTAAATAGAGCAATAAGCACAAATAATTATTAAGTTTATATAAATAAAGATGAGCTCAGCATTTCTGAACTTATATCTCTTTCTGTCATTACCTCATACAATATTTCTGGACTGTGTTAAATTTAACCTTTGGAAATCCACTTGATAGAAGTAACTCTCTTGTGCCAGGAAGGAGTGTGATTCAGTGATATTTGATCAAATTAAGGCAGAAGTTAAGTCTATTAAATTCTGCATACTGTGTGTTGACCCTTAAATAGATTTTTTTAAGTAAGGGCAAAAAGAAGTTTCTTGTCACAAAGTAAGTGTAAGTGCCTTTGAGGTTGAATTAATCACTGCATTTGCCACAGTTTGCAGGTTTTGCAAACTCAGATTGAGAATAATAAAATTATGGTACAAATTACTGAGCTGTGATTTAGTTAAGTAAAGATTTACATGAATAAACAAATGGTTCGTATGCTCTTTTACTGAATCACTCGAAATGTCAGACAAATAATTAATCGAATGAACTAATTGAAAATAACATTATAATCATTACTTTCAGGTATCTGAAATCTGAATGTGTTGAATCATCATCTGGTTGTTTGACATATTGTAGTTAAACATACATATTGCTTCATTGGTTAGTACAGAACCTAAGAACAGGATATGGCTCAGTGGGAAATTATCATACGCATGCGGTGTGGGATTTGTAATTGAGCTCATGCAAATGTTGGTGATGGGGGTTCCTCATGTCCCCCTGCTCAGGGTTTAACAGGGCAGGGGAAGGGGGCTGGACTCACGTAAGCAAGAGACTAAATTTGTCCCTTGACTCACAACTATAACAGAGGCCTCTGTTGCATGCTGGGAAAGGCATGTCCAGTTGCTGTCCAGTGTCAGTGATATTTCATTCTCTCCATTTACGCTGTGCTAATAATGTAATTTTAAGAGCCAATAATGATCAACAATAATCTCCATTTTGTTTCACAAAAATATTCTTTACATGTAGTTTATTTTCCCTTGGTGGCATAAATAGTTCTCAACCTTTTTGAATGCAAGGCCCCACTATTTGAAGACCCTTCATTCTAGAATGATATGTACCTCTCGTACCTCTTTTGTAGGTGGTTCTGCAACTGGATTTTTTTTTTTGACATAAGATTTTAGTGATATCATATATGTTTCTACTGAAGCAAAAGCATAGTCATTTTCAAGTATGGCTTGAGCCACTATTCAATAATCTGAAAGCTTGTCTATCTAAAAGGTTAAGAATTTGACCTTTAATATGAGACACTCACAGGTGTCAATGTAATGTAGTTAATGAAGTGATGAGGATTAGGAGTCTGTTTTTCACATTTCTTCTTATAGCAACATAAATCGAATAGTTAAACAATATATCTTGTGTCCGTAGCTGATGGGGTGCTAATTCTCTTCTCGAAGCCTTTGGGAAGGCCTTCTCCCCAACTAATGGCATCCTGCCGACATTCAGTCTGAAGGTCACTATGTTTTTCCAAGACTGACGGGACATTTGGAGATCACATGAATAAAGACGTTTCGGTGTTTAATTCTGTTTCTCCATTGGGAATTCTTAACAACTAAAACTCTTTAGTTTGTGAATTCTCTCATGTGAGGCTAGAGACATTACTGCATTGAAAATAAGGGACAGCTGCTCTTCTCTGTCACCGTTAGTGGTAAAATTACAGAATAAGCCAGGGCATTCAGACAGCCTTGGTAAGAAGAGAAGACAAAGTGTGCACACCTGTTATTGTGACAGCACAGTGGGAGGTCGAAAGAGTATGACACAAAATATTGTGAATGTGCCGATCAGCAGCTGATATTATATATCTGTCTCTCAGAATAATGTAGAGGAATTACTCATAATTGTCAAAATGGGGTATTTGAAGTAAAAAAGCAAGAGATAAAAGCAAGACTGTTCAATTATGATAAAGAGGTTGACAACTGTTGCCTAGATGTTACCTTTTGGCATGCTTGCTTCGGTGTCAAAGTAGGTTTATTGTCTTTTTATTGTAAGTCATTGTGGTGTGGTCAGAGATGTCAGCATGACCCCATACGACGCTTAGCTTACACCAGCCTATACAGGAAGAGGCTGAGGTGTGCCCAAACAGGTGGGAAATGTCCGTTAGCTCTGTTCACTGACCAAAATAGCTTGAATGACATAATGGGGTTTCTTTGGGCCTGTGACAGGGTCTTGTGGTTAGACAAAAGGTCTTTAAAAGGCCTGACCTCAGGCTACGGACTGGTTGATTTCGTACCAATGTGGGCAGAGCACCCAAGTATTGCTGGCTGTGCTCCACTGATGTGTTTGTGTGTGTCCTGCCAGTAAGGCTGGCTTGGGAACACGGTTTTTATGCTGAACAACATGAGGAGCTTCACATCGCCCAGAGAGGTTGAACATGAAGGACACATCTATGCAGGTAAAGTCCTGATGGTTTCTGTAGAGTTTTAGAGAGACAGGAGACTTGTATCTGTTTAAATGATCCAACACTGTGGTTAAAATGAGAAAGGTGAGACAAGGTGATGGCATTATTTACATTATCTTGGCTTTCCAAAGGTCAATTTTGATGTGTTTTTTGATGTAAGTTTGTTTTCTTTGTATTTTTGATTTATTGAAGACTTAACTAAACATTTTTGTGTGTTTTGATGCTAGCAGGTATGTAAGGGTTAACCTCTGTTTGTTGAACGGTTATTTGCCATGTCTAGATAGATAGACAGATAATTATAAAAAAGCACATTCATGTCTTTGGACTTTTTGTTTATGAGAATAATTTAAAAAATGCTGTAATCTTGAGGTTATTATTTTTATTTTTGGTTTGTTTTAATAGAAATATCAGATTCTGTTACCCTGTCTTTTAATATAGATTCTAGATCCCCAGGGGTTACTTGCTCAAGCTGTTAGAATGTGATGGGCTATTTGTAGAGAAGGATGAGCTCAGTAATTTACCATGAGCATTTTGGTGCCAGACATTTCAGCATCTCACCCACTGCATTATAGTGTCTAATATCAGAGCTATTCTGACTCAACTAGAAAATGTGTTCCAGTCATTACAATGCCAGCTTGATTGATTAACATTGTGACTTTGTTTGATGACTTTATATGTGACTTTATAGATTTGTTCAATTGAGGCCTAAATGCAGAATGGAAAACAATTGGCAACAAGTAATGCACATATTAAAAAGCAGTATAATAAAATTTAAATATATAATAAATGTGCATAATCATTATGTTTAAGTGATTTAAAATGTGATATTATAACTAATATTACTGTTTTAATTAATGGTCTTAAAAGTATTTCTCGCTGATTAATATAAACATTATCTTTCTTTCCGTAGAGCTACACAGAGGTGAGAGTGTACAAGATAAGCAGGTGAAGGAGGCCCGATCCAAATGCAGAACCATTGCTTCGCTCTTGACAGATGCTCCTAACCCTCATTCTAAAGGTGTGCTTATGTTCAAGAAGCGACGGCAGCGTGCAAAGAAGTATACTCTCACCTGCTTCGGCAGTGTAGACGGAGAAAGCTATAGTAATACAGAGGGAGAAACCGAGGACGAAAGCCTGTTTCCTGGGAGTGAATCTGAGCTTGACGAGGACGGTTTTTCTGCTGCGCCAGACCCTACCTGGGATAGTGGTTACCTGGACGTTCTAGACAAGCGAACTTCAGCATGTGTTGTGTCTGACAGAGATGCAGAGATTAGCCCAGGCCTAAATGCCACTTCAGGAAAAGGAGCTCAGCTTTTTGAACAACAGAGGAAAAGAGCAGAAGAGCATATGTCAAATCTGGTTACGCCCACAGCTTTTTCCATGCCACAGCATCAGGGAGACTCAACCCTGACATATAGCCCAGTTACTCCAGTCACACCCATAACGTCTCATAGCACCGGTATGGTAAACGGTGAGCCTTTGGTAGTGAGCAGGACAAGTGTTGTGTTGACCTCACCAGGCCAGACGCCTATGCCATCCATGGCAGGAGCATTACCAGAGCAAGCAGATTCATCGGCTGCCAGCTCAGTGCACAACAGAACTGCCAGGCCATTTGCCCCTGGCTGTGTGAGCCACCGAGCATCAACTGCTCCAGTAGTCTTCAGGCCCAGCCCTGCCAAAAAGGCTGGATCACAGGCTCAGGCTGTGTCTGTGGCAAATATCCCAGCTTCCTTCTCTCCTGCTGGCTCAGAGGGAAAGAAAGCTATTTCTACAACATCACTGTATATCCCTGCTAGACCGGCCACCTACAATGGTCCTTCCTCCTTGCTCTCTCCATCCTCAGTCACTTCAGGTCCATTTTCTCATCCCCCCTCAAATGCTCCACTCTACTCTCCAACTTATTCCAGCACCTCAGCACCTTTTTCTCCAACATCTTCTCATGTAACATCTTTGAGTTCCCCTTCTGGTATGCCTCAGCCTTACTCTCCTCCTCAAACACATGCAATGCCACTCAGTCCTCCATACCATCATGCAGTTTCTTCTCAATATCAGCCACCTCCACCAGTTCATATGCCAACACAGCCTTTCTCTCCCCCGCTCACAAATGCCCCAGGTTTTCCCAATGCACCTGCTCCCGCCCATGCCTTTGCTCCCTCAGCACCAAATGTGCAATCCTCCCCAGCACACAAAGTATCCTTCAACCCATACATCTCTGTGGCATCCACTACTCCAGAAACACCAAATGCACCAGTCGCCCAGCAGTATTCTCTTACTAACTCCACTGATGGTACATCTTCTCGAGAGCAGCGGGTCTCAGTCCCTGCTGGCCGCACTGGTATCCTGCAGGATGCTCATCGTCGTGGATCCAAGAAACCAATGTTCACTGCTAAAGAGGAGAAGACGGCTCCATCTTACAACCCTGAGCTACTGTCTCTAGTGCAGAACTTGGATGACAGGTCCCGTTCGGGTCCAGAGGCTGGGATTGAGTCTGGCCCTGAAGAAGACTTTCTCAATCTAGGTGCAGAAGCTTGCAACTTCATGCAAGCACAAAGATACAAGATGCCACCACCAGTGGCTCCTAAACCGCCGCATCAAGCTCCTGAGATGCCCCAGATGCAAGGTAAAGGTGCAGAGCTGTTTGCACGCAGACAGAGTCGCATGGACCGATACGTGGTGGATAAACAGCCCAAATCTCCAGCGCATCTTCGTGATCCTTCTCCTACACCCTCCCTCCCAGCTCACTGGAAATACTCTCCAAACATCCGAGCCCCACCACCCATTAATTATAATCCACTGCTGTCACCTTCTTGCCCTCCAGTGGCCCAGCGTGGCACCAAAGCTAATGATGCAACTAAAGTTGGGGTTAAAACAGTGCCTGGCCAACACAAACAAGGTATAAAGGCTCTTGACTTTGTGAGCAGGCAGCCATACCAGCTCAACTCATCTTTGTTCATTTATGGAGGTGGAGTCACTCAAAACACTGCCACTTATCAGCAGCAACAGAATGGTGTTGCCATGACAGGTAATTCTCTTAACTTACCGAAGCAGGTCCCTGTTAAAGCAAGCCGTGTGTATGAAATCAAACGGTTTTCCACACCTACTCCCATGTCTGCACCTACATCTCTGACACCTACTGTAATCGCCCCTCGCTCTGCCACAACTCTCGGTGAGCCGATGTGGCGCAATGATGTCACTTCCCCTCCTCCTGTTGCTCCGAGACCTGCAGCGCCATTCTCGCCACCACCTCCTGCCCCGACAGCAGCCCTGCCAGCTCTCCCCAAAATATCTACTGCCCCTGTGCCCAATTTAGTGCACATCCCACAACCCACTCCTGGGCAGGACTATACCCCATTTCAAGCAGCCAAGCAGTTTAAGAGCGCCCCTGAGCTGAGTCCCCTGTCTGCTGGTGTGCGATCCTCAGGGTCTGGGAGCAGCCAGAACCTACGGGTACCCAGACCCCGCTTTAGTACATCCAGCATGGGTCTGCAACCAAATGTGTGGAGGCCTGGCTCCATACATTACTGAGAGTCCACTGTGACAGTAATTACCACCCTGGGCAAGAGCACAAGAGTGTTTGAGCTCTAAATGAATTGTTAATATGACAAAAAAAAAAAAAAAAAAACATCAGTCAAAGATGTTTTTTTTTTGCATGTTCATAATTTTCAATCACTCTACACCATTATTTTAAAAAATAGAGCATGCAGCAACATCATAGATACCTGCATCTATATATGTATTATTCAGTTTTTATTCGAATTTAGAGATATTTATGTAGTATCCAAACAATTTTGATACATATTTCTAGTTAAATTCTTATTCAGTTTATTTCATACCTAATGAACATGTTTAATCCACAGACAGAATTGCAAAGTCACTACTTGTGACCGCAACCAAATCAAAAAATGGCATTAATGTCTAATAACAATCATTTTTGACATTATGTGATGATGGCGTGAGAAAGATAAGTGATAATTGATTGTGTACATATTTTTTCACTTGGGGCCACAAGGATGGAGTGATAAAGGGTAAGTAAACGATATACATTACAGAATCAAGCTGTGACAGAAGATACGTGTAGGATTTGTGTAAAAGTGGTATAGAATGTTCTAAGACATGTATTTGCCCCGAGTTTTATCAAAGTCTCAGTGACAGAGCGAGGAAAGAAGTGTACAAAGTAAGTGACATTGGCTTGAAATGAAAAAAATTGAAAAATCCTCAAGTGGAGAGATGGTACAAACCACCCTTGCTCTACTATAGCTCTTGAATTGTTATCTCTTCTGGCCTCTGCCATGCCCTTTGCTTCTGATTTTATCCATCCTTTATCTCTCTAAACATCTCTTGAGGTTGGACTGCAGGCCTGTGTTTGTCTAGAGCATTGCACAAAAGCCTTTTGCTTCTTGTTTGACGAGGATCAGTATGGATGCTTGATGCATGTGCTCATTTTACCCTAGTAATGCTGCGTATGCCAAGGTTTTGACTGAGCATTTAGAAAGGCATGTGAACTCCACTGGGGGGAATTGTACTGGGGCTTTTTCATATGACAGCTGAAAAAATACACTAGATGACAAATTCTGAAAGCGCTGCTTTATCTTTATGACATATTATGCGAATGTGACATCTGACCACTTTTCTTGGTGCTTGCTCTCATTGTGAATGATGCTTTTGCCAAACAGGTATGACATTCATTTCAATCACTTGTTAGAGCTGTTCAACTGCATTTGTGAAATTGTACATGCCTAGTTGAACTTTTCTTGCATCGCTTTTTATGAGAAAATACCCAATGGCCCTGATGGTATGAAATAACACGAAATAGTGGGTACCATTTCTCTACTAAGGATAAGAAGGTTGATCGGACGTAAAGCTATAATGTACCTTGTTGTCAAGCAGAAAGTGGGAGGTATGGATATGGGAGGTATGATGCAAGATAAAACTGATATAAAATTTAAAAGCAAGAATAGAGAGAAAGTGGCTTTTTTTACTTATTTTTTGTGGAGGGGGGGGGTGGGGGGGGGGGAGGTGTGGGGGCAATTAGATTAGTCATACACTGAAATATACATTTTCATGTGTGTTCTAATAGGACATTTTAAAGCTTTAATTATTTAGTAAATGTGTTGTGTTTGCATAAAATATTCTGAAGACACTGTTATATTCAAACAATTACACTTAGTGCTTTGAGTCATTTGAGGTTTAAAGTGTAATTTATGTACAATGCAAATAAATGAATGTGCAAAAAAAGGAAAATAATGGATTACTGGATACTTGGGTTCAGGGACTGGGAATATGTGAACGAATTTGTACTGTATGAGTTAATGTAGAGCAGTGAAAATAAATTTAGAATTAACAGCTGCTGATGTTTGTGTTTTACTCTCTCTGATTGATTTCATAGCTCTCATCAGGTATAGGCTAAAATAATCTACAGATATAAATATGACGACCATCATGGTCATGCCCACTGTTTTAGAGCAAATAATACGTAAAATAATATATTTAGTTTAACGCAATCTTAAGACGTCGTCTATGCTGAAGGACCTGCAGTAAGCTCAACGCCCTCTGGGTGGCGCTCTTGGGCGATATTAAAAATGAAGTTGTTCGAGTTCCCCCCCACTGAATAAAAGGTTAGTTTACAGTTATAAAATTTGCTAGAGGACTGCGCAAAATGAGGCTTTCATGTTTATCGTGTATAAATACATATAAAACTTTGTGATTCATATTTATTATGTATAATGTAGAGTATTTGTATGCCCATATTCAAGAGCGGGTTCTTAGAGGTAGGACTGTTGTGAACAACTTTACAGAGATTAGCTTCGGCAGTGTAATCTTACCTCCACTCATAAGGTGAACTGCCTTCTGACCCTCTGTCTATACCCCACGATCGTATGTCACAAGATATCGGGTGCTAACTTTAGCTACAAGTCTGTGTTTCCGTCGTGAGCCTCATTCTTTCACCCTTCAGACGCCCTACTGGCGATAACCAGTACTGCATGCGCTCCTCTCAACGTCTCTGTCCTGTTTGACCCCAAATACAAGAAAGAAAACGCACGGAGATACATTTCTTGACACTGTAATTTGTGATATGTTGCACCACGGAAGTTTTGTTGACATATTCCTCTCGGGCTCGCTGTCTGTTTGAATGGAGAGGAGTCAGTGTGAAAGACTGACTGGAACCCTCTCTGCGTGTCGTATTAAAAGTTTACTGTCCAGACTCTATATTTGTGAAGTGCAAACTGTGAATAATCTCGACTCATCTTTAGGTGCAGTATGTCTTCATACTGGATGTCTGTCAAACACTATTGCCTGAGTGTGCTTCTCATATGGTGGGAATCCAGAAAAAGTTATCAGAACGATGTTAATAATACCACTATGAATACAGAATAAAAAGAGTGTGATTTTAACCATTATTCCAACTGGAAAACAAAAACATAGTTTAACTAATAGTACAATATGTATGCAATTTACACAATATTGCAATAAAAGTACAAAATTGGTAAATATTGTTGACAAAGTAAACATTATGTGTGACCGCAGAACCAGCGATAAGGATACATTTTTTGAAATTGAGATTTTCTGAAGCCGATTAAATAAGGTTTAATAGATCCGTTGATGTATGGTTTGTTAGGACAGTACAATGTTTGGCTGAAATATAACCATTTGAATATCTACAATCTGAGGGTGAAAAAATATCTAGATATTATGAAAATAAATTTTTGGCTAAAAAGAAAAATCTATAATTGTGACTCAAATATACACGTCTGACTTAACAGTGGCTGCAATATTGCAATCATAACTAGTACAATATTCATGCGCAAGCTTCAAAGTTAGATGCAAAGACGTTCCACAAGTAAGTTAAGTACAATGTTCAAGAATAGTTCAGATGGCGTGTATGAACTACATTCAATATTCAGGTGAAGAATGGCAATGGCAAAATAAGAATAGGGACTTAATTCATCTTTTCACAGGTTTTCTCTGGAAACATCTTGCTCTTCGTTGATCTATATTTAAACCAAACAGTATCTGCAAGAAAAGTATCTGTTCACCATCAGCTCAGTCTGTCCCTGTGCTGTCTGTAACACACTGAACTACACCCCCCGCTCCCCAAAGACCTCCTGTCCCAAACGCTCCTAGGATTTCACTCTTCCTGGGATGTAGAAGAGAGCAGTAGTTGGTGGAATCCAAGCCAACCCTAGGAAACAGGATTAACCTCAACAGTTCTCCTGGGAACCTTTGTTTCAAACTGTGATTCGATTTGTTTTCTGAAACATTGATACTTTGGGCACAGGTAAGAGGAATTGTTGTGGTGTTTGGCTGTCCTGATTGCACGGGGAGAAATGCTGGTGATAAAATGTTATAATGAGCTCTTAATCTGGACAGGCTGGTGCTGGGGGTTTAGAGCATGTCGAGATGATTTATTATTTGCAAACTGTAAAAATACATGTTGTTCTTGGATAGAGCCACAGCTAGCTGCATATCATAAATTACACATATCTAATAAACACTGACATACAGTAGCTCTGGATCTTCTTCACATAAACATAAAAATGCTAAACTAACACAAATAAAAATATGTAATATTCACATTTTTTATATTTAAATGAATGTCACTGTTAATTACTTAAATGTGAGGTTCTTGCTGAATAATTATTGTTTATTTAGTTCAAATAAGTTCAAATACAAAAATGCTTTCTCGCAGCTCCTTAGAAATGTGTTTTATATGGTGCTCGAACTACTTAAGGCTTACCATTGCAGCGCTTCAGCAGGACATTCGTGGAATTTGCTGACCAGTTGAACACGGTGGATTTATTTAGTGTGCTAAAACAAAAATACCCCTCTTCGCAACAAGAGACCGGTGTCTGTATAGGAATGTAAAGTTTTTCTAGTTTACTATAATTTATATATATATATGTTATATGTTGTTAATATTATCAGAATTATTTAGACACTATAAATATTCAGGGATAAAAAAAAAAAAGCCAAAAAAAGTTAAATATAAATATAAAGTTGTTATTTCAGAATAGACTGAAAAAAAATATTTAAAAAAATCAAACAAGTTTTTATGTACGTTTATTTTAAAGCTAAAAAGGTAAAGTGAGACTCCTGGGGTAAAATAAGCCCCTCAGAATTGGCCCCTAGTGGCATGTTATAGCTGGCCTTTTTAATAATTATTTGGATTAATTAAAAACACAATTTGTTTTCAATTATTAAAAAATGATAAAAATTTTTAAAAAAAAAAATCATTTAAAAGGTATATCAGGTGCATTTCATTTATTATAGACTAGGTTTACATTTTATCCTTTATCTTTGTTTTTCTATATTATTATTTTGAGTGATGCATGATCATGCATAACTCATACCTAAATATATTACAATTTATCAGTAAATGCACCTGCCATCATTCCCCATCTTCCCCAAACAGTTTATTTCAGGTTTAATTTCCTCCCTCAGATTGCAGCAATGCCTGTCTCTGGAACACCTGCTCCAACCAACAAGAGGAAGAAGCCTTCAAAAATCATCACAGATTTCTCAAATATCTCACAACATGGTCAGTGACGTCTCTTTTGGCGCTTTTCCACTGCATGGTACAGAATGTTAGGGTTTTTGTACGGCTTGGGGGCGGGGGTTCCACTGGCTACAGTACTTGGTACCTGGTACTTTTTTAGTACGACCTCGGCCAAGATTACCAGCGTACCGTACCGTTACCAAAACATACATGTACGCTATTCGTGTCACACGTACACGTTTGTAGTGAAAATGCATGCACCATGGATGTAATACTGGACAAATGCTCACTTGTGCTATTCTGTTATGACCAGATGAGTGTTGTAAATGTCACACGTAATTACCAAAGCCCTCACTGGTGTCCGGTGTCAACATAAAGCGCCAGAGCCAGAAATGCCAAACAACCTCGATGACTTTCTCAAAGTGTAAATCCCCACTGTAGAACATTTCATTGATTGGTACTGTACGTTGAAGCAGAGGCTCAAAAAGAGAGAATATACACTCTACATAAACACATATTGCAAATGACTTTAATGGGTGTCTGGGGCTCGGCTTCTAACAATAGACACCATTTGAATTGTGACATTAGATTCAGAGAAATGTCACATTTGAACTAGACAAGCATGTTATAATGTTCTTGTTTGTGTCGGATTCGTGGGTTATCAATTCCCACAGTTTGCAATGCAATTATTCATCCCAGCTTTGATACCTCGGTCGTAGGAAGACTGGTGTAATGAGCGGTTAGTCTATGCAGTATGCAGCTGGCCAATTATTCTGCTAAAGAGAGCAAAATCTCAAAGACATTGTCAAACCGTGTGACTTCACAGCTCTCCTCTAATGAGCAGCTCAGTTATTAGGTGCCGTGTATTCATTTGTCTGTGTGTGAAGGCATGTTTAGTGCACTAGATTCTCCCACTTCATCAGCTTGGCAGCGCGCTCATGATGGGCAGTTTGTTTACAGAACAACATTCTTGCGGTTAGCGATTCAGAGCCAGATAAATTAACAGAAAAATTATTGCCAATATGAAGAGCTGTTCAGCAGAGATTTCAAGCCGCTTAACTTCAAATAATTTCACTTCAGTCTGTTTCGGCAGATTGTAGCACACACACACATATTGGGACAAATATAAAGTGTTATTCATAATGTGTTTATACGAACACTTGGTTCTAGTCTTTCAAATTTGTATTGTTTGTATCACTCCACTCAGCCATGTTTGTGCAATCTAGACAGATTGTTCTTTAAGTGTTGGTGGATTTGCAGTGATCTCTTTATGCAGTTTACACTGAAACACCAGCAGGTGGTGACAAGCTTCATGAAGGGGTCATTGAATCATTAATTGAACCCATTTAAAACAGTTGTGACTCTGTATATGCCTACATCTCTACTATATTGAAGACAGAAACAGTAGTATGTCAGAATGTATTTGTCGCATCTGAATATGCATACGAGAACAATGTTTAATTAGAGTAGAATGTCTAATTTGTAGTAAAAGGAAAAATCCTAGAGGGACATTTATCTTATGAGATCCAAGGGAGCAACAAAAGAGCTGTCTGCTTTTACTTAAAACCGAAAATTACTGTGTTTACTTGAATACTTGCAAAGAAGTGCATATAAGTTTGTGTTTTGAAATATTCAAGAACTATAAAGCTGCAAACATAACTGTCCAATACTTCTACGCTCTAGCCTATAAGCATCGTCTTCACAAGCGTGTCACATATAGCAAAAATTTGTTTTCTTTTAATGCTGATTGCATTTCAGTAGTTGAAGTCACTTGTTTGTAAACCTAATTGCTTAAAAACGCATTGCGAATGTTGCGCTTTCTTGACCATGTAGCACAGAAACGTCACATGAACGTGTAACCACTATAGAGAAAATTGTCAAAAATCTTTAAAAGTTAACAAATTTCTGCCAGTTAATTGTGTCTACCGATATATCACACACCTCTAATTTTATAATCATACTACAAAGAACATACTTTTTAACAGTCAAAAACACAAAGTAATTACATATTCAAAATAAGACCTTCTGAGATGCAGTCACTGTCTTTATGTGTGAGTCATTGAATCGTTAATTTAACCATATTGTTTAACAACACCCATTCATTCACAATTGTGTTGCTTTGACTCTAGGTGGAAGTTTTTTCAATAGTGGAGCAAAAGTAGCTAACAATAATGTGTCTAAAATGTACACTACTCAATATTTAGTTTTTGATTATTGAACTATTTATTTGAAAACATTGGTGTTTGTCTTGAATATTTGCACAGCTTTACAAGGCTTAACCACGGCCCTCAATTTGCTCTGTATAACTTATAAATAAGATTTAAAACCTCCGAATGCGCATACTGCTTTGTTCTTTATTTTTCGCAATTCCCAAAGCTGACTCACAAAGACACACTCACACACATACTGCTGAAGCTGGGCCAAGGATCTGATTAACAAGGTAATGCAAGCAGTGCTCAGCACAGCATCCTTCTCTTGGTGTCGGATGTGGCTTGACTCCAGGTTTAATAGCTGATATTAAAGTTGAGAAGGAATATAATTAAACTGAAAGAGTACAGGGCTTCTCCTATATAATAGATAAGACCACTTTAAAAAAGGACACTTTTTAGACACTTTCTAATGTTTAGTGCTGTCAATTGTATCTATCTTTCAAAGTCACTTTAATGACTTTCAAGGGGCATTGTGTTGATACCGAATGAATTTTTCTTTTTCCTTCCTAACAACACTGATCTTTAGCAGACCAGCAAGATGAGGATGCTGAAGCTGCTGAACTGGACTTGGGGACCAAAATCAAAGCCCCTAAAGACGTGATGTTGGAGGAGCTGTCCCTCATGAAGAACAAGGGCTCCAAAATGTTCAAGATGAGGCAGCAGAGGGTGGAGAAATTCATCGTCAGTGATGAGAACCAGGTCAGCAAAAGAGGCATGAGAAAAGCAAAAGCTTTAATAGGAAATACAGGTTTATTAGTCTTATATCTGGATCTAACACACTGCTAAAGGGCCATCTATAAATCTGAAATGATTTGTTTTGGAGTAAAGAGCACCATTATGCCTATTGCATGCCTGCTTATCATATAAATAAATGAAGAAGTAATTCGACTTGTAAGAAACTGTTATGAGAATTGTTGAGAAAAACTCTGTGATTAAAGCATGTTAAAGTGATGTTAAATAAGTATACAGTATAACAGAATGGTCTTCTTTTTGTTTCTCATGCCTTTGCAGCTAAACCTTCAGAATCTGGCTCCTTCTTTGGGATGTGAAATGACTCCACCTGAACCCTCTCCCAAACCAGAGCCACCTCAAGGTAAATCTCAGCTACGACAAATTTATGGAACATGTCAATTTATTACAGCGTGGAAAGATGTTTTCTCTTCTTATATAGTAGAGGAAGTTAATGCTGAGGCAGAGAAGGAAAAGAGACGAAGTGAGTATGTTAAAACCTATGTGTCACCATGGGAACGTGCTATGAAAGATGACAAGGATCTTAAAGAAACCATGAACTTGAAAATGCCAGGGCCTCATGTTCAAAAGGAACTTCCTAAGTACAAGAGTTTCAACAGGTACTAATATATCTATCTATATATGTATATATCTATATCTATTTCTATCTATCTATGTGTATATATATATATATATATATATATATATATATATATATATATATATATATATATATATATATATATATATATATATATATATATATATATATATATATATATATATATATATATATATATATATATATATATATATATATATATATATATATATATATATACAAAAAAATCCTAACATATGAGTCAAAAAGAAACTTGTTGCTCTTTATCTGATCATCTTATTATTCTTTATGTCCAAAAGAATGGCTCTACCCTTTGGAGGATTTGATAAGGCCTCTCGTCTTGTCACCTTTGAGCCCCCAGAGATCAAGGTGAGCGATGAGGAGCCGCAGCCAGTGTCTATGTTGCAGTATAACATTTGCAGTCGGCCTTCTTTCAACCGCACTCCGATCGGCTGGACGTGCAATGAGGATCACAGCCACATTCACACGGAGCTGGAAAACATCCCCTTTGATGGAGAGACTGACGACCTCTAAGAAACCTGCCCACCATATGTGAACAACACAGACATGTATAAATACAAAAAACATCAAAACAGCAAACGTATTCTAACATGAAGGCCAAGTACACATGCATAAGCACATACACAGACCAGCAAACAGGGACCTTGTGCCAAAAAATTATGACTGATTCATATTTGCAAGAAATGGTGCCTTTGCCTTTTGCCTTTTCTCCCAATGTTTTGTGTGGTGTTTTCTTTGGATGTGTGTCTGCATGTTGTGATTAGCTGGTGCATATGTTATCAGACACATTATGCCTGATTGCACTGCAATGGTATTTATGATACACACAAACTAAATAATAGGCAAAAAAAGATCAAGCACTAAAATAAACATCTACCCCTTAACAGAATACGGTCTGGTTTCTTATATAAGGAAGCAATCTGCCTGTTTACTATACTGTATTAATAACATTTTTCATCTTTGTTCAGCAGCTGGTACATTCTTAAGAGCTGGAATGTTTCACAAATAGAGTTGAAATGATGTTACATTACTCAAAAATACATTTATATTAAATAACTTTTAGCTAAAATCATGAAAAGTTCGTTCTAAACTGAAACTACCTTTTAGGTCTTTCTTTGTCCTTTTGCCCTTTCTTGTCTGTACTGTACTTAACATTTAAAAGCATAAAAATAATAAATAAGTAATAGCTTAATTTAGGCTAAATGTGCAACAATTGTTTGGAACGACCAAAATAGACTAATTGTAGTCAATAATAAAAAAGAACACATAGGCCTATCGTTTATTGTATGTTTAACCTGTACAGACGTGGACAAATATCTTATTTTCCCCTCAACGTTAAGCATGTGCTTTTTTGCTGAAAATGTACAAAATGTTCTTAGTTTTTAAGGTTTTATGACCTAAATCTACTCATTTCGTGGAAAGTGCCAGTTACAGGTCTATAGCCACTCTTTTGTTTGCTTTTTGTGTTGTTATTACACAACGTTAGACTGCGAACACGCTAAGATGCTTTATTCAGAATTCACGCCTATCTACACAAAACCAAAACCGGTTACGTAATGTCATTCTGACGTATAGTACCAACTAGTTCCAGCAGATGGTAGCAAATAGGTCGTCAACCAGAGGGGAAACCCGTTATCGCGAGAACTGCCTATGTAGAGAAGTTCATTATCGCGAGATCTTCATGTACTGGCTGCGGCGCTGGATGGCGCTGGTGGAAATTTGGGAATGCGCGGTCAAGATTTCTCCCGGGTTGAGTTGAGCTCGGACAGGACTCGAGACTGACTGCATCTGCGTGCGAACAGTAAGGTGAGTAAGCACTCTTTAAACTTAATTAACGGGGCTCTTCAAGAGCGAAATTGAATACATGTGCAAATCCAAACATGTAAACATCTATTCTGTGTAAGTGTAACTTGATGAATTCCAGCAAGCTTGCATTCCAGATGTGTGTAGTGTGATGGGGAAAATGCTTAACATCGGCGCGTGCGGATGCGTCTCACTGTTAAGTCAAGGATGCTCTGAACTGGGACCATCCAGAACATTATGTCCATTTTTACAGGTATATTTATAAATAACGGCTGCATTTGGCGCGGTCAGACTCGGCATCTTCAATCTGCACAATAATTATTTCATACTGGCGGTGCACATTACTTCATGTGACAGTTCTGTGCCTTTTAACGGATGTTGAGTAATTAATGCGTGATGTTAAAGTTCAGATTTGAGCTTTTTATCGCTATTTTAGGCTTTTATTGTAATTTTTTTTTTAGATTTAGTCACATGCTTCATATGTGTTGATAGATCTCAAATTATATTCTGCAGTTTTCATCGACTCACTGAAGTGACAGCACATGGTCGATATTGATTTAGTTTTGTGGTTGCATTTAAGTGATTAAAATGACAGTTAATCTAAAATGGAAAATTCTGTCATCTGTGATTCATGAACCCTCATGTTGCTTCCAACTCCTCTGACTTTCTTTCTTCTGCGGAACACAAAGGGAGACATTCGGCAGAATGACAGAGTCTGTATGGGATAAGATTTAGTGAGCGTGAATGGTGACATCTTCTATTGTCTCCACAGAAGAATGAAAGTCAAACAGGTTTGGATCAACACGAGTGAATAATGAAAGAATTCTTATTTTCGAGTGAACTCTCCCTTTAAATTCATTTCATCCCTGCATAAGTGCAAGGGGACCTATTAGACAGCATTTTTGGGCATCATATGCATATGCAGTATTCAAGAGCACCAGTTTAGCTGACTCAGAACACACCTATGAAGTCCAAAAATGCTGCACATGCCTGTGAGTTCAGAGACGCCGGTGTTGTCCAGCATGTTCTGTTATAAACGAGCAAGAACAAATGCTCCAGGTTTTCAGTTAGTTGCAGCATTAGTTTTGATTTGACTTTTTTTTTTCTTTTATCCTGGCTTAACTGTGTAAATCTTGTGAGATTATGAAATTCCAGTGAATGTTATTTTGTAAATGATCATGTCATGTAATTTAATATTCTAAATCCTTTCTCATCATAACATGCCTATTATCGGAACACTTTTGGGTTCAGTGCAGGGTCGACATAGCGATTTAGACAAAATGTTGTAAAAGTTGATTGTTGTTTTTGCGTTCACATATCTGATACGTAATGGTTGGTTTTGTAATGTTGCATGCATCTGTGAAATCAGTTTGATTTCAGATTACTACTTAATTATATATACTATTTTAATAATATTAATTAAGTACATATACTAATGCTGAATGATAATGATTTGAAATCCAGTTCCTTTCGCTTCTGTTTGATTGGCAGCTACCCACTTTAACGGGTATAATTTTGTCAATGGCGGCGGTCGCCGAGAAGAACCGCTCAGGCCCATTAGGGGGCCCCTGTGCTTTTATGCACTACATGAGTGGCCCTCATGGGGGTCATCAGTCAACAGGCGCTCTGCACTCCACAGAGAGAAGTGCGTGTGCGGCGTGTTGGTAAAAGCCTGGGAAAATGAAATGAGGGGCTCTCTGTGGTGGTGTAACCTTTCTGACTGATTTCATCATGCGGCTCAGGTTGTTCTTACACAACGTGATTGTAAAGCTGTTTTAAACCTCCTCTCCGAGAACGTCACTCTGAGCTTTTACAGCTGGGGCCGGGGGTTTGGAAAAGATTGGATTTTTATCAGCTTGTGCGATTATATTTTTCTCTGGGGCTGAGTGGAAATACTGGGTGGTGTTTGGTTTGGTTGTTAATGGGGAGAAGTGTCCAAGGTTGGCTTAACGATTGTAAATGATTGTATGCTACTTCTGTACGAAAGAGACCTGTAGAACAGCGCAGCACATTTTTCAAACTGTGATGCCCTAAAAGTGATCTCATAGTGCTTCAGCAAATCCCCAATAGTTAGAAATGCTGTCTTGTGAGTCCAAAATTCTCATCCGAAATTTTCACATAGGAAAAAATAATTACTTCCTAGAACAATAGAAATATTATGTAAATGAATAAAGTGCATAAAGTAACAGTTGTGCAATGCTACTTGTGAATGCACCTGATTTTTGTTCGCAGATTTGACACATTGATTAACAAGACAAATTAAAAATGGAACTTAATTTCAAGAGGGTTATCAACTCCTGACATAATAGTTGGATGTTTTGAGGCTAGATGAGGCTGCAGTGGAGGTAATTAATTTCAGGAGATGCGTCATCTGAATTTCTCCAGGCAGTTGTAACAAAACAAAATTTACATGCATGCCATTCCCATACCCTTTCTTCATGTGGCATATACTCGCTAAAACAGCACTAAATCTAGACAGAGCTGGAGATGAGATAGTGAAAGTGAGACAGTGACACAGCGTCTTGAGTGCTTTATCTTTCTGTTTTATTTTTCCTCTGCTTGTCCTTGACACCTTGAATTCTGTCTACCCTTGTCTGTTAATGACACATTGTTGTGGGAAATGTTGGGGTGTCAATGCAGTTAAATACAAAGTAGTGCTGGGTACTGTGAATTATTTTATAGGCAGGATTTTTCATGGGTCAGAAATGGTCTTTGTTGTAGCCGATGACACAGCCGAGGTGGTTTTAGGTGACTTTCTTCTTTCAGACGAATCCAGTCGGAGTTACAGTGTTTTTGATCTTCCAAGCCTTTCAATGGTCCATATCGGCTGTTACATTTTAAGAGTTCAGAAGACGTGAAATTTAATGCACGTATTTGTAATAAAACATTCTTCACATGGCTCCGTGGGGTGAATAAAGGCCTCCTGTAGCAAATCCATGCGTTTTTGTAAGATAAAATTCCATATTTCAAACATTTCAATCAACACTTTTCTTTCACTTCTGCTGACTGTCGAATACGGAAGCCGATAGGGGAGATGGCGCACCCCCCAGAGCTGTGTGAGGGAAGCTTTATTACAAATGCACACACTAAATTTCACATCTTCTGGACTGTTAAAATCTAACAGCTGCTGTGGACCATTGAAAGGCTTGGAAGATCAAAAACATTGTTTAATACAATTCTGAAAGAAGAAAGTCATCTAGACTAGTTGATTAATAGGATTCAAAAATTGATACAATTTTATAAAAATTAGGAAATCTGTATTTTTAACCCAGCCCTAAACAGCAGCATCTTTTTTACAAGATAAAAATGTAATATTGCTATGCATGTCACCATGCTAAACCTTCCAAGAGTTATCGTGACAGAAAATGCACATATGATATGTCCTTTTGGTGGTATCACTGCCATGTGCTCTGTGTGTGCAAATTTGTCAGTCATTTATGGTCATATTTGAGCATATTCTTATTTTGTCCAGTGAAAAAGAGTTTTAACATAATGTCAAGAGGGACCGTTTCAGAAACAATGGGAGCCACCTTTTCACCAGACATATAATTGAACCATAGTTGTGAGAGCTAAATTGCTTTGGTTATATTCATGAAGTAATGATAGTGTTCTCGTGGTTTGTCTTGACACGCTTGCTTTGCAGAGAACTTTGAGAAGGTTGAAGACAGCGTGGAGAATGAACTTGGGTCTTCCCCATTGTCGGCTATGTCTATTTGAAGCTCCACATAACCCACTTACTGAGAAACCACATTCTGCCTCCTATATTAAGTTTTGAAGGAGAGAGCGAGAGAGAATGTGAGAGAAAGTCAGAGTCAGAGCGGGAGAAGGGGACACGATCAGTCTTCTCACACAGGGCTGTGTTGTGTAAGATGTGTCCTCATAGCTCTCATCATCTCTCTCCTGTTGAGCCTGGGGTGGATCGTGTTTTCACCACAGCTTTCTAGCTTGGGCTTTTGGTTTGTGGTTCACTATAGGACACCAGAGATGGTGTGACTCCGCTATATGTGGTTTGTATGCTGATCATAAGCCCCAGGAGCTTTAGCCATTTCTATCTAACAGTGGATATACAGAATGTGAATGTCAGTTCACTTAGCTGATTGCTGTTCATCTCCACAGTTTGTCAAATTTGTCAGATCCAAATTTGACTGACTGCTTTGTTAGTGGATGGTAATACATTTTTTGATCTATTTGAATAAAATACTCTCTATGTTCGTGCAAATCATTTGTGATCCAGCTCCAGAAGTGAGTATATGTTTTTTTTATTGAATGTTTGCAAATGGCCTTTCCTAATTACAAAGAGAACACAAATACAAAGACATGCTTATGAATGGGAGAAACGTGAAATATCGTGGAATAGTCCCACCTTCTGAATGAAAACACCAATCGCTGATTAGCTGGGTTTCTATCCAGTTGTGAGTAAGTTGTTTTGAATACAACTTATGCTCAAAATTGGAATATCGCATAAAACATTTGTGAATAAGCACAGTTTCCTTCCACTTAGTCAAAGAGAACAAAATTGTCACTTTCTGAAAAACCTGCACTATAAATCACAAAGGATAGTAGCAGAATATAATATTGAATGAATGCTGTCATTGGTGGAGGCTGATGTTTGTGTAAGACATTTCTAATAGGCAATTAGAGAAATGCTTTAATGACAAATACAAATACTCTGGCATTTGAGAATAACTATAATAACATTTTAGATGCTTTGGAATGATAACGGTCTGCTGGTTAGCCAGCCCATTGCACAAAACGAATTAAAACATTTCATTTGAAATTTGGTGTTTTTTTTCATGCTATACTAAAAATGTGGATTAAATCAGGGTGATGGAAACTGGCTATTGTGTCACAGTTACAAAGCCGATGCAGTTATACATCTATACATATATAATGTGTGTGTGTGTGACTGCATTAAGGAACAGCATTATCTTAATTATATCTACACTGTTTTCTAGATGCAAGATATCTAAATTGTCCTTCAAAAACCTTTATCATTTAATGTCTTTAACCATATTTATTTTTAGTCTTAGTACAGTTCTCATGGCACAAGAGGCTGAACAAACAATGACGTGTGCCACAACATGTCGTGTACACACATATCAACAATTACCTAAAAGTGCAGAGCAGACAAAATGACCCAAAATAGCCATCCCAACTATCCAGTGCAAAAAAGGCTTCTCACTGCACCTGGAGTGATTTTCTAGAGAGCTGAGTGAAGATGCAGTGATTTGAGAGGCGATGTTGAATGTGTCATTCTGCTGGAGGTGTAGACGCAACCCGCTGAGACTGCCTTTCTAATGACTCTCTTACTATCACTGCGTTGACATGGTAACCTGTGTCACTTCAGGGGGTGCGACCTCCCCACTCAATACATATTCCTTTTCCCATGAGCAGATGCTGGTGGCTTGAAGACCCTCATGCTCACTGCAGGTGAGGTATGGCCACAATGGCTGCCGTCATCAGATCCCGACACAGTATATGATGTACCAAATTTCAAAACAAGTCTACCATTTGATTATTGAAGAAATAGAGAAAATGAACTGAGGCTGTAAGGTCAGCATGACATTCAGCCTTGAGAAACCTCTAATTTGCGCATGAATTGATTTTAAACATTATGACATTGTAGGGCTGGGCACAAAAATTACACAATTATGCACATCTCGTCAGTAAAGCCGGTTCCTTGATTAGCGGTAAATCTCCATCACCTGTTTTCAAATGGAGCGGCGGTTAATACACAGAGCAGTAGATCCCTGACAAGCACCGCAGTATTGCGTTCAGTACCACAGGCAATTCATTTGCAAAACTGATCGCGATACTGCGGAGCTTGTCAGTGATCTGCTGCTCCATTTGAAAACATAAATATGCCATACAATTTCTTTCCCAGCCCTACAATGTTACAAAGTTACAAACACACAGATTTTCATTTTGTGGATTACTTTTAGATTAGTGTGATGTTTATATCAGATGTTTCAACTTACACTGAATTACTGATGGTACCCATTCACTGCTGAGGATTTATTGGTGAGGTAGTAAAGAAGTGCACATTTTCTCAAAATTTAACAAACACATTTTTAAATGAATAATTATTAGAAATAAAAGTATCAATATAAAAGTATTTTTAATAAATTGTATGTATTTATATGTAATTCTAAATATTTAGTATTAACCTCTTAGCCTTCCTGGAAAGCACAAAGTGTACAACTGTGGGTACATTGGAACGCTAGGGGGTTAAACTATTTCTTTTGTTAAAGATTGGTTTCAATGAATATTCAAAGGAGCTTTTGTAAGGACCTTTCTTTTAAAGACCACCAAACCGCTAAGAAAGAATTGATGTGTCCTCTTGCCTGAGACAATCTGTGTAACTCCCTCATGATAAAGCCTTATTAACAAACCCAGTTTTGTCAGAATGAGCTAACTCAGCGCATGACTCGTCACTTTGATGAGGCATTTATGAAGAAAAGATGACGTCACTGGAGGCCAAAAGATCACATGTGTTCCCTGCTGTGAGTATCGCTGATGGCATTATGTGTGACGTTAATTGTCTTAATTTCTCTCCTTATGCAGTTATTAAGCCAAATCAGAGCCCAGTCAGCTGTTCACCGGTGTACTTTCTGCTACAGCGAGCGTTTTATTAGAGAGTCTTTTTCCCTTCCTCTCCTTCACATGCACACTGGATGGTGGGCTCCCCTGTGAAGCCAGTGAGGGTCAACCGTTCACTCATGTTTCAACCGTTTGCCCACCGCTTCGGTCGGTAGCGTCTCGCTAATGGGCCAAATGCAGGAAGAAAGGAAATTTACACACGGGAAACATTTGCACTTTAATGAAATTTTTTTTTTTTTTCACATTCTGTGCATGAGCAGAGTATTGATTCAGTGCAGGTGGGATGTATGAACTCACCGAAACAGCAAACATATTGACTGGATCACTTTAGACAAAATCAATTTGTGTAATATGACAAGAGAACGAGCAATGTGGCAGATATGCCTGGGAGTGAATGCAAAATGAAGCTGATATGATTTCCTTTTTAAATGTTACCAGGTACACAGTTGGACGCCAGGACATTATTTCTTTGTATATAGTATTCTATGTTTTTCTTCCAGCTTTAATTCATTAACGTCAATATGAAATCAAAATAGAGTCTTTTCAACTAAATGCATATTACTGGTCTTACATTGAAAAAAAGAAGGAAAAACATTTTAATAATGTGTCAATTCTTCGAAATTGAGATTTATACATCATCTGAAAGGTGAATAAACAATCTTTCTGTGTATGATGTATGATTTAGATTGGACTGATGTTTGGCTCAGATACAACTATCTGAAAATCTGAGGGTGCAAAAAAAAATCTAAAAACTGAAAATATCAGTTGTCCAAATAAAGTTCTTACCAATGCATAATTCTAATCAAATATTAAGTTTTCATATGTTTATGGTAGGAAATTCATTGAACATGGTCTTTTCTTAATATCCAAATGGTTTTGGGCAAAAAAGAAAAATCTATAATTTTGACCAAAACAATGTAAGTTTGGCTGTCTGCTATAAATATACCCCAGGTTTTGTGGTCCAGGGTCACAGTTGTTGTCTTGTCTGTATTGTCAGTCTTTTGGGAATCAAATTGCCCTTGTCATTGTTAAATCCATGCCCAACAGTTACAGAAATGATAAATTTGCTAAATTAAAAGTCCTGCCTTACATTTTTTTTTGGTCTCATCTATCGCTTTTCACTCAGAAATGTGTCACATTGCGGAAGCACAATGACTTGTGAATGACAATTTACTGCGACTTAAGATAAAAACGAGCTCAAAGAAAGTAAAACCCCCTGAACTGTCTGTCATGTCAATTTTTGTTTAGTTTAATTGTGTCCTGAAACAACGTGATAAGGTTGTGTCCTTGGGAACTTCATTGCTTTCTGAAAGAAGCATCTTTCTGCTCGAGTCACTGATTATAATGAACGTGGATGCTGTTGCCATTGGACACAGATATATAGGATTTGTAATCAGCATCGTAGCAACTGTGATGGTATGAATATTGGTGGAAGAGATTAACGCAACTGGATGCAAATGACAGCAGCTGAACAAACACCTATACTCAGATTGGGCCAGTCAGAATGACCAACAATCCAAAGCACACATCACCTCCCTTCACCCGCCAACACATATGATGCCTAAGAGCAAAAAAAAAATCCATGCTGTACCAAGCAGTCCCGAATGTGCACTAGGCAACTTTAAAGGGTTATTTCACCCCAAAATAAAAATTTTGTCGTTAATTGCTTATCATTTACCCTCATTCCGTTCCAAATCTGTAGGACCTTTGTTCATCTTTGGAACACAAATGAAGATATTTTTGATGAAATCCGACCCTCCATAGAAAGCAACACGACTTAAATGATCCAGGTCCATGAATGTAGTAAACGCATCCGTAAAACATCAGTTTTGCACCATGAGGAGGATACTTTTTTTACACAAAGAAAACAAAAATAATATAATTTCCTCACATTTTTCTCCCCTAAGTTACGTCTTTCTCCATTTTAGAGAATGTCACAACTCATACGTTTTCCCCTAGGCGTAAACAACACTTATTACACAGATCACATTTATGCATGTGCTTTCCCCCAAATGTAAACAAGGTTATGGTGATTATGTCATATATGTTAAAGCGTGCGTATGCGTTGCGATGCCCACCAAAATGGCAGAAGACGTAACTTCTGAAAAGAATGGTTGAGTAAATCAAGTTAATTTTGTTTTTCTTTGCGCAAAGAAAAGTATTCTCGTAGCGTCACAAAAAACGTTGCTGTATATGGAGCGTCAGATGGCTATATATATCTTCATTTATGTTTCACGAAGATGAACGAAGGTCTTACAGGTTTTTGAAAGACATGAGAGTGAGCAATTAATGATAGAATTTTCATTTTGGGGTGAACCATTTAAATATAAAAGGCATGTCAAAGGGCGATATATGCAATATTATTTACCATAAAACTGGATATCATGCTTATGAATATCAATACAGGAAATACTATGTGGTGTGCATCACCACATCTAAAGTGTTAGTAGTACTGCGGTCTGAGGGACCAATGTGAAATGGAGGCATGGAGCGGACAATAAATAACCATGATCTGTTGTGTTGCATGAGCCGGTTTTTCTGCAAAGCAAGCAAAAGAAATAAGTCTGAAAGTGCTGGCTGGCGCAGAGCTGTGGAAGGTGTGCATGAGGCGATGGCAGCGTGCCGGGCAGGAAGAGGAGATGAACTTGGCAGACTAGAGGAGTTGCTGGAGAGAAGTGTAGATATGCAGAGGGATGAGTGCCGCTAGTTGGGCGGGACGGTGAAAAATGAAGGATCAGGTGAAATGAAAATGGATTTAGCTGTTGATCTGGGATCTGCGCTTTACCATCACACTTAAACACTTACTGTATGCATGTTATATATTGTTATTTATATATATATATATATATATATATATATATATATATATATATATATATATAGTTTTTGTAGTAAATTAATCCAATAGTTAAGTCAAATAAAAATATTTAATTTAAATATTAAAATATCCTTAAAGAATCCTAGTTTGCTTAAATTCTTATCATATTTAGCAACATAATATCTTTTTACTGCATTTTTAATCAAATAAATGCAGCCTTTGTTAGTATAAGAGATTTTCACAAAGCATTAATATAATATAATAATAATAATATAATTATTTTACTTTTTATGTATGTATTTAATATCATATCTATTGTGTAGCCTATTTATTTAGTGTACTATGTATTTATTTATTTATCTCTGATCTGGCTCATCTGCTAAATGTGCTTTAGCAGTAGCTCATGCAGCCCACCGCTACACTCTGATGCTCCCGGCTCTGTAAGGCCAGGCAGACTCGCATGGCCTAGATATGAACTCATGGCTGAATTAGTGCTATTGTTACATAAGGGAGGAGGAATTAAAAGCTGGTTGTTTCATCTCGGCCCAACCTTGGACTAGGGCGATACCAAGACCTGTGAGTCCCTTCAGGGAAATAAAAAGCACACACCGTGAAGGAACATTGTTCCTGTTTTATCTCTATTATGTGTGTAATAATCCCTGTAGTATGTTAAATTTACATTTAAACATAATTGCCTGGGATTTAAAGGTGTTTTAGATATTTTTGAGGTTATGTGCTTCACTGTGGTGTGAAATTTTTTTTCTTTGGATCATGACTAGCTAAATAAGACTGGACATAATATTCTCATCCGTGGTGCTGTCTGTGTAATATTTATGCTCTCTCTGTCTCTCCATCCCTTCCTCTTTCCCTCTCTGCTTATATTGCTTCACTCTGATTCCCGTCCCTAGTTTCCTCGTGACGTGCATCAGTATATCATGAACACGGTTTTGTGCACTAGCTAGGGACTTGATCCACTAAACATTGGGACACTGATGACTTAATTACCTGCAGCGTCATTACAAGGTCACACTAAACTCTAGCAGGTGTTTATTAAAGCTGCAGTTCATACCTTTTTACTTGGCTTAAAAAGAAAATAAATTTTGGGCAAATATATAACCTGCTAAGCTTGTGATAGTGTTTTCTAATTTGAGTGGTGCTGGTAGGTTTTTTTTTACGTCACGACTATATTGCATGTGAGGATCCTGCAGGTGGCAGATCATAGCCTTTTCCTCACAGCAGCTGGAATAATTAAATGTATCATTTTAAAGGCGGACTTTAATCCAGA
Source organism: Puntigrus tetrazona (assembly GCF_018831695.1). Classification (NCBI taxonomy): domain Eukaryota; kingdom Metazoa; phylum Chordata; class Actinopteri; order Cypriniformes; family Cyprinidae; genus Puntigrus; species Puntigrus tetrazona. The sequence continues at coordinate 11,517,433 of NC_056710.1, read as the reverse complement.
AAGGTCAATATGACAATCATCAGTGCCAAATGGAGATTCAGCAATAATAATTTGCATGGGTTGATGTGATATGAGGTAAGCGATCATTAGATTTAATAACCATTGGTTATTAAACGATTACGTGTATTGTAATGCTCTTTTTCCCAGTTGGTCAGAACAAATGCGGTAGACATTGCTTGTTAATATGACAGTATGCTGTAAAAAATTCTTATACTTCCAAGACAGTACAGTGTGGTGACTGACAGCCACACATACTTCTCAAAACATCAGATTTATCCACGCTGAGGAGCCGTGCCCATGTATAGATGATAATTCTGCAAATAACCGCAATTGGGATTCACACAAAGATGGCGACAAAGAAGCAAGAATTACAGACTGCAGCTTTAAAAACATCGCTGCATATCATGGAGTCATGTGCTTTATTGAAGCTGTTAAAAATACAGTGCCATTATGAAATATTCGATTGCTATTTTTTTAATCACGGAATTGTGCCAGGTTTAGCCAAGAAAAACAAAAGACGTAAAAGACAATAATTAATAACAAAAAGAGAAAATATTTATAGAAAATAAAATAAAAAAAGAAAACTAAGAGATATCTTAAAATAATACACTTTTTCTTAATATATTTATTTTTAATATATAACTCATATATTATAAATATATAACTAATACAATAGAACTCTAATAAAACAAAACTGTTTTGGTTCCCGTTGACATCCACTGTATTTTTTTGTCCATACTGTGGTCAGTGTGAACCCAAACTGTTACCAGGGTTTTCAAAATATATGCATTGTGGTACTCTCAAGAATGACTACAGAGACCCGGACGAGAATAAATTGTTGAATAAAGTCACATGGATTATATTAACGATGTCCTTACTACGTTTCTGAGCCTTAATCATGTCAGTTGCAGTAATCTTTGCAGGTTCAAAAAGCTCTTTGATTTCTTCAAAAATATCTTAATTCGTGTTTAGAAGAGGAACAAAGGTCTTATGGGTTTGGAATGACGTAAGGGTAATTAATGACAGAATTAGCTTTTTTAGGTAAACTAAAGTAAAGTAAAATAAAATAAAGTTGTTTATTTTGTAAAATTTTATTTTTTATTTTAAAATCTCTTTATTATTTTATTATTATAAATTTACCCTTGTCTTTGACTATTTAGACTCTCTCTCAAAAGAAATATTTCAGCCAATCAGAGGTCAGTAATTTTGTCCCTTGGAAAGCAGGTAAAAAAACCATAAAAGAGCCATGTTCAGCTTTTATCACTAGGGTTAGTTTGTCATACAACAAGCACTCTCTTTATAGGTCAGGGTACAGAAATAACTAGTTTAGTGGAAATTTCAGAACAACTAACATTGTTTACTGTACCTTTAAAAAGGTGATGGCATTTTGATCACATGAATCCAGTGTGCAGCTGATGCAGTCTGGGAGCGGAGTGGTTTTGACAGGCCTAAAAATACTTCACACTGTTGCTAGTGCACTTCATAAACTAAGCAGGGATGCACCTTCTGACTTGTTTATTGTTTATTTCACAGCAATTAGAATTGCATATTTATGCATCATTATTTAGGCTGTATTTCACCATAATGCATTGCAGCACAATCTCAGTGCTCTTTTTGTCATCCTATCACGGGCTCAAAGCTGAATGGCAGCTGACGGCTGATAGACAGCTACTGTGTGCTCCTATGAGCTGCGCTGCTGTCTGTTAAAATCACATCAAGGGCGTCTCCTCTGCGTCCAAATGCGTCAGTGATGACATGCTCGGTCATGTATGATGGGGCAGAGCAGAGCATTGTTAGACTAGCTAAAGAGTTATTATAGACACATTGTGAGGAAAAGAGAGACGTTCTCTCTATCTGAGAATCACCAGTGTTCATTCTCACACCCCCGTTCCCTACTCTGACCTTTCCTTCTCTAATCCTGTCTGACATTTTGGGCACACGGCTATGTGTAATTGAGGCAAAAAAAGGGAAAAGTGGGACATGAAATGCCAGCTGTTTGAGTTTGACTGTGTCAGGCATAGCGTGCTGATAAAACAGGTGTCTGCTCGCTTATTCAGCTTCCATTTCTTTGATGAACTCAACGTGGTGGTTTTGTGTACCTTATTAGAATGTCAATTTAATAAACTCCGTTGCACTTCTTTTGAGGCTCCTGACCCTGGCGTCCTGGCATCTGTTCAGTGCCAGCTCTTGGCATCTGGTCACATAATCGCTGCCGCAGTTTAATTGTCTAAATGTCTTTTCTCCATGCTGGGCGTCATGTGTGGTGAGTGAGCATTTTGTTGCATGATGGCAACTGTACATTTAAAGGGACAGTACAAACAAAAGTTTAAAATGTGTTTTTTTATATATATATATATATATATATTCATAGTAATAGTAATTATTTTTTTAAATAGTAAAAGCTGATATGAAACTTTAATAAAATGTGCTAAGATGTAATTGAATTTATTTTAATTTGAATAATTAAATAAGGATACACTAATTACTCTGGAAATTACGATAATCCAATAATTATCCAATCATTTTATTATTTATTTTAATTAAATATGAAAACAAAAGTTTGAGTTACATTTTAATAAATATAAATCTATTTAAATGTATCAATCTAAGGGTTAATTAATAAATTCAGTAGGGATGCACTGATTTTTGTGGTTTTAATATATATTTTAATATATTATTGCCAGTAAAGGTTGATAAATTCAGTGAAATACATTTGAATAAATACAAATACATTTATAAAAAAATACATTCTTAAATTAAATTAATAATTTAAAATAATAATCTGCTATTATGTTATTAATTTATTTTAAATAAAAAATATTTAAACATTTTATAAAAAAAAAAAAAAAGATTCTTTGTGAATGTAATTTTTTTTTTGTGTGTGTGTGTTTTTAACAGGTAATCTTAATATGCATAGGGGAAATGTTCAATGATACTGATTCAAATGTGCATCCCATTTTGCCTTTGTCATTCTAGGTGTCTTCCTTGGAAAGCCCGCCTTACATGTTCACCTCAATCCATTTTAATCACAGGTCACGTATTGACACACATTATCTGCTGTCTTGGCCCTGGGAATTCCCAGAGTGCAGATCTTTTTGTCTCTCTCCTAAAGCTTGTACATATTTAACGGCTAATTGTTCCCGTGGGCACACAGCAAAAGAGGGACAGTGATGGATCAACCAACCAAAATGTTTTGGACTCAGCTTGTCTCTGCTAATATAGCCATTAAATTATTTGTGCATGCGTATCGCACATTAAGACCCTGACTGCTGGAAGGAGGTCAGCCTCCAGCCCCGATAGAAGGAGCAGGTCGGGAGGGACGGGTGTTTGTCAGAGACAGTGAGATAGAAATCAGGAGAGTGCTCCCAGAAGGCCATTCTGCAGTGCAGTGCTGGGTGATGGATGAAAGGAGCGTTTGGAAGGATAGATGGCCTCCTAAGATTTGGATCAGCTCCAAATGCTCTCAGAAGATCCCTTTTGCCTGTGGTGCCTTGCATTTTAACGCACATCAACCAGAATTACAAATTTACTCTGCAAGCTGCTTAAGGAACTCATTACCACCTTTGCGTTGGTGTATGTTCCTTAAATCCACGAGTGTTATCACAATACTATACCTGTTGTATTCCATACCATTTTTGTCGAGAGCAGATGTGATACACATCAAAACGAATATGCTAGTAAACACATTGTTTTATTTAACAAGTATTAAAACAAGGATTTATTTTAACAAGTATTTTTATTTTTGTTTTAAATTACATATTTATAAGATTTTTAATAACATTTTCAATGTAATACAACATGAAATCTGATATTTAGATCCAGTGAACCAGTATATTAAAGATAGGATTACAGTTTTTATTATTATTATTTTTATTTTAGTTTGAATGTTTTAGTTATTAAGTTGTCTTTGTTTTTATTACTTTTTTTATTTTATCAGTTACATTTTATTTTATTTCAAGTAACAAATGTTCTGAAAACAGTTTTGATTTTAGTTTCAGTTTTAGTTAACTGTATTAACTCGGCATATATCCTGTTTGGACAAAATTTAGTTTTAGCATTTCTTTATGTAGTTTTGTTTTCTAAAAATATGTTTAAATTCTATTTATAATTTGAAAAATTCTAAATCAAGCTGTATATCCATATTTAATTCTATTAAAATATTTAATTATTATTTAAAATATAAAATTTCTATTAAAATAATGATTGTTCGATATTTTCAATATTATTAAAATTTCAGCGATTAATAACGATTTATCGCATCTACAATACATTTTTTTTTTTACATAATATATGTGCGTACTATGTATATTTACTATGTATATATAAAGACACATACATACATATATTTAGAAAATATTTACATGCATTTATATATTTAATATATAAATGTAACATTGAATATATACATGCATGTGTGTATTTATATACATATATACACATATTATGTAACAAAATTTTGGATTTGATTAATCATTTGACAGAACTAAAAAAAGACTGATATGTTTAAAAATGAAATGCTAGAAACTAAAATAACTGATCATTTTTTTTATGGTTATTTTAGTATTACCCACAAGGTTGACCTGGCAAATAGACATTAATTTGAGGGGCTTTAGTTGCAAGACACCAGAAGACTGCAGTTGATCCTGAATTAGTTTTTTAATTACTCCCGTCTTTCCTCATGTATTCTGGCATAAAGTCGCCATCCGAATGCATGCGGAACCCAGTGTGGCCATCAGGGAGATCTTTGTTTCCCATCGCTCTCTTTTTGTTTCACACCATGAATCACACATTGTGCAGGTCTCTGCGGTGTCACTGACCCGTACCGACCCCATTTATTGTCAGCCATTGTGCCTGTTTTTCCTTCCTCCATCAGAAAACAGAGGAATTGTTTTAAAGGAACAGGACTGCATGATAAACAGTTTGATTTTGAACTTTAGAAGGGCCTTAGTGTTGAACAGCCATAAAGGGTTTTAGAGTGTTCAGATGTTCCACCGTTCGTCATATCCTCAGTTTATGAGGACCAGTGACCTTGGCTTGTAGTGTTTTTTTGTGGCTGTTCCAACTACAATATATTTGTGAGGAGCAGTCTGCTATTTCTCTCTTCCTTTCTGATGACTTAATGTTGTGTGCCAGTGCCTTTTGAGGAGTGTTTGGTTTAATTAGTTCTGACTGTTTTAGATAAATGTTTGGATCAGAGAGACTGACGCTACAGATCGCTCATAAAAAAAACGTGATCAAAAGGGGCCCTGCAAGTATCACGAGTCTCGGTTCATTTTTGTGCCTTTGAGCTGTTTTGATAATGAAGGCAATGGAGAAATTGTGATCTAAGTTCTGTTCAGTTTAAAGACCCGGGTTCAAATCGGGTCCCTTTAAGGGGATGATAAGTGGGAGGGATGGACCATTATCAACAAAAGTGTGCTTTTAATGATATGTGGTGTCGTTTAGGCAGAGGAATCCCAGGGCTGAGGGGTTTATTCTCTGATTGTATGAGCGCTAACTCGCTGAGATCCCTGGCTTCGTTTTCCCATATCTTCCACCGCCAGCTTAGTGTGATATGCTGAAATTTATGCTGCGTTGTTAAATAGTGATAGGCTCTTTACTCCTCCACTTGTGATATTACATTATTAGGCTGGATTTTTATACCAGTGATACTAGGACCTAGTACATTTATATTAAAAATATATGGGGAAATTAGTATATTATTTAGTGATTATTTAATCTTTTTTTGCTCAAAGAAAACATCAATTCAATAGCCAATAAAGATGAAAATGTTTAGTTGTAGAAATAAATTTAAAAAAACTGTAAAAATCTAGATTATTTAATCAAAAGACGTTGATTAAATATATGTAAATATAGACACATGCATGTATATATTTTGAAAATATTGACAGATTTATATAAGTATTTATTATATAAACAACATATTTTTCTTAAATATATACATGCATCTGTATTTATATATATATATATATATATATATATATATATATATATATATATATATATATATATATATATATATATATATATATATATATATAGATACAGATGCACATATATATATTTAAAAAAAATGTCTCCCTAAGAGAATGAGTTGTATGCTTTGGACATATATATTACATCATGTGTACATTGTTGAAGGCTGTTCCATTAACAAGCCATTATTTATTTATTTGCCATACGGGTGGCCCAATACCACCACCTTATCCAGCTAGAGCTCTTTGTTGGATCTCTCCAAGGCTTTCATGAACCCAGCCCAGCAGTAAATCTTCCTCTGCCCAGCTCCGCCACACTCTACCAATCAATAAAAGATTACTTCTCCTCCTCTCGCACTGAAAATGCATTAGCTAGATCCTCATAAAGTACATTCTTCTTATGTTTCGCCACTGCCTTTATATCATTACCAACTCCAGAACTAATAGAGAACATATTTGAATTATGAGTGGGTATGTAATTTGATGAAAGCAAATTGCAGAGAATCAGAGCATTATTGTATTTTTTTGCCAGTGTTGCTCCGGGCATCGCATTTGTTCCTCTCCTTCTTGTGAGTCATTTTGTAGATTAAAAAAGTGACAGGACGCGTGGAAGTAATGAATTCCAGCGTATTATCTATAATCATGCATATCAGACCTTATTATTGGTGACAGTGTCCTCTACATCAAAAAAGCAAAATAATGTCCCGCCTTCATGTCATTATATTAGCTGTAATAATGAATGTGAAGAGGCCTTCTGAGTCATTTCTCTGTGACGACGCACTATTGGTCCTTATGAAGTGTCCGTTTAATTTAAGCCCACGCCTTCTTTTGTGAGTCAGAGGCTGAGTCACTTTGGTCCTCGGGGACCTACAGTCATCAATATGCATTAGCAGCACCTTGGCGATCTGCTCCCTCTTCTGTGCTGAATCTGCGAATTTAGCCCTCACGTCCCAGACACTGTGCAGGGCCATTTAGAGGAGATAAACAGAACAATTCAGTTTTATTCATTACACACAAGCAGGCTGGATCCCACACACAGATGTATAAAACATGATCTTTAATCATGTTAATCTGGTATCTCCGGTTTCATAGTAACTGTCCTTACAGTGTGTTTTTTATTGAATAAATAGTACCTGCAGAAATTATCTTTATTCTCCTACAAAGTACCTTCTCTATGTGTTGGCAGTGCATGTACACAACTACTCTATAATGATAAAAATCTGCCTGTTCCTTTTTTTAATTTCAATAAATTATTAGCAGTGTCTCAGAACAAGCTACAGATTAAGCTACGAAATGATGTCACATTTTATAGACCCCGCCCATGACCTCGCCCTTATTTTATTGCTTGGGTCGTACTAGCAATATACTGTAGGTACTGTATATTACGCTGCCCTCACTTAATACACGATACAATATAAAAATTAGATTTTTTTTGTAACTTTGTGTCTTTACAGTAACATAAACTATATTTGACAGATTAAGCACAGTAAGACATTAAAGAGATCTTCGTTTAGTAAACACCTGCCATGTGACATCATGTTCATGCTTCGAATGTGTGTTAAAAATAACGTATAACATAATGTAAAACTAATATAGTGTTAAAATGTATGACTTCATCACGACAGATGTGATAATCAAAACTAAACAGATGTTCTGCCCATTTGCATTCAAAAATACATGAATGAAAATGCTGTTTTTGTTTCTACTCAAAATAGATGATCTGAATTATTTTGAGCTGAATCTTCGCAGACACATTCATCTGATGAAAATCGAGTTGAGGTCGATTAGTTGCTGATGGTGTCAATAACGAACAAATAAACCTGAACTTGGAGTGAAGACTCCCAACACCTTGTGTATAGCTATGGCATATGATGCATATGATCGTATGATATGAAACAGAGCGTAAACGTGGACTTCTTATCGTGGATTTTTTATCCTGTTCTCCTGTCTCTACATGACCTGCGACTAGTCAACATCAAGCCCTAAAGCATGAAGGCAGTCGACTACTTGACTAGTCAATTAGTCATGCAGCCCCCACTGGACTTCAAGCAGCTGAGATTCTGTACCTCTTCTGTCTTCCTTCAGACTCCAGACCTTGACTTCCAAATGAAAAGCATTTTTACTTTTATCTGAAAAGAGGACTTTGGAGCACTGGGCAACAGTCCATTTCTTTTTCTCCTCAGCCCAGGTATGATGCTTCTGATGTTGTTTCTGTTTCAGAAGTGGCTTGGTAGTTCTTTCCTGAAGACGTCTAAGCGGTTGACTCTTGATGCTGTAACTCCAGCTTCAGTCCACTGATTCCACTCCTTGTGAAGCTATGCCAAGTATTTGAAACAGCTTTGCTTAACAGCTTGCGGTTATCCTTGTTGCTTGTGCACTCCATTTTCTTCCTTCCCGTCAACTTTGCATTTAATATGCTTTGATACAGCACTCTGTGAACAGCCTCCCCTTTCAGCAGTGACCTTCTGTGACTTACCCTCTTTGTGGAGGGTGTTAAAATGATCTTAAATTGTGTTAATAATTCCCCATTATTGTGGTTTCAAAGAACAAGAGATACCTGGAATTTATTTGGTCATTTAATAAAAATCAAATGTAAATATTCTAATATTTGAGATACTGGATTTTTGACTTTATATAAGCTATAAGCTATAATGTTTATATGCATTAGTGTTTATATGTATTTTTTTATAAACATACAATCTTACAGACGAATTGACAGCACTAGTACAGTTCAGAAAGTGTTGAGAATAAGGACTTGATCAGAGCAAGAAACATTTAGGGGCCCATTCTTCCCAAAAGCTCAGGCACTGCTAATGCCCTTTTGCTGTACAAAGACATTACATCGTTTAGGATGCTCAGACTCCTTGTGGCATTTACATGCTTTGTAGAGCTTCACTTGACTAAACCAGAGGTTGTTTCATGTTGTTTTTAACTGCATAGAAGCCTCAAGAAACTTGTTTGAACAAAAACTGTTGGACAAATTTTCCCTTTTCTTTTTTCCTGTATACATTTACTTTCAAGCTTTTCCGTCGTAAACAATGACAGCTACTTCCATAAAGAGTCATCATTCACATGGCATGCTTAATTAATGTAAGTGGATGTCCTGAATATTGACTACACTGTCAGATTACATCACTTACAGACAGTCCTTAAGATTTGGTTTGAATAAAACATGGGGTGTGTGAACAGAGCCTTAGTTTCAAAAGCTCAAATGCATGACTACAGCTTCATTTATCCTTCTTTGAATCCCTTTTGCTCTTTTACTTCCAAGTACACACACAGATGGGCACAGTGTGATGGTGGCATTGCCATGTGAATCAGTTCTTAGGAGGTTACATCAGAAGAAGAGCGACTTTGCGAGTCGGGTTGTCACGATTTTGACATTTATTTAGTAATTTAATTAGAATTTTAAGTACAGATCAAATAATCACAATCAGGCGATTATGTAATGATCACAACAGGCCTAGCGTGTTTGTTAGTATAGGATTACTAAAGACTTTGTAACTTTTTCTCCTCTGAAAAGCTTTTTTGCATTTCTGAACTTCTCCTCAGAGAGAAAACTTTCTATGCAAATGCATCCATTGAGGAGTTTGTCATTCTCAAACATGTTTTGTCATCATCGCTCGCTACAAATATGATTATCAGCAAAGCAGATAATGACTTGGATTAGATCAGGCTTTTGTTTGGATAAGAATATTCATGGGCATTTTTACACTAATGCCAAACATTACACTCCATCTGTCCTACTTAAGAAAAAACTCCAGCACGGCATCGGAAAGCTCAGTCTGTACCATCAGTGGAATCCACAGCAAAAGACGTCATCGCTTTCGTGACTGCTTCATTGCTTCTGTGTGTGCCGTGTTCCTACTTAAACATGGCTTTCTCCATCTCTCTGGCTCAGATTCAGGTCACTCCCTATAACACAGATGGTGCCGAGCCTCAGTGATGGATGCTGGAGTATCAGGCGGTTCCGCAGAGCTGAGAGATGCATGTGGAAGTCTTTATCGTAGCAGCCGATTGGCAGTTCATCAGAGCACTGCAGCCTCTTGCAGTAACTCATAGCTGGGCATTTCGTCCTTATTCTCCTACAGCCGTTTTCTTGTCTGATACAGCTTTAAAGCAGACGCAATGTGTTCTCCAGTTTGCCTGTGGGGGATAGACCTGCAGAAAGAGATGGTTCATGGGAAAAATAATCTTCCGGAGTGTGATAAATTCCTGCTGCTTTTTGCCTATTCAATGATATTCAGGTTACGTACAGTTTCTACCAGTCCGAGATCTTAAATTTCATTTTTCCAGTTTACAGATCTTCTTAAAACCTTTTTTTTTGCTTGTTTTTTGAAAAAAGTATTTAAAATACATTCATACATTAAGGGTTATCAAATTTAATATGAATTTTGGACTACTTTTTAATTTTTCTATTTTATTTTTTATAAAATCTGAATTGTAATTTGCGCTATACGTGTATATGTAATACCTGTATAGTATTTGAAAAAATGTTCAAATATTTAAATTATTAAAAATACATTCATACATTAAGTATAGTTCAAGTCTATCAAATTTACTGATCATCAATGGAAAAAATGTGAAAAAAAAGTTAATAATGATCTACAAAACTGAGCACTAAACAAATTGATAAACAAATCACAATCAAAATTGTTAACATTGCTTGGAGTTTTTACTTTTCCAGTGGGCAGTTTTACAAGATACACACACTGATGTCACACATGCTCTTACTGTGTGCCAATGTCACCCTGGGTTTTTGTCACTGTTAGATGGAGTGTAATCTCACTCTCTGTGGACACAACAGGGGAGACACAAAGTCTCTATGGTCCTATACATACCATCTCATGTTTATTTGCACTGTCATACACACTAGGAATGTGTGAAATGACTGGGTTTCAATACCAACTACTCTTCTGTGAGTTCTCTGAATGACTAGTTGAGAATGGTTGTCTTGGTAGTTAAGTCCATTTGGTTTTGGTCCATATGATGCTCTTCATGGTTTATAAGCTTTGTATATCTGAACAAAAATGAATTGATCATTTAAGACAGACAGTTACTGTAAATGTAATTAGAGTTAAACTGAAAAATGGAGTGTCATGATTTCATTTGAGGAGCACCTTGTTCAACATATGTGTTGATATTGATGGTGCTTTCATAAAATATTGTCTTGGCAGCATCACCTTTTCTCACCTTCAAAGCCCACATCAGCTCACTTGCCAAAACTGCATTTTTTCCTTCTCTGCCACATTGTCTCTACCCTACTCAGCTTAAGAGTTGAGTCTATAACTTCATAACTTTGTTATTAATGCTTGTATGATATATTTGCCACTTTGTCAGTTCATTTTTTTTGTGTTTTTTAATATTTATCTAAACCGCCAGTCTAGTGTTGTCAAGCAATTAATTGTGATTAATCACAATTAATCGCATTCAAAATAAAAGTTTTTGTTTACGGAATATATGTGTGTAGTGCGTATACACACACATGCGTATGTATATTTAAGAACAATTTTTTATGATTATATAATATACACAGTACACACACATATATTATGTAACCTTTTATTTTGGATGTGATTAATCGTTTGACAGCACTAGCCCCATCCATTATACACTCATATATCAGTAGTTTTTTCTGTGTTAGCTGACCATTGTCCAACATAATAAAATCCTGGCTTCATATGTCTCTAAATGAAGAGGAAGAATGTCATCCCTCTGGATGATTATGTTTGTCTTTTGAGGACAGTCTCTATTTGGGATGTTCAAAAGCTGGTTTGGAACCATCTGTTCTCCTGAGGTTATTTATTCAGTTTGTTTGTGTGTTTGTTAGCGTGTGTCTGTAACGTGACTCTGAGTGGATCCCATTCCACTTTAGGCTCTTTTACAGAACACTTTGTCTCCTGGAGTTCCTCTCTGGTGGAACATGGTGTTTATCTACTGTACAGCACTTTTCCATCCTACTTTGTGCCATTAGAAAGAGATTATTATGTGAGTGGTACCAAAATGCAGTTTTGTTTGTGTGTGTGTGTGTGTGTGTGTGTGTGTGCGAGGCTCTCTGTCTTTTCCGTAAAAATTGACTTAGCCGAAAGTCCTCACTATATTCTTCCAGCTTCCCTCCATCATTTGCTTTTTTTTTGTGTCCTCTTTGAAGTTCCTGGTCCTGAGGCGACACGGGGGCGCTCCGTTATTTAATGTGTCTGCTTTCACGTGGTGTCTCTGAAGGAGACGAGAAGGAAAGTCCGTGCTAATTTTTCTTTCCCTGGAGAAGCTAAACAGTGGAAATAGTTGTGCTCGGATGGTAAGAGGTGACCGCGAGTTTAATACCGCCCCGTCGCTGTCACAGGGGGGACGGTAGTTGAAATGGGATTCGCAACGGGAGCCGCTGATTACATAAAAATATTAACGCCACGCTAATACAATTAAACGGCCAAGCTTTAAAGCCCCACCAGCAGATGTTTGTGCTATTTTTGCTTTGGTTTGCTGCCATAATGAATGAACAGGAAGAATAATTTAAGATTAGACGGAAAAAGAGGAGAGAACGGCAACATTTGTGAAGAAAAAGGCAGCCTACAGCTCGTGTTTGCTCTTGGCGTGTGTGTCTATCCCCTAAAGTGCACTTTACCACAGCGAAATTGAATTGAATGACAACAAAGCCTTTAAAAGGTCCCTTGAAGTGAAACGGCTTCACTGGCATCTAAACTCCTCAGTGCTGGCGGCGTTTACGCTGGTCTAGGTTTACCCGCCGGCCGTTCTCGCCCACGCCTCCTCTGTGGATCAGAGATCCTCCTGGCTTCGTAATGAGCGGAGAAGAGGAGAGTCCCGCATGTGAGGAGAAGAAAAGTGCTGCTGCATCCAACAGTTTCTTCCAGCAGCCTGCCAGTGTTTTCTTAGCAGGGCTTAATAGTAATGATGGACCAGTGGTGTGGGGTCAGTATGAGAGAGCTCGTGGGTCAGTTGGTGAATTTGTCAACAGCCCTGTTGGACTAGTGCTGAAATGTCAAAAAAAAAGAAAGAAGTAAGCTTTGCAAATTATGCTATCTGTCATGTATTGAACATTAAAGTTGCAAATAGTGTCTCTATGGTAACGTTATCTAGCTGCCTAAAATAGATGAGGTGAAATTTGTTAACGAGAGTAATCTGTACACAAAAATAGTTTATTCAGCAAGGATTCATAAGGTGTTTTGAAGTGACAGTAAAGACAAGTTTCCTGTTTCACATAAATGCTGTTCTTCTGTACTTTCTATAATCGTGAAAAAGCATCATGGTTTACATCAAAATGCATTACAATTTAAATTACACTACCAGTCAAAAGTCTCTTTTTTAAGAATTTTATGCCTCTCCCTTTTCTAAGAATTTTAAGTCTCTTCTGCTCATTTATTTAATCCAAAGTACGGCCAAAAAAGTAAAATGTAATTTATTCCTGTGATTTCAAAGCTGAATTTTTAGTCTTCAGTGCCACATGATCTTACTGTTCAGAAACGTTTGACTAGTAGCGTATATTTAAATTAAAAATTGTTATTTTAAATTGTATAAAAAATATACTTTTACTGTATTTTTTAAAAACTTAATCAGCCTTAATGTATGTTGTATGTTGTAAAACTTTACACAATACATTTGTCAACAGCATATTTCAAGCAAGTGAAAATATTTTTATTTCAAACATTATATTTTTTATAAAAAAATACTTTTTTAATGTTAATAAATATTATTGTCAGTTATAAAAATTGACACTTTAATGATGTTTCTAGAATGTATTAGCGATGATATGATTTACAGCCATGCATTATGTGAATTTATTCTATTTATTCCAGTGAAAATCTTGGCAGTGCAGATAGTGACTAAATTCTGACTCAGCTGGGCAAGCAGAAGAAAATCCTTATTGTTGATCCCTGAGCAGTGAACGACACCGGATTACATTGTACTGGATTCAGCCTGACAGTTCCACGCCGTATCTCTCCCGCTGCGTCTGGCGAGCCGCAGTCACGCAAACCCTATCAGGGGGAGGCGGAGAGAGGTGCGAGGTGACACGGCAGCTACATGCAGACAGATGTCAGTCTCTCTGCAGGCTCCAGGCATCAGAAGTGCTGCTTCCGGCTGTGGTGCGGCACCCAGGCTCAGGAAATGCTTCAGCTTGAACTAAAGGGTTCTATTTCAACTGATTGCATCCATCCACAAAGAGATGTTATAGCTCTCATTCGTTACCTTTACTTTAGTGCTAGCTAAAGAAATGATTCTTCATGGCTGAGTTGATGACTTGTGCTTTTTCTCCATTTGGTTCAGTCAGAGATTGGTTACGGAATGGCCTTCCATTTTCTCTGGAATGGAAAGAAAGAATCATTGACCATTTATCAGCTGGGTTCAAGACACCTGTAGAGCAACTGCGCCGTTGTAGAAATATGATATTGGTCGAACCAAATGGCACCCAATCAGAGGAGAGCTGAGCAAATATTTGACGACTCACACGTGGTTCAGATTAATTTCACATTTATCTATTTTAAATTGAGTGTATTTAGCATTGTAATTTCATGTGTTGGCTTACTAAACTTCTTGCAATTTATATTTATTTTAATTTCAAATTTAGCCATTTTCTTTTTTTATCTTTTTAAGATTGGAGAAATGTGTGACAATGCAGTAAGAATACATTTTAATCCACAAACAACCAACATTTACGATGGATTTACTGTAGTAACAGTAACTGAGGTATTGTGGCAGAAATGTAACATATTTATACCTAATCTTACATTATTCATGTAGACATAAAAACCAACTGAATGTAATGTAAGAAATTTATGAAATTGATATAAGCAGTTTGGACACATCTTTCACTGTCACTGATTTGTACGTGAAATTAGGATTTTATGGAGGATTGAAAGTGTACCGCTAGAAAAGGGGTGGAATGGGGCACGATAGTCACTTTATCTCGATTGTATTTTCATAATTGTTGAAGGCCAAAATCGAAATTGAAAATTAATCAATTCTTTAGCAAATCAGACTTGAATCATTTGAGTCAACAGCTCAAAGACAAGAGATACTCTACTGTATCTTTTTTTTACATTTTGCCTCAACTGACAGTCATTCATTTATTCATTCAGAAATACAAACATACATGGAACACAGTGATGATGTTCATGTGTCTTTTGTGTAGGCAGTTTTACACAGAGTTTGAGATTATACAGGTATGTATAATGTGAAGTTACTGTCAAATATTCAAGACAAGAGCACACACAAAAAAATTATAAATACTATTTCAAGGTCATTACGAAAAATGTCCCCTTTTTCAGCTAGCAATGTTAAATAGCTTTACATTTCAAATAAAGGAACCCAATTTAAGAGTTTTTCACTCTTCTGCTTGGGTTTCCTTTGCAATGAAACTCCTAAAAATGTTTTTCCACCCTGTACATCACAATCCTGTTTGCTCTGCGTAAAATACAATCGTGGGGACGTTTATGTGGATGCCCAGCAGAGGTGAAGATCAGGGATCATGAGAGGCTCCACGCTCATCCATCTCTCTTTGCAGAATCCCAGTGCCCTCTGTGCGATTGCCAAGGTATCTCCACGGCTGCGGATCCTGGCAGTGTGGCACTGGAACTCTGCCATTTAACGGAATTAAAAGGGGATTTAGGGAGATGTGTGTGTGTGTTTGGGGGGGGGATTGGTGGCCAGCAGAACTGGGAGGTATGGAGGCGGGCTTTTTGCGGTCGTTGCACAGTGCACCAGAGTGTTACGTAACGTGTTTACTAACACACTAGCCAGGAGGCGATTACTTCCCATAGTTCATTCCGACCTGGTCTGATTGATAGCGGCTCTCGATTGGTTCCCGAGCGTCTGATTGTTGCTGGGTTAATGAGACGGCCCTATCCGCCCGGCTCCAGAGGACGCGGCCTTTTCAGAGCTGTTGGTCTTGTGTGTGTGTGTGTGTGTTATTAGATGCCATAT
Source organism: Puntigrus tetrazona (assembly GCF_018831695.1). Lineage (NCBI taxonomy): Eukaryota > Metazoa > Chordata > Actinopteri > Cypriniformes > Cyprinidae > Puntigrus > Puntigrus tetrazona. Next base: position 11,501,522 of record NC_056710.1, on the reverse strand, counting down.
TGGGCTAAGCTTATTTGGATAATCAGAAAGGCCCTTTCCTCTCTCTCTCATTAGTTCACTCTCTCTCTCTCTCTCTCTCTCTCTCTCTCTCTCTCTCTCTCTCTCTCTCAGTAATTGTTGGCTGTGTTGTGCTGTGCTCTGCAGTGCATTATGTAAATGCATAAACCCTCTGGTGCAATGGTTGCACAGTGCCAGCTAGTGTATGACAGTATCGTCCGGGGCATCGACCGGCACGGGCTTGGGATGGGGGGTGGGGTGTACTGTGCTGTCGTCGTCATGGCAGCCCGTGACTCACGATTGTACCCTGTGCTACTTAAGTCACGTGACCCCATCCGTGAATAACTCCATCAACGACCTCAGCAGGGCCGCCCACTGAGAAGGAGCATTCACACCTGTTTTATGCAGAATGAGATGCACATACGTACGTGAGAAGCAGCGTATCATGCGTCAATCTTTTTGTTAGGTATACAAATAAAAATTATAGATAAACAGTTAACTAATTTAACAGTACTACCATAAAATGCATATCATTCACTTTTACATAATATTTTCATCAAAAGAAAACAAAAATCATTGAAATAAATTATGACAGTTAGCAAAGTGCGCATAATATTTGGATTCCACCAATTATTATTACTATATACAGACGTGGACAAAATTGTTGGTACCCTTTGGTCAATGAAAGAAAAACTCACAATGGTCACAGAAATAACTTTAATCTGACAAAAGTAATAATAAATAAAATTCTATAAATGTTAACCAATGAAAGTCAGACATTGTTTTTCAACCATGCTTCAACAGAATTATTAAAAAAATAAACTCATGAAACAGACCTGGACAAAAATGATGGTACCCTAACTTAATATTTTGTTGCGCAACCTTTTGAGGCAATCACTGCAATCAAACGCTTCCTGTAACTGTCAATGAGACTTCTGCACCTCTCAGCAGGTATTTTGGCCCACTCTTCATGAGCAAACTGCTCCAGTTGTGTCCGGTTTGAAGGGTGCCTTTTCCAGACTGCATGTTTCAGCTCCTTCCAAAGATGCTCAATAGGATTGAGGTCAGGGCTCATAGAAGGCCACTTTACAATAGTCCAATTTTTCCTCTTAGCCATTCTTGGGTGTTTTTAGCGGTGTGTTTTGGGTCATTGTCCTGTTGCAAGACCCATGACCTGCGACTGAGACCAAGCTTTCTGACACTGGCTAGTACATTTCTCTCTAGAATTCCTTGATAGTCTTGAGATTTCATTGTACCCTGCACAGATTCAAGACACCCTGTGCCAGACGCAGCAAAGCAGCCCCAGAACATAACAGAGCCTCCTCCATGTTTCACAGTAGGGACAGTGTTCTTTTCTTGATATGCTTCATTTTTTCGTCTGTGAACATACAGCTGATGTGCCTTGGCAAAAACTTCGATTTTTGTCTCATCTGTCCACAGGACATTCTCCCAGAAGCTTTGTGGCTTGTCAACATGTAGTTTGGCATATTCCAGTCTTGCTTTTTTATGATTCGTTTTCAACAATGGTGTCCTCCTTGGTCGTCTCCCATGTAGTCCACTTTGGCTCAAACAACGACGGATGGTGCGATCTGACACTGATGTTCCTTGAGCATGAAGTTCACCTTGAATCTCTTTAGAAGTCTTTCTAGGCTCTTTTTGTTACCATTCGGATTATCCGTCTCTTAGATTTGTCATCAATTTTCCTCCTGCGGCCACGTCCAGGAGGTTGGCTACAGTCCCATGGATCTTAAACTTCTGAATAATATGTGCAACTGTAGTCACAGGAACATCTAGTTGCTTGGAGATGGTCTTATAGCCTTTACCTTTAACATGCTTGTCTATAATTTTCTTTCTGATCTCTTGAGACAACTCTTTCCTTTGCTTCCTCTGGTCCATGTCGAGTGTGGTACACACCATATCACCAAAAACACAGTGATTACCTGGAGCCATATATATAGGCCCAATGGCTGATCACAAGGTTGTAGACACCTGTGATGCTAATTAGTGGACACACCTTGAATTAACATGTCCCTTTGGTCACATTATTTTCAGTGTTTTCTAGGGGTACCATCATTTTTGTCCATGCCTGTTTCGTGAGTTTATTTTTTTAAATAATTCTGTTGAAGCATGGTTGAAAAACAATGTCTGACTTTCATTGGTTAACATTTATAGAATTTTTATTTATTATTACTTTTGTCAGATAACAGTTATTTCTGTGACCATTGTGACTTTTTCTTTCATTGACCGAAGGGTACCAACAATTTTGTCCACGTCTGTATATATATATATATATATTTTTTTTTTTTTATATAATAAATTTTAATTACAATAGTAATGAAAATATAAATGACTCTTTCTTCATTCCAATTTCAGTTTGTGTATCATTATATTTAGGATGTTATGTTTTGCGTATGTATATAATACTTAACATGTAACATTTAAATACGTTTGAATAACTTGAGTATTTGTGTTTTCTTCGTAATAATGTTTTATTCTGCTGTATCATAATGCATTTAGGGTCTTTTGCAATTAGCGTGAATTTAGGTAGTTTAGTTTGCTGTTATATATTACCATTTATAATCTAAATTGAAAATATAGATGACTTGTAATTAAAACGTCACTTTGTAGGTCAATTGTTTGCTGAAATATTTCAGATTTTTTTATATTTAAAATATAAAAAGTTTTAAAAATTGAAATAACTTTTAATAACTTATTGAATAGGAATATTAATTTTTTCCAAATAATATATTTTGTTGTTTTTTTACATCTATTTTATTAAAAGATGTATTTAAAAGATTGTGTATTTTCCCATTAAAAAATTACTAAAAATAAATGTTAAAAAATATCATTTTTCAAGTCATTAAAGGATAATACAGTGAACATACAATGCTCAACTGTACAGTGGTCACTTATCAACACAAACATTATTGTCAGGTAACATAATATAGAAAGACTGACAGATGAACTTGTTAATATGCATTAAATGGTTCGACAAGCCAAGTTTTCTATCCTTTGTTGACATATTTCCTATTTACACAGGACGTTTATGTGAACATGTGAACGGGCTTATCTTTTTTTGCTGGTTTTACCAGCAAACAATTATTGTCTTTGACTCGAATCGATTAGCAGACAGTTCTAGCTTCCACAAAGCTGACCCTGATTAAAAAGAGCAGGAAAGCTGTTTCTCCGTGACCCCGCGTAACACCTGCCTCAGGTCTGTCATACTCACTGTTCTTCCACATCAGAACATCCCTCTTCATGCCTCTGCCTCAGGAGAACAGGACACACTGCGGGGCCTCGCTCTGGCTCCGGCTGGACCGTGTGGAAAGAGTGTGTGTTTTGTGTGTGAACGTGGGCGTGTATTTATGTAGTAGTGGGAATAGGACATTTGCTCAGCATGCCGCTGCCTCCATCCTGGCAGGACAGCTCTGTGATGCAAGCTGTGTCTCTGCAGTGCTGCTGTCTTTCATCACTCACTTTTTCCAGGTTGAAAACAGCGAACATTTTGCATGTATACTGTGGTTGAAATATTTAGATGGCAGCCAGTGTGCAGGACTATTTTTTGTACATACGAGAGAAGTTAAAATTCAAAATAGGTAGCTGACATATAACCCTTTTTTTTTAGCAAAAACTTTTAGGTTTTGAAATTTACTAATGCATAAGGAAATGTATTTTTCCTTTTAAGCTTTGAGTTAGCATTTTTACTCAAACTATAAATTAATTTTGAATGGTGCTGTGGTAGGACAAATTCATTTTTTAAATACGAATATTACATGTAGTCTCTCAGTAAAATATGAGGATAAATGCATTTATAAAAAATTTTCATGCAGAATTCAACAGATGTGTAGTGTTCACAAGTGTTTGTATATTGGTTATTTAGTATATGTCATATTTTAGTCATATTTAAACACTTTTTTTTTTTTTAGAAAGCATTATTTTGAACTTTTTTTTAAATCAAAGAATCATCAAAACATGTATCATGGTTCCATAAAAATATTATATATACTATTATACTGTTTTCAACTGTGATGATAAGAAATGTTTATTATTATTATCATTATTATTAATTTTACTATTATCATATCAGCCTATTAGAATGATTTCTAAAGAATGATATAATACTGAAAAAGTGGAAGGTAAATTCTGCTATATTTTAAAGTATATCAACATAGAAACCTGTTTATTTTTATGTTCTTATATATCCCAATATTTCTGTATTTTTACAACCTTGGTGAACATATTAGAGTTCAAAAACATTTTCACTTGTAAAACCTTTCATTTGTAAAATATTTCTGTCCTTGGATTAGCCAATCAGAGGGGAGAGGGAGATGGAAAGAGACACAGTGCTTGTCTGAGACACAAAATCCACAAAGTAATTTATCACGTTTATGTTCTGAAAGGATTACATGTTCTTTTGTGTAAGCAGAGCACAGCTCAAAATTAAAGCTGTATTAAAGTTCAAATAAAATGTGCAAAGAAAATGAGGTTCACCTGAAATAAATTGAATGTAATGTTTTCTTATTTATTTTTCAGATCAGCCTGGGCTAAGAGAGAAGACACTGCGAAGGCTCAGAGTCGGGGAGCAGGCAGCGGACGGAAGGCGGACATCTCAGCGTTAGGACAGTGTCAGTGGACCGCACTTCCTCCAACAAACACTGCAACAGTCACACAGCTGGCTTTAACCAGGCCAGCTTGACCCCACTTTACCATCTCAGGTGTGGGGAGCCATTTAGTGGCCACAGGCAGGCATTACTGAGATCCTCCTGCCTCCTTCGTGAGAAACCGTCACTTGTATATTCGCACCTTTTACCAAACCCCAGCAGATTCCTTCATTATACTTTTTGTTTTGTAATCACTGAACAAACCCTCTCTCATGGGAGTAACATAGAGACCAGCCCAACACAGACACTCTCTGCTCTCTTTCTCTCTCGCCTTCACACACACACTCACGCTCACACACACTCACTCGTCTGCACCGTGTTCAGGATGCCCTCCTCCTCCAGCGTGATTAGCTGGGGAAGGACGTGGCTCTTGTGGTGATTGGAGGGGGAGCGGAGCGGAGCTGGACCCATGTCGTGGAAGCGGAACTACTTTGCTTCAGGCAGCAGCGGGCTGCAGGGGATGTTTACCCCACGCACCATGACCTCCATCGCTCCCAGCAAAGGCCTGAGCAATGAGCCGGGTCAGAACAGCTGCTTCCTAAACAGCGCACTGCAGGTAGGGCCGAAATTTGCTTGATATCTCTTTTATGCTTATGGGTTTTTCTTTTACAGATGCTGTTCACACAGGGTCCACACCAAGTGACAAACGCAAGTAAATATTGGCTTTGAGGAGTAAACCGAACTGTTGGCCTGTAGCTTTATTAAGAGCATAAAATTAGCAGGGTTCCTGTGGTCATGGATAATCTGACAGGAAATAAAATTACAAATAAATAAATAAATAAAAAAAAAAAACATAGAAATAAATAAAAAAAAAAAACATAGAAATAAATAAAAGAAAAGAAAAAGAAAATAGAAATAAAATTTTATTGGCTTGATTTTGACAATTGTAGATATTTCAGCTACATGTCTTTTTTTTCTAAATAAAAAAGTCATGCTCACCAAGGCTGTATTAATGTAATTGAAAATACAGTAAAACGGTAATATTTCTTAAATATTTATACTGTTTAAAATAACTGTTGTTATTGTAAATGTTATTACTGTTCAAATAATTTAAAATTGTTATTTATTGATGCTCTTTATAATCATTATAATATGCAAATTTTGTGCTTAAGAAACATTTTGTTGTTGTTAATAGTTTTTAATAGTATTTAATTGCTTTTTGGTTAATACATCTTTTTAAAACATATTATTACTACTGCTACTTTTACTTTATTAGTATTATTTATCAATACTTTATTAGTGTTATTTATTTATTATAGTACGTTTAAATTAAAATTTGGAAAAATCTGAATGTGTGTTTAAAATTTACCAGATAAAATAAACGTTCCATAGAACCTTAAAAATGTTTTTGGTTAATGTTTTTGTTCAACATTTATAAAATTATTTATGTTTAATATTTTTTTTTCCGTTTTATGATTTCAGTTTTAATTAAAATGTAATTTAACCATTGAAATGGTCTAGAAAAAAACAGAACCCAGAAAAATGAAAACGAAAACAGAATATGAGGGAAAAAAATGATTTTCTCAGTTTTCTCAGATCAATCAGTTTTGTTGGTTATGACCAAAGGTTCTTTTTTGGTCCTTGTGAACAGCTCAGGACAAATGTGATCGCTCACAGAAAAGTTGTTGCACAGTTGAAGCAGTATTAGTATTCTGGGATGGCTGTAGAGTTCATTCAGAGTGTTATGGATTTCTCTCTCTTTCTCTCTTCCATTCTATCTTTTTCATGCTGCTGTATCTGATGTCACTGTTGGTCTCTGCCGGTCCCAGTTTAGCAGAGCTTTATCTGGGTCTTCCTTGTAGGCTGTCCTCACTTACACCAATCTGTCTGGCCAAACAGTCTGTCTGCTCATAAATTAAACATCCCTCTCTGTTACCTACCCAACATAGCCGTAGATGCTCAAAAAGCCATTTGACTTCCATACGGGATACTAAAAACAACACTGATCTAATTAATAGATCTTTTTTGTTCTTATATTACACACATATACACATACACTCTAGGTTACATTGTCATCTCATTTACTTTAATGTAATGTGCCCCTATGGGTTATGAAAGGTACATTTTTTGGTTTTGGGAGTCTCCGACAAGAGGTTCGCATGAAAGGTCAAAAAACACTTTTCATTGTCTTATAATATGTATTTATTTTTTACCGTACTTGCTCAGTGACTCTTAAATGATTTACACAAATCATTTTTCCAAACTCCTCCTTTGTGTGATGCTAGTCTGCGGTCATTTTCATTTCATCACGACTGTAATACCTGATAAAACTGTGTTTGTGAGCTCAGTGCTGCTTTGTGTACAGCATTACTGGGTAAACTGTAATTTTCCCGCTCCAAAATTAGCATTTTCATTTAAACCAAGGCAAAAAGGCCAAGAAGTGGGCGGGCAATATGCTAATATTTCATGTTGACGTCAACATAAAACAACTTGGGACTTTTATTTCAATGATTCAGAGTTGACTCTTTCTTTTGAGAGACAATAACTTTATACACGGTGCACTTTCTGATTTAAAAGGTTGATGTCAGCAAGAAACGGTTTGGGACTCGTTCTTTTGAGACACTCTGCAGTGTGTTTTCATTGACTTTATTACACACTGAATGAAAGGTCATTTTCAAAAATCCATAATAGGGGCACTTTAATGTACTACAATAATTTATTACAAAAACTCAAATATGTGTTTATCACACCGTATATGTACAAACACTGCACATGCCTTATCGAGGAAGACTTGGACTAAAAAGAGTAAGTGAGGAAAAAGAGAACGGGTGAAAAAAAAGTTATCAAATCATAAAATTTTTATTCTCCCCACTTTAGAGGAATCCTTAATAATCACTTTATAGTCGCTGTAACAGCGCTGGACAGGGATGAGGGAGCAGAATTATGCTGGAGGGTGTTTTTTCATTTTTCCTTTTTGTTCACTCGCAACTTACTTGAAAGAGCTAAATCAAATCACGGATCCAGTGAAGGCAAACTAACTTCTTATCAGACGTTAGACAGAAATTCTATTAGCGAGGCCCCTCTAGATTAGCTCATCATGTGTGAGACGCTGTAGCATCGCAGGCGATTCTCCAAAGGATCTCATGCATCGTGCGTCCTGAGTGTGCTGTTGAAAATGGGTTAACGTGGACCCTCTAGGGCGCTTCATTCAAAAGCCAAGTCCAGCTCCATGGATCTGTTTGAGCTTTTCTGAAATGAGCTCAGAGATGGATGCGCTCATTTTCATCCGGATCAGGCCAGCCAGGTGCGTGGGAGCAAAAGGTCCCGGCGTCATATCGCAGTAGAGACTTATTAATAGGTAATGAAAAATAAAAATGGGCTATTACACTAATCCTGTGGTTTGAACATTGTGCTGGAAAGAGGCTTGGCTAAATGGGTTCTGTGTCATTGGCATCTGCCTGGGGACCAATATGCTTGTTTTGAGTTTTTAAAGCGATACTTCACACCAAAATAAAAAATGACGTCATCATTTGTTCGCTATTTTCTTTTATGAAGAAAGAAGCTCGTTTGGGTTTGGAACAAAGCAAGGATAAGTAAAAAATGACAGAATGTTCATTTTGGGGTGATTTGCGCCTTTAAGTGGATGTTGTTTCGAAGAAGATTGGTGTCAAAAACAGCTTTGGACCCCACTGTTTTTCGTTTGCATTTTTGAAATGATCTCCTGTGTTATGCAGAAGATAGAGTAATACAGGTTTGGGAAAACACGAAGGTGAGTTCATTTGTGGGGGAACTAGTTCTTCACGTCTGCTGCTATTGGAGGTTGCTCCGACACCTACGAAGCTCTGCCTAATATCAGTTTGGAAAGGGTCTCGACAGGCTCCTCCAGAGATTAGATGTTTAATTTAAGCTTGGAAGTTGAGTTCTAAATTTCCCCCTTCATGCACATTCTCATCCCACTGCGTCTTAAGTAACACGAAAGGCTCTTAATTTAGCAAGTTGTTTTTTTTGTTTTTTTTGCTCTGAAATTTGGAAGCGCTTCAGTTGAGAGCCCAGGGCTTACTTTACAGTATCCTGAGATAACCTCGCTGAAATAATTAATACACTTTTTAATCATGTACTTATTATTAAGCGTCTAATCATATCTCAGTTTTTTTAGTCATGAAGAGTCTAATCATATCTCATTTTAAAATGTCTGCATGAAGCACCTAAACTACTGTGAAATGGGTGCCTTTTCCTAAAAGAAATTTTTGAGGATTTTGCACAGTCTGTCAGACATATAATATGTTTAAATGTTATTAAAGTTACATTGTGACACCTAAAGCTAAATTAATACAATTAAATTTATTCAGCAGAGATGCTTTAAACTGATGAAAGGTAACAGTAAAAACTTGCACATAGTTACACAAATTTCAGTGTTGCATACTTTTGAAAATAAGAAAATATGTATCACAGTTTTTACAAAAAATAATAAGAAATGCTTTTTGGGAGCAAATCTACATATTAAAAATGATTTGTGAAGGATCATGTGACATTGGAGACTTATAGCAATCACAGGAATAAACCATGGAAAAGTTTTTACCCTATGTTATCAAATAAATGCTATCTAGGTGACACACATAAGTGATAAAAACACTGAAAAAATGTCTTACTGACCCTACATTTGTAAAAGTGAATCTGCTAGTGTTTATGACAAAGAAAATTGAATTCTGATATTTCTACAGAAATTGGAATTTTATTATTTGTTTACTGTACAAAATCATACAAATATAAAGTATTTTTAATAACACAGCATTGCTTACATTATAGAGAGCATGAAGATAGCTAAATACCTGCTAAATACCTGTTTATTTGTTTATACAGAAATGGCTCATTTCCACTGAGCGGTACGGTACGCAATTATGTCCGTTTCCATTGTGAATGGTACTAAAATAGCGAACCGTGTCGTACCACTTTTTTGGTACCCTTCTGTAAGAGTACCTAGCACAGCAAAGGGTAAAAGGGTGGAGCTAAACTCATTGCAGAACCTGATTGGTTGACTAGAATTGTCACTTTTGCGTGGTACAACGGGATCCCCTTCACTCATTCAAAGCACAATTGGCACCTGTTTTGTAAAATATCCCATTAGAGTGGCAAACAATACAGAAAAAATTCCCTCTACAATTATATAGACAACTTGTTTGTTTGAGTATTATACGGATAGATGGGGAACCAGGCCGAAACATGTTTAGCCTAAAAACAGCCCCCAGCATCGCCTGCCCTGTTAGCATACCATGGCGTTTTTTCCCTGTTTTTATCTCTTTTTTTCCTTATTCAGCTGCCATTAGTGTTGTTTTACACTGCACTGTCTGTGTTGCTTGTCTGCTGGAGCACCTGTTCTGAGAGTGTTGTGATTTTTCTCATTAGGACGAGAGCAATAAGCCGCTGTCCACATTAAGCCTTATCAGAGCTCATTTGAATAAACAGCCCGTGTCCTTGACTGAAGCGGGGCCGGGACTGCTGCTGGTAATTATCCTGGTCCACGCCACCTTTGTCTCCCCTCTGGCCCGGGTCACGTGGCTTCCCTTCCTTCATTAATTTATTTCCTCTGCCAGCCAACTTGATCAAATCCAGATTTTATGGTGATTGCAGCACTTAAAAAGCCATTTTTCAGCTGTCTTCCCTCATACCAGCTGTGAACGCAATCATTACTGATAGAAATACCTTGAGAAGAAAAAGAAATAATGGTGAAGAAAGACAGAGAGGAGCTAATGAGGCATGCCAATGTTTCTTTTACTCCTCACAATGGCTCATTTGCATAATCACAATATCTGTTTTATTACTCAAACTGCAGGACAGGGTGGCTTCTTTCTTTCTTTCTTTCTTTCTTTCTTTCTTTCTTTCTTTCTTTCTTTCTTTCTTTCTTTCTGTCTTGTATGTTCTTTTTCATCCTCCCTTCTTTACCTCCTTATGTTTTTCCTCTTCTATTTCCAATTCTTACTTTTTTCCTTAATTTTTTGTCCTTTTTTCACTTTCTTACTTATTCCCTTTTTGTTCCCATTCACTTCCTTCTTTTCTTATCTTTGCTCCTTGCTCCTTCCCTTTGGTTTAATTTTCTTTCTTTTTTCTTTTTCTTTAAATTTTTCCTTTCTTTACTTCACTCCTAATTTTCTTTCTTTTTAATTTCTGTCCTTCCATCCTTTCTTTCTTTCTTTCTTTCTTTCTTTCTTTCTTTCTTTCTTTCTTCATTTTTTGTTTCTTTTTCTTTTTTCATATTTTCTTATTTTCCTTTAATTTTCTTCCTTTAATTTTTCTTTTCCTTTTTTTCTGTTCTTCCTTTGTTTTTTCTACTTTTTATGTACTTCTGTTTTCGTCCTTTATTTTTTCATCTTTTTTTACTTCCTCATCTTTTTTTCTTTCTTTCAATTTCTTTCAGAAATTGTCATTTTCTGCCTTCCTCCCTCTTATCCTTTTCATTGCATTTCACTTCTCTTGCACTTGTATCTCTCTTATGTTCTTTCATTTGATTATTTCTGCCCCGTTTCTCTTTTTTCTTTCATGTTGTCCACTCTTCCTTGATCATCCTCTCATTCTTTTATTACTTCCCACTGCTTTTCTTCACTTTTCATTCCCATCATTTCCATTCTTGCGTCCATTCCCTGTCATTTCTCCACCTTTTATTCCCTCTTTCATTCCTTTCCCATTTTCTTTTTTTAATTTCTTTTTATATTCACATAGTAATAGTTGTTTAGTATGATAAGATGAATAATTTGTAAGTAGTCCAGCGGCAACAAAACATCCTATCCTGATGAGTTTTAATTGAGAAAGACAAGCATTACATTCATGTAAACCTTTTGGGGAATGCTGGCTCAAGGATAAATATGTTTCCATATTCATTTATGCTAATTTATGCACTTTACGTAAGACGCACAATGCTAAAAAATACCAGTAAACAATGACTGGATATGCTTTTTCACTTCTATGTGCAAGTATTACCTTGGGTAACCCCCAAATTAACTGCTCAGTATGCAAGACTACCTTGCTGCTTACTTTGCACTATATACTATGATAAAGCAGCATGATAAACAATGTATGGATTCATGAGCAAAATTGCTCAGTGCGTGAAATATATGCAAAAATTGTGTGTCATATGCCACTACGTTGTTCTGAATAGTTGTTTATTGCTTGAAATAAGATTAGTAACACCTATTAAACCAAAATAAGCGTTTTTATCCTGTGAGCCTGTGATGTTGCAGCACTTTCACTGTACGCCAGAAGAGACCAGAGCAGCGCAGCAATTCTAGCCTGGTGCGTATCCTTGTGATGTAATAACATCTACGTCGTTATCTGACTCTGAAAATGTTGCGGCAAGTGTAAAGACAGCTGTTGAAGAAAACATAAATAAACCATAAATAGTTCACCTGCACTGCCATATGTCTTGCGTTAAAAGGTCTACCTGTATTTAGCGTCAGTGTCTGTCTGGAGCAGGACAGATATCTATGGTAGCATGAAGCTGAAGTGTTTCTTTAATGTGACAAGCCAGGTGGGCCGTGATTTCCTGTGCACAAAGTTGCTGCGTACAAAGTGCTAGAGGCAACGCGAACATCTGCAGGCACTGGTTTGTTTACAGTAGGGATTAACGGACTGGGTTGGAACTAGAAACCGCATGGAAGAGTCCCAGTGGGCCACTGCAGCCTGACTGTTCTTGTCACACAGCTTACCTTACCTGAGACGATACAGATGTAGGCAGGAGAAACTGGGGTAACACTTACTATGAAGCGCAAATTTATAATACATTATAAGGGTATTCTTAAGGCTTTATAATGAATGCATTATAAAAAAGCTGATAATGTGTTATAACGTCTCACTAATAATAACAAAAGCAATTATAATACATTATAATATTTACGTATTTGTGATTATAACTTTTAAGAGTATGATTATTTATAACATACAATGGACACCATATTAAATCTACTTCATTTATAATCGACTATATCATATCTTGGCTTTGTTTATTTAAGATCTGCACAGTACTTTACAACATCTTGTTAGTGGTTAGGTGCTGAGTGTTATTGGAGTGTTTCCTGAGAGGCTAGTATTGAGGCCAATGTGAGCTGGCTAATACTTTTAACTGAAAAAAATGCAATGTTTATTATTTAGAGTATTAGTAGACTTAGGTAGGGTAGGTAGAATGTTCACATCCTTGCAAAGTATCCTATACTCAGTATGTCTGTTGAGGAACCATCAAAATAAAAAGTTACTTATTAACAGCTGTTATGTATAACGCATTATGCCTTCATTATAATGGCTTAAGAATACCCTTATAATGTATTAGAATTACAGACTTCATAGAAAGTGTTACGAAAATGGCTTTAAACACATCAAGGGATGAAGTACTGGATGATTTCATGTTTTTTGGCTATGGAGGTTGAAGTTCATTTTAAATGTACATATATAAATAGCATATATAAAAAGTTTGTTTTTATCAGATTTGGAGAAATTTAGTATTACATCATCTCTGCAGTGAGGATGATAAATACATCAAATGTTTAAAAACAAAAAACTAATTCATAAACTATTTCTTTTGGCTCTATCCATAATATTGCTTTCTCTAGTAAAGACTTTTGTCTGAATAAGGAGAAAGAGAAATATGCAAATATCAAGCTAAGTTTACAATTGAAATCCTAAAGTAGTTCTAAACACATATTGATGAATTTTGATGTGAGAGGACAACAGAGGATAAACCTGTTCACTGAAGGAAGCATTGTTATATATAGAGGACTTGTATTTTGTCTAGAAGCAATGGTTTCAAGTTGATGGATTTGTTTCTTACAAAGATATTAATTGATGGACTGTCAGGCAAAATAAGAGTTGGAGGCGAGTGAAGGTCAAATAACAGTTTATTGTCCACACAACTTAGGCGGTCTGCCACCTCAGAAACGGCTTGAAAATGCAGCACTGATGTAAACTCAGGAAGGCACGGACAAATGAAGACTTGACAGAAACTAAAGATTGAAGGCCGCGGTATACCTTACTTTCCGCGTTCTATTCTGCACAGCCGTGTCCGCACAGTTTTCAAAGTATATTTAATTGCGGATTAGTGTGGACGGATGACCTCGACACATGCGCAATGCCACCACCTACTTAACTTGCACATTTTCAGCATTCTTCATGTGCTGTTGTACGCGGACAGTCCGTGAGGTCTAAAGAAATTGCCTGCACAAGCAAAGACGCCAAGAAACACAGAGAAAAGAAGGGCAGCAAATCAGCATCAAACTGAAACTGGTGTCGTTCCAATCAGTGCGAGCGCTGGTCGTGATAGAAATGGACTGGAGTCATGTGGATTACTTGTGGACTATTGTGATGTCTGTATCAGCAGTTTGAACCGTCATTCTGAAAGCACCCATCCATTCATCCATCTATCCATCCATCCTTCCATCAGTGAGCAATTTCTCCAAATCTATTCAGAAGATACTCATCTGCATCTTGAATGTAGAGTAAATGTGGGAGTAAATATTAATTTTTGGACAAACTATTTGTTTTAATGTGGTGCAACTTTTGTTTCTGCAACTGTTCACTAATTTTGGATGTGCGTGCAAAGATTCAAACCCTGTGGAAGCTCTTCTGTGGAACGTTTCCATGACGTCCTTGATTCATTCCATCAGTCCATCAATCGTCCGAGTCTTTCCCTCAGTGCCGTCTGGTCTGCTTGACTGGAGATCTGGTCTTGGGAAGCTGTCTTGACAGACTTACCTTCTCGTAACCTTATAGAGGGGGCTGCAACCTGTCTCTTCTCCTCTCACACCTGTCACACATCTGCAGAGGTGCAGTGACCCAGATTATAAGACCACATTCCCTGTCAGTCGCCCCTTACCCTTGTGTGCCTGGCGGCCTGTGTTGTTCTGCTGGTGGTAGATGGACACTTCTCTCTGGAGGACAGGAAGTGTGTGCTATAGTTGTCACCATCTTGTAACCTCCTGGAACACTCTACTGGTCTCATGATAAAGAAATGATTTATTTAACTTCAGGAAGTCAGGTTTTGTCAAACATTTATGCACTCTTTGGGGGAACAGAAAATGTTTACGCCGTTATGACTATAGTCTAGCTGTTACCGCACATACTTTAGTAATGTATTACTGTATGTTTGGACTTTTGGTGCTCATACGGGAACATTGCAGTTTTTCTTGCAGTCCAGTGTTATATGTTATATAATCTGTGATTTTTGATCTGGCTGTTTTTGTTTTGTTTTTTTGTTTGTCTTATTTTCTTAATTTCCCTGATAATCAAATCATCAGTCATATACCTTTATATCTGTGAAATGTAATGTAATAAACATGAACTTCATGTAGCTTTATAAGTCAATCAATAAAAAAACACATTAATTGCACATTTCTGAAATTGCGATTCACTTCATATCATGACTACATTTTCATACTGAATCTGCATGAATGTAGAAATAACATTAATATGCTCTTAAGTCACAATAAGTGACTTCAGTGTACTGTGTTATTTATAGTGCATATAGTAATATAGTGATAATACTGTCTTTTTCAATATCCGGTCTTTCTGTTTGAGTGAGTGAACTTTCTCATTGTGTTCGAGATTGTGGGCAGAATGGAATGTACCACCTTTATAAATATTGAAACTCCCACCAAATATTATATCTGTGGGAGGTCTGTCTTCTTTGAAAGCACCTTTAACAAGCCCGTAATATTTGCCTTGGCTTGTTTCCATAGCGGTGAGGCATTAGTATAGTTCAGACGTGAGGATGGAACAATGGGAGAGAGGGTGAGAGAACTCTATATGACTTTACAAAGAGAAAAGAAGAGTTCATTAGGACCACTTCTTTTACAGCTCCCACAAAATTAATCACACACACAACGACCTAACAGAATGTCTGTCATATTAATTACTGCCCTGAGGACTGAGGAGAGAAATGAGAGTGTGGCCAGCAGGCTTGATCAGGTAGCAGATGCTTGGAGACCCTTCAGAGCCGAAGGACATAAAAAGACCCTCTCTCTCATTTTCGTCCTTGTGTTGGCCCAATTCTTACAGCTATGTTAATTTTTCAGTGCCTCTTTCAACCGTTTACAAATTGTCTTCTGGAAACTGTCCACTCTGCAGCTTTTAATGATTACTGACAGGCTGTGCTTGCTTAATTTTTCTGTTCCATTAGATAGAAATCAAAGAACAAGAGGACCTAAAATATTCAAGTAAATAACTATAGTATATATGGTATATATAATAATTCACTATAGTATTTGAGTGATTAATAGTAATCAAACCGAATGATATGCAATGCACACATACAGAACGGGATCTCTGAAATGCCCAGATGTACACACTTCTGTAATAAACACAAGAGATGTTAGTCTCATCCAGATTGGTTCGTGATAATCGCAGACGTCAGGTGATAAGAATCAAAACTTAAATGTAGTTTAGAAAACTAATTCGGGCTTTAGACACAGTGGGTTCTATCATATACCCGGTGCAATGCAGTGCAAGTATGTTTGCTACTTTCAGCCCGACATAGTTTTCTCATTTTTCTGTCCAGATGAACACTCCACTCTTTTTGGTTGGGTTTTTTTAATCCATTATGAATCCATTTTGAATCCTTATTAAGAGAATAAAGACAACTCATTTTGACTATGCTCCCAGGTGCACAGACCGTTTTCCCATCATTAATATAGTAAAAGTGGATTTGGAAAAGCCCTGAGTTCACCTGTACATTGCACTTTACACTTTGCGTTTAGATTGTTAAAATAGGGCCCAGTATTTTTAAGTTCATGTCAAAATTAAATCAATTTTCAGCCACAAAGCAGCTGAGAGAGAATGGACACTCTGGATGAACTGACTCAGTTTTGCTTATGATTTAAAGATTCACTTTTTAAAATGATTTGGTTCATTTTAACTAAAATGAAATGAATTGTTTGAATAAAGGATTCACTGACTCACGCAAAAAGTTGGCTGTCAATTCTGCAAAAAAGTATGAAAATCTGATTCAAATCTTTTCAATCCGTACAAATATTGACCCAAATTTTAGAGACTGCTGAGACATTGGAATTTCAGTGTGACAGATATTCATTTAAAAAGCAATCTGTGATTCAGTTCAATAAGTTAGATGAGTGGACATTCACACAGAAAGCATTTTTACATCACTGCATCATTCCATTTTCTGTTTGTATTCGACGGCTAAAACGCAGTATTTTTAAAAATACAACATTCAAATTTAGTTTGCAAAGACCTGGCATTTCATTTTGCATTCTTCTGTCATGAATCTCACGTTTTTAAATGTTAAAATACATTCTGTGTGAATGGTCTCTCATACAAATTGCTTGATTTCTTGTGCATTGGTCAGTGGTTACATTGGAGTTTGTTGCTGGCAGTCAATGAGGAAAATGCAACAGTTTGGTATAGTCTTTTAATTAAATCACATTCAATACACACGGCAAGCTCAGATTGTCAGGTAAAATATGACTTCTTTTGTTGCGGTGTTAAAGATGCGGCAGTGCAGGAAATGTATCCGTGTCACTGGAATTGAAGCATGTATGTACGTTTAAATTAACCTTTGACTGAAGACCGGTGACGCTTTTCTTTTTCTGCATCGTGCCGCAAACTCACCTTCCTCTCAGGAGTCGGGGATGATCGATTGGTCACTGGTGTTGGATGGGAGGGGTACGGTGGTGCGTGTGCATCTGTCACTCTGAGTCATCCCAGCCTGCCCACATGGGATTCACACACACACACACACACACACTGCTCGACGCAACCCCTCGCCTACTCAAACTTCATAGCATTAGAGCCCTCTCCGCAGGGCTGCTGACAGAGAGTGTAATTTATCACTGTGCTTAAAGTTGTCTCTGTTTGCGTGAGATTCTGGCCATATTTTCACCATGTAAAACTGCGGCCCACACTGCAGAAAACTGCATATTTACAGTAACTGTGTTTGACTGCAGTAAGTTACTGAGACATAAATAACACGTTTTTTCTTTTTTGTTCAGTATCTCCATATTTTTTGCACTTATACTCTGAAATGCTTTTTCTCCATCATTTGTTACCGATTACATTAAAAATGTGGAATGAAATCACAGTAAAAAAATGTGTTAGTCATTGTTTCTACAAAGTTATTATTAATTATAATTATTTTAAATATACACCAATCAGATCTTTATTTTTTAGTTAGCTTTTTACATTTTATATCATTTTTCATGACGGTTCAATGGTGAGCAATTAGAGAAAATCAGTGACACCTTTTTTTAGGGATTTTTAACTAGTTGCTTATTAGCATGCATATAACTAAAATAGTAGCCATTTATTAGTGTTAATTAAGCACTTATTAATGCCTTATTCTACATGACCTTATTCTACATCCCTAATCCTACCAAATACCTAAACTTGACAATTACCTTACT
This sequence comes from Puntigrus tetrazona, assembly GCF_018831695.1. NCBI lineage: Eukaryota > Metazoa > Chordata > Actinopteri > Cypriniformes > Cyprinidae > Puntigrus > Puntigrus tetrazona. Next base: position 11,483,533 of record NC_056710.1, on the reverse strand, counting down.
AGCTATTAATAAACAACAAATGTGGAATTTATTGAGGGAAAGGTTATAGTTAATGGTGAATAAGTGTTTCTTATTCTAAAGCGTTTCCAGAAAATCAGTACCTGTTACAAAGTTATTAAGTACAGTGGCTCAGCAAAACTTCCAGTGTCGTTCATTTTAGACCCTATGCACCAATTTAACTTAATAATACTATGAAAAAATTAATAACAGCATTTTAATACATTGCAAATTGTTTAGAAACAGCAAGTAAATTTCACAATTAGTTACTAAGAAATTGAAAATAATCTCATTGAATTAAAGGTGAAATATTTAAGTAGAAAGAATGAAAAAGTATTTTATTCTAAAGATTTATTCTCCAGTAATCTTTGTTGTATTTTTACAGTGTACTTATGAGTGATTATAAAAAAATAATTGCAAAATTAAAAGAGTGATAAATTGATTTATTGAAAAAGACAGTTTTACACAAATGAATTAAACTTACCCTAATATAGTTTTTGCTATTGACATTTAAATCAAAACGTTATTAAATATCTCATTAAAAATTTGATATCTGATGTAAATCACCCTTCCCTACCCTTCTTTTTCAGTTCTCATATGCCCTTTCTGCAACTGCGGTCCTCACCCGTATCCACTCATCACTACTAAATAAAATAAGGAAGGGGAGAGAAAAGAGCATACACCAGCACCAGAATGCAATCTGTCATCCTCCAGCGTCTCTCCTCTCACTCCTTCAGCTCTGCTAAGCTCTTCTATTTCTGCTGGAGCCCTTAAATTCAGCCTCCCTCCTTTGAAGTGCGTTGCTAAAGGCCGAGCGTTTCCACACGGCGCTGTTTGAGAGCCCTGAACCGGTCTTTCTTGGAGGCTGTGAGTGTGAGCTCGGTTCAGGCCCATTTAATAGTGGATTGGAATGAAACAGGGTCTGTGCTTAATCTGCTTAAGCCTGGTCTCATCTTCCTGCGCTATTAGGCACACAACTTACATCATCACTTATGTGCCTTTTCCAGCCTTTCCTGCGTGTATCCTAGTGATTTAGTGCCCTAGGATTTGACCTCTTGATTTCTATCATCCTCATATTAACCCCCCACCCCTTCCAGAAATAGGATCAGGACAGAAAATAAGATCAGGATATGTTGCAAGCCAGATTCAAACTAGACCAAACACCAACTGACAGGGTGTAAGTTTCACCACTGGTTATTATATCTGTCAGTTTGAAGGAAACTTCAGTCTAAATTTTTTTTTTTTGTAACAATAAAAGTTTTTAAATAATTGTATTTAATTTGCATTTATTTGCTTAAACAAGATTTAGCATTATATTCTCTATATTTTAGTGAATTTATTTGTGTAGTGCTTTATAGAAGACATCAATTATTGCAAATCAGCTTTACAGGAAGTTGTATTTTATCAAATTCATGCTGTGTATTATTTATTTTAAAGAGATTTTTTAAATCAATATATTACACAAAATATGAAACGCACATGTCAGTTTTCGAGAGCATTATGCTATGTACATACACACAGATTGGTTGGTTATTTATTTGTTTTGTTATGTTTTAGTAATCTTTTGTTACTTTTAGAGTTGCAGGTTTTAATTTTGTTGCATTCTGTACGCCAGCAATAAAGTGTCTTTTCTGCTACAGCATGTAACATTTTCTTCGCCTTTTTATTTTCGAGATACGAAGTAAGAGAGTTGAAATGAGCAAAAAGCAAGGGCAGGCAGGTCGGAACACACGAGCGCAGAGCTCTTTGAGAAAGTACTGAGAGGAAACCAGGCCAGGCTTAAGAGCTGCAGAGACTAGCAGCAAATCTGCCCTGAGACTGAACTGACAATCACGTAGTGCTGCCACGGGGCTTTTGGGAGCAGAAAAGAGAGCTGAGACTCCAGAGCTTTGCTTTGTTTGTGCGTGGATGTTTAAATATGTTTATATATGCGCGTGACCCTGTGTGTTAGTGTTTGAGTGGAAATGAGAAAGCCATTCGATGCTTGTTAAGGATTGGGGTGTAATGTTTTATGTAGTCCATTTTGAGGGCATAATCTGTCTACGAGCTGACTCTAGGTAAAGACCCGAAGGATCATTTCATAACGCTAAGAGACATAAAGTGGGTGCTTGAAAAGATTGGGAATGTTGGAAGGAGAGGGAGATAAAGCATTATATAATCCCCTTCCACATATTTAGCCCAATCAAAGGGGCTTTAGTGTTCTTTGTTCCTCTAGACCTAATGCAGATGCTTTGTGTATTAGTTATGAAACACATCTATTTATTTTCCGCCAGTCTCAGGGGAGTCCTGCACTTAGCGATTTGTTTGTGATTATTTCCGTTTGTTTGTCTCTGCCTTTTTTCAGCGGAGAGTAGCTGCGGGTTAGAGCCAGACGCACAGGTTGATGCGATTGGTCGATGCAGCACAGGGGCAGCAAATGTGTTTGCTGCGTGAGGAATCACAGCAGGTTGATATAGATTTCTGTCATTACACACCCTGTTTCCAAATATGCAAAAAGGAATACGTCAAACAGGATGTTAGAATGCTCAGTGTTATTGAAATAGGTGAACTCTCCATCTGTAGAACCCCTCAGCTTGAGGGATTATAAAGAGTGCAACCAGTTGACACTTGACACACTGTTCGATTAAGCCATAAAAACTGAAGAACTGCAGTAGTAAACAAAAAAAAAGTTTTTGCGGTTTTGCTACTGGTACACCATGGTCAAAGTGTGCATTCACTGGTTTAAAGACAATTTGGCATATCATGATATATTTGTTTTATTTTATTTTTTATTTTTAAAGCCCAGGGGCCTGTTTCATAAAACAAGTTTACCAAATAAGCCATGTTTATTTCAGTTAGTGTAACTTTTCAATTGATTCAATTTCAAAATAAGTCAAGACTAACTGAAATAAGCATGGCTTGTTGGTACATTTGTTTTATGAGACAGCCCCCTCCGTAGTTTTTTTGTTTTTGCTATTTTCTTCTAAAATATTTTTCTTTTTTTAAAGCTTGTCACAGTCCTTGTTTTTTTGTTGTTATGTTTTGTTTTGTTTGGTTTTGTTTTGGTTTGTTTGTGGTGCAACATCTATAATGTACCATTATTTTAGATTAATTAAATAAGTGAAAAAAAAACACTTCAACACGTGTTGCCCTGCTTTATTTCCTACTGAAAAAAAGTTATTTAGCATCACCCACTAGGATAACATTATATTTTTAATACTCCTGCTAGGAATATATGTGCTTTGACAATGACCAAACGTACTTGAGGATTAACCGTACGGTGTCAGTGTATTAGTTGCAGTAATGTATGGAGAGACTAATGTAGAATCACAAAGCACAGCTTCCCAAACTGAGTGTGGCATTCCTGCATTGTTAGCAGATAGAACTGATTTGCAGCTTTTTTGCATTGTTGTCTTTTTTTTTTTTTGTTGCTTCACTGAAGAACAATGCTGATCTGTTATGTGTGTGGTCTGCGTGTGTGTATAAGCCCGGTTTTGGATGATGATGATGTTATGGGTTTGTTTTCGGGCCCAGTTGGCAGTGTTGGAAGCATTAGGAACGGATAAAGCTTTGATCATTGGTGAGGTGTGTCTGTGTGTTCGGGTCCAGATGGTTGCTTGCGGGTAAAGGTGCAGTCTCGCTGTTTGTTCCACTTTAGTTCTGCAGTTTCTCTACGTCTCGCTCTATATGATGAGTGTGAGTCGTGCTCGGGGCAAGTGAACTCCAAAGAACTCTGATCCGCAGCGTGTACCGCATGTTCGGTCTCGGTAATTCATAGCTCCATATCTCTGCAGCAATCTCCCCCTCTGCGCTCCACACGCGCTCTTATTCTTACGCACTTCTCCATCTCTCTCTCCCTCTCTCTCTCTCTCTCTCTCTCTCTCGCTCTCGCTCTACCCCCCTCCCCTTCCTTTGCTCCATCTCTCTTCCTCATGTGCGATCGCACCTCTCTCTTCCAGACAGTTTGTGTCCTCACATCTCTGTTTCTTGCCGTCTTCCGCTCCATCCTTCCTCCTCTCCGACTTCTCCGTTGCCTCTCGTTCTACCGGGAGCCGGAGCCGGGACGGCCACTGGAAGTGCTGGATTCCTGGTCTGCCGAGAGGATTAAGTGGAGTGGACAGCTGGCAGATGATCAGAGTGAGAGCAGCAGCCAGGACTGGCTCGTATTTATTGAGAGGATTGGAAGATTGTGCAGATATTGGCCGAGCTCTGCGGGACGGGGCCAGGAAGCCTCTGGGCTGTTTTGTGTAATGTGAAAACCTGCCCCGAGGGTGAGTGAGAGCAGAAGTGTGTCATCTTTTCAATGTAAATGACTTAATGCTATCCCTGTGCAGAGTCAACTTAGAAAGTAATTATCCCCCCCAAAAAGTGGAGGCTGTGTTCAGTGTTGTTTTGTTTGCATGGGTGTTCTGAAAAGCCAAACTAATGAAGTTTGGCACGGAATGGGACCTTCTTGTTAATTCTGAGCAATGAAAATATGCAGTCTGTTTGAAAACCGTCGTTGTTTCGATGACGTTGCATGACTCTTCAGTATTGCACTTGCAGTTTTGAAATATTTTGCTAGTTCTGCTGGGTAGCATCTGTCCATTCTGCTCTGGTGATGGTCTAGCAGGTGGACCACCATGAAGTTCACCACAAAAAAATAGTGGTCAGCCACCATGGTCTTTTTGGTGAAGCTAGCAAGCCAATGGCATCTTTCTGGTGAAGCTAGTTAAAAAGTTTATATCTCAAGATGGGTAAAGTCATCCAAAACACAACATGCTGGTATTTTCAACAGGAATGGTTTCTCTGAAAAACTTGGGCAGTTTATGACATGTTTGTTTTAATGGGCACTTAAAAGTTGAATTTGACCAGTTAACTTAACCCTTCTGTTCTCTTCACCACAGGTCCTTTGGCATCTCGACATCTTCCGCCGAAGCTTCCGGCAACTGAACACCCACAAGTGCATGGAGGACTCGTGCATCTTCTGCGCTCTGAAGGTGAGTGTTACCAGGTGGTTTCTAAAAAAGGCCCAGTTGTGCATGCCAGTTCAAGAGGTGCTTCCTTCTCAGAAAAGTAGCTTCAGGCTTCTCCTAGAGTGCCCAGGCTGCTCTCCTAATGATCCAGCAAGGTGAGGGTAGAGGCTGCTTGGACTAATTGACTTCCTCGCTGACCTTACTGTAGCACTGGAACAGAATGAAAATGAGATTCTTTACATCAAGAGCTCTCTGTCGCTCTTTTTTGAGGAAGTCTGTTTAATTTCCTGCCTGGAGGCTGATAGAGATGGGAGGAGAAGGAGGAGGAGAGGGAGATATATGCTAGGAAAAGCAACTCGGGTCTCTTTTTAAATAACAAGCAAAGGCCTCTCACTCAAACAATATCCTGTTCTCTAGTCGCCCTCAGGCTAAAAGTAGCTGTGCTATTTAAAGGTGTCACATACCAGTAAGAAGTCACAAAACTGACATATTTCTTTAAGAGGCTCCTTGTTTTGTGTTAAAAGAAATCTTTGCCGTCAGATTTGTACTTGGCCATTTGTTTCCAAAAATACCAACGCTTCTTGTTGGCTGTGTTTGCGCTGGAGAGAAAAGGATAGGTACAAATAGCCTGATAGATTGAAAGGTCTTTTTCTTTCTCTACTTTGTGTCTGGTTTAATCCTGCTCTGGTGTTGTGTGATTTACCTCTTTATTTTATATCCGGGCGTTTCTCCGAACTGAACACTTAGTTTTTCTGCTGATGCATAAGTTCTGCACCTTACACTGTTTCCACAGCTACCTGTTACCTTGGCTACTCTGTGCTCTAATGGCCCATTTTTACGCCCATGTGACGCAATAAAGGCTTGGTGTTGGTTTCCTTGGAGTTAGTTGTGAGATTCTGCTTTGGTGGCCTGTAGGCTGTGTGGAATTGAGTCCAATTGCACTTTATAGTCCTTAGTCTGTACTGCTTGTTTATGTATTTGGGTCAGGTTTATGGATGGATAGATGGGTAAATAGGAAAGTAGGTATTTTGGTAGCTAGATGATAAAAAGAGAATTAGAAGTCCTGATGACCTTGTCTGGGTTTGTTTTGCAGTTGACCAACGAGAAAGAGGACCAACGAGAAGAAGTTTCTCAGTGACCTGTATAATCATCTATAGAAAGATGGCTTGATAGCTGGATATATGCCTTGATGAATGGTTAAATGGATGAACAGATAGAATCTCATTGAAACTCTTTGCTGTATGTTCTTGTCCAGTTTTCTCTGGGCTGCTTTGTTGGTGTGAAACACAAATGAGCTTGTGTGAAATCCATCACAGTGATTGAAATGTGCTCTCTCTCTCTCTCTCTCTAAATGACGTGTGTGAAGTGCTGAGGCATCAGAAATTACACTGCTGTGGTTACACATAGCCGCATCATGAGAATGCTTTCACATATTTGCCAGGATTTATGAGCGTTCATCAGGAACTGTTATCCCCGTCCTTCTTCTGCTCTTCCATTCTTTCATCGTCTCTCACACTCTCGCAGTTTCTCTCTCGCTCTTGTTTTCTCACCGTATTAAACCTGTTGTTAAATTTAGCTCCATTCCTATTCACTGTTAAACCATTCGGGACTAAAAGCAAATGATATCATCCAGGTGATGTATTCAGAACAAAACAGACATGGAAAGAGACCTTTAATTTTAATCACGTCCAAACAAACAAGCTGTAAGCCTCCATTATGTTTCGAAAGGGAAAAGGAATGACTGCGCTTCTCGAAGTAATTTGTCTCGCAGTACCTGAAATGACAAATGTTGTTGAGTTGACTGCGTAATTTTTCAGCATGGCATTGGTCTTTCCTCTTAAAAACATGATGGCATGCTTCTGTTCAGGCCCTGTGATAAAGCTCAATGCCTGACTCTGAGGCAGATTCTGGTGGCGTATGATCTCATGTGGCTCTCTGGCTACAGCCTTGACTGGCATGCGTTACGTCACCTTTCTCAATTCTAATATAGAAACGTTAGTTTCGGCTCATCAGTTCTGAGAGTTCCTCACGCATGCCGCCCGCCAGCCGCCTGCTTGCCAGCCATGTTATTGAAATTTAATGATCTAACGCTACTAATGAGTGCTGAAATATGCCCTCGCCACACCGTTCCTTTCTGGATACCGCTGAATTCTTCAAATGTATTTATTTGAAAGCGTTCTCACTGTGGGGAATATCATGTTCATTTACTGAGATGCAAATTAGCTGAGGGGGACGAAGATGAAAAAATCATTGATTGTTTGCAGAAGTATGCAGAAGTAACAAATGGCCAATATTATTTACTGATTGCCCTCTTTGATTACATTGTGTTTTCAACCTTACAACTACTTTAGTTGTGTTAATTATTGGCATTTTATCTCTTTCTGAGTGACATTTTGACTACTGTTCAAATGTTTGGGGTCTGTTTATCTATTTGATTTACAAATATACATTTTGAATACAGGTATATATTTTAAAATGTTACTTATTTCTGTGATCGCAAAACTATAATGCCTCAGAAGTCATTCTAATATGCTGATACGATGCTCAAGAAACATTTCTTATTATCAGCAGTGTTAAAAATAGTTGTGTCTTTGCTGAATAATACAATAAACAAAATATCATTTAATGTGATACAGGATTTACTCTTCAATTGAATTTTGTACTTCCGTACCGTTGCTCATACTGCAGTTAACACTTTTTATAATGTATTTATTTATTATTTGCGTGTTTGATTTAACAGTAAAATATTATTTGAAATCATTTGTGCATAACTCAGTAACAGTTATAAATTAATGAATGAATTATTAATTATTTAAAAACAAACAATGGCCATATTATAAATTTAAAACTCATTTAGCTCACGTTTAGTGGCCTAAAAAGAGAATATGAATCGACATACAAACTCACTGTGGTTGATATAGTTGAATGAAGTGTTCCTGGGCTAGTAAATAATTTGAATGGACTAACCATATTTTTAAGCCTACATTGTTTGTCAACAGAGATGCTGCATGTCACAGAGGCCATAGTGTGACATTGGGTGGCAAGGGCCCACATTACTGCCACTTCACGAGGTGTGATAGTGCCTTGAGGTTGGTGACCTCTACCGACTAACAGCCCCGCTGAGGAACTGCAGCGCTGGAGGCAACAAACACACACACACATTCACACAAACAAAATAAATGCAAAGTCACAGTCACTCACACAAGCCGCCACCTCTATTACGATGATGTTTCCTATTATAGAAGCTCCAGTGACACCTCTATGTTTGTGCCGTTTTATGTAGTGAGAGCCAACGATTGAGTTAAACCCAATTACAAACTCATAATCAGCATGAGATTCAATCCCTCTGCAATTTGAAAACTGAGCCTGGGGAGTGTTTAATATTAATATATTTACGTGCGTCACAAGATTGCTGCTCCTTTGAGGGTGTGTGTGCATGTGTGTACTCATTGCCCTTGTGAGTTTTGAGCAGTGCAGATGATATGTGTCACTGCTGAGGACTGTGTCTTGTGTCTTTGAGTGGAGGTTAATGTCTCATTTCACAGGCTACGCCTCAGGGCTCGCAGCTGACAACACGATCTCTGGTGGTTTATGTGTATATGTGAATGTATGCATATGACTGGACTTGTTTTGAGTATACCCAGGCCAACTGGGTTCCTTGTCCTTGTATGAGCCGAGAAGGACTTTACATCACTGCCACACTGCTATTACACACATGGACCACTCAACCCTCAAATGGGATTCCCGGTTCTACACAATCTCTAATATAATGTAAAGGCTCAAGGCAGTTTGTGGCTGAACCTTGGAAAGTTTAGCTATATGAATATCCTTATTGGGAAGGTCAGAGTGGTTCATATGTGTCAGTTTTGATTAGCTAGCTATTTGGCCTATAAAAAGCAACCATTGCATCCTGAATGAAATACCTCTACAGTATATAGTATACAAAAAAACCACTAAAAGAGCAGAACCATATCAACAAGCGGATATAGTACATTCTAACTTTTTCACTGGCTTCTAAGTAAGTTCAAAATTCAGACGTGATTTCGGACACAAAACAGACTTTGTAGTGAAGTTGGTTGACGGGTACTTTTGCTTGTTAAGCTGGGCTGGGAGTGAACTAATCACCGGATTTGTGAAGATTTTTCAGTTCAGTTGCATCATGTCTTTCAAAGAAACTCAAAGTTTTGTTTGAGGCAAGTATCAGGTTAACTAGAGCATGAGCCACTAAATTTTGATTTATTTTTTTAAATAATCAATATGTTCCTGCTGAGAAAACTCCCTAAACTTTACTTATCTCCACTGTTGGTTAGGTTGGTCTGTTGGCTGATTTTAGAAGGTTTTTGGGCAGTCTTTAGCTAGCTTTACAAACTAGAGACCAGCCTGGCCAGGACAATAATAGCCCAGACAAACCAAACCACTATGAAAGCTAGCGACAACAAAAGCTGATATTGGTTTTCTCCTCACATTTTCTTTGTCTCAGCTGAAAAGTTGTGTTTGAATGCACCACAAAGGCTACAGCGAACGGCCTACTAGTATGAATGTTTTGTGCTTGTGTGAGAGAAAATAATGCTCCATTCCAGCAAGTATGTAATGTATGTAATAGTTTGGCTTCATTTAATTTAATAATTTGCTTCATTTTGTCATTCCTGTGTTCCTTCTTTTGCACTGTTTTGCTGAGAATAGCCAATCAGAGCGATCTCTTGTACCAATAGGCTTCACTTCCAACATGCTCAATCTGTTGAAAAAAAAAAAAAAAACACTAAGGCAGTCCAGCAGTGTGGAACGCACCTTAAAACAAGACTGAAATACTCAAAATGTTGTCTTTCGGCCTTAAAGGATTAGTTCACTTTCAATTTCCTTATCATTTACGCACCTCCATTTCACTGAAGATGCTCATGTCAAATATGTTTTTGAGGAAATCCTTCCAGGATCTTTTATTTATAGTGGACATCAGTGGGGACCAATAGGTTGAAGGTCCAAATTGCATTTTCAGGACAGTTTGAAAGGTCTCTACTCGATCCTTATATAGCGAAATGATCTGCCATTTCTCACATCCAAAGCTAGTGCAAGAAAACAATGTCTTTCTTTTTTTTTAGATGGTTTCTCTAGACAAGATCTTATTCTTTAGCTGGGATCACGTAGAGCCTTACCTGTGCCTTTAAAACCAGCTCAAACTAGCGAACACCAGCAAACCAGTTCTGGCTGATTAAGCACTTTTTCAGTGGCTTTATTACTTTTGGAGGAACAGAAATTCTATGCACATTTCCAGTTGTATCTTTAATGTTTTCAAAGCAGAAACAGTGATGGGTTGAGTGTGTCAGACACACACACCTTACCTGCCTAAGAATAAGAAAGTGCATAGAAACTAGTGTCTCAAACTTTAAGAAGAGTTTTCTTCAGATACATTCTGCTACATGAGATCCAAGCGTAGAGTTTGTCGTGAGCTTGTGAAGGTGTATGCAGCCGCCCTGCACACGCTGAGAAGAGTAGAACAGAACTGCAGTTCTGTTGAGCACTGATTGCCCGAGTGATATATTTGCTGCGTACACACACCAGACTTCCATTTGGCCCTTATCTGTCCTGAGTGTTTCATCAGCTCACAGAGAGAGAGAGAGATGGGGAAGGAAGAGGACATTAAAATATGTCCATAGGCGAAAATCACTCCAGGCTCTTAGCTGGGCTGAACAGTGTGTGATTAGAGCTGCATGGGGAAATGATGCAGTGGCTGAATTTTCCTCTCATCGAGTTTCCTCAGTGGGGTACATAACCCTCTACGTCTGTCCCTCCCACTCTTTCTCTCATTTTCTTCCACCCTCCCTCCATCCTCTTTCTCTCTCTCCTTGGCGCAGTGCAGTCAGCACACTGCATTACCTGTTCCAAAGCCACCGGCCCTGTCCCGCTCAGGGGAAAACCCCCCATTCCACCTCCATATATAGGGGGGCTGCCTTGGGCAGTGTGCCCACTGCATATATGAGGGTTTTAAATCTGCAGTATGTGTGTGTGTTTGCAGCCGCAGCAAATATTTGCCTTTGCACTATGAGTTTCGCCCGAGTCCATTTATTCAGCTTATCAGGATGTCCTCTGGTGAGAGAGCATTGTGTTGCAGTCGTTGTTCATTGGCTTCAATAACAGTGCCAATGCTGATGGACAGTAGAACAGATTCCACCGCAGGCTTTTAGGACTCTGCGTTTGTTTGAATGTTCACTGTTAATGAGCTTAGTATCTTAGTCAGATGTTTCCCAATCACCTCTACAGGAACCAGCTTGTCCAGTCAAAATAGTAGAGTGAGACTCCACAAAATGTTGTGAGGAAGTTTGATTGTATGGCTTACCGACCACAAATTTTCCCAGTAATTAAAGCATTTTGGCCATTTTTAGACACGTGTGCATCAGTTGTTTATACATTGAATTCGTTTTGGGCATTTGGACACGTTCCAATATTAGCTGTTAAAAAATTTTGTTAGCTGCCTACTTAGACACATTTCAGCATTTGCTGTGTTTCAAAACCCACTGAGATGTCCATTTAAACAGAATTAGTTGGCACACTGGAACATCTTGGCTTTATTGGACATTCAAATCTGTTTAAACACTAGCTGTTAAAGTACAACAACAAAAAACCTTCCTACTTAGTAATTTTTCTTACATACTTATATATGGCTGTCTAAACATTACTGCCTAATCCAGACTTGGCTCTGCAGGGGTGCTGGAGGGTGCTAACAAAATCAATAGCACCCTCAGTTAATGCTGTAATAATGGCATTTCATTGCAGATTTGGCAAACTTTCCAGTGCTTTATGGTTTGCACTCTGGAGATGAGTTTCTATTTCAGTGTAATTTTGCAATGTAGCCAATCACAGACGTATCTGTTGATTTCTTGAATGCAACAACCAATCAGAGGCATTGCAGTTTGAATCCACTTATCGCTCAAAACGGCTTAGGTGTTCGGCACAAATCATCTTGTTATAACAAAAAGTAAACACAGTATAAATAAGACAGACATTCATTATACAGCATAGAGAACTTCATTGATTATAACATAACTTTGTGAACTAATATGAATGGCTTCTTTTTTAAGTGATTTTAGTGCAATGTACGGCACTAAAATGTTTATAAACTTTATGTATTAAGGTTAGAGCACCTTCAGTGATTAGATTCTAGATCTGGGCATGAACTAAACTACGTTTTATGTTTCTATTTCTCTTTACTTAAGTAATTTAGAATTTGACATGTTTGTATTTTTGGCCTCTTTTGCCAAAATTGTCTACACGGAAAAGTTTCGAGATGACTGTTTAAACAGTGTTAGTGGAATGTTATCGTATGAAATTTAAGCAGTGTTTTATTGTAGTAAAAGCACTGAAACCACGTTAACATGTTTGCACAGCTAGACTGCATTTTTTGCAGTTTTATACAAAAATGCTGTTTAAGGACCAAGTAGGCAAGTTGCTAGGTTTTGAAACACAGCCTGTGTGTTTGTTTATTGATTTCTTTTAACAGAGACTGTGATTGGTTGTATTGCAGTGTCATGTTTTTACAGTACAGTATGTCAGCCCTCCTCTCTCGACGTGTGTATTCTCTCCACAGTGAGCGGGCAGGCTGATGAAAGCTGTTGTATGCTGTGGCATGTCTTAGTTGCATCAGTTTCTCGCTCTTACTTTGGGCTGCTGTTTGTGGTTTCAGAGCATCTTCGCCCAGTTCCAGTTCAGCAGCGAGAAGGTGCTCCCATCGGACGCTCTGCGCAGCGCTCTGGCCAAAACCTTCCAAGACGAGCAACGCTTCCAGCTGGGCATCATGGACGACGCGGCCGAGTGTTTCGTAAGACTTTTGTTTTATCCCCATTTCACCCTTTTCTTCCCCACTTTCTCCTTATAAGTTACTTTCTGTTTTTGCTGACACAATGATCAGCTTTCTCATCCCTCTTTCTCTCTCAGGCATTTCCTCCTCTCACCTCTCCTCAACCTTACTTTCGTCTCTCCTCGCGTCCCCTTTCCCATTTCTGTCTTTTTCCGCTCTTCTCTTGGATTTTGTCAACCTTGATCTCAGATTCCAGAGATGTTAGGTGTTGAATTTCAAGCACTGCTGCTTGTGCTCATCCTTGTGTGGTTTGAAGAGTGGTAGAAATGGAAACATGAAGTCTGAGCAGAGTAGGGAAAATAACTCCGGAGGAACGCAGACAGCTGAAGTTTGACAACTTTTTGTAATATTCATAAATTCCTCCATGTACTGAAGAAGATGTGTCTCGGTGACGTTTCTGGCAGGACGTGTTGGCGTATCTTTGATAAGTATATTTGATTCAAAATGGCTGGTTGATAGGATTCTCTGAGAATGCGATGAGACTTTAAATGAAACCCTCAGAGGTTGATTCATATTTAACTGTTCTTCCTTCTGTAACTGCATGTCTTTCTGTTTTTGGGAGAAAGATTTTGTCTACTATGTAGTATGATCTTATGTAAATTCTTACTGTGTTTTTAGAGCTTTCCAACATAGTGGATGTTTTGTCAAATCAATTCACATTTGCAAAAAAATAAATAAAAATACAATAGATTTTTTCTCAGAACTAACTTTTAGAACAAGTCTGGGCCATTGTACAGTGACTTTTAACCACCAGGCAAATTTTTTACAGCCAATTTCCTCAAGCAGAAAAGTCAAAGATAGTTCATCATATTTTGAAACATTATATCTGTTTTAATATGTAAAATGCTCAAAAAGAGCTAATGCACAAAAAAAATCATATATTTTTAAGACGTTTCTATCCAAAAACCTTTTGGGCCCACTGTATCTTTCTAGGATGAGGCAATTCTACAATGCGTTTTGACAAGCCCAGTAAAAATGTTTTTTATAAAAAAGTCCATTAAAAGACATTCACATTCATCAACTGAAATTCAAAAGAGCCATAACTACCACTCACAGGTCATTCTAGATTTGTGTGGACCTAGCATGTGGTTAAAATAGCAACTTGATAATCAAAAAGCAATGAAGATACATAGCACACACATGCTGTATGAAATACTCCATTTTAATTAGATCAAACTAGTTTGAAGTGCTGAATAAAATATCTTAATTGCACATTTTTACTGAGCTTGTCACAATGCATTCTAAGATTACCTCGTCCAAGGATACAAAAAAGGTCCCAAAAAGTTTCTACTCATTCTCATCAGAGAATCCATTTCAGTACTTTTTTTTTTTGTTAAGTTTTGTATTTGTTTCATTATTATCGGATATTTTTATTTTATTTATTTTATCAATCTTTGTATTGGTTTTGATATTTTATTTATTTATTTACTTTTTTACAATTACTTTAAAGCGTTTTAAACAATTTAAAATGTTTTCCAAAATTAAATTTCTCAGCATGTTCTAGTGTGATTTACCATGTATCAAAAACTAAAATAAAATAAGTTTTTTCTGCTTATGTTACTTTTTATTTCAGTTAACATTTTATAAAAAAAAAAAGGTTTTGTCTTTTTTTAACAATATCACCCAAAAGTGTTCAAGAACTGCTACATGGACTGCAATAAAGTGCCCACTTTAGATCAATTAAAGTAAAAGTAAAAATGTCTCACACTGAATCTAAGAACACTTTGTTGTTGCCCGTGTAGCGGAGCGGTTTTTAAGTGGACATTTAGATTTATGGCCATAGGCGTCATGGGCTTATGGCAGCAGCATCATGGGCATTTGGCAGCAGGAGTTGGCAGGTATATATACGGCCCCTGCTGTTCCTTTAAATGATCTCAGATAGCATCATTAAGGATGTGGAAGCTTTCTATAGGTCTTCCTGTACTCCTCAACCCACTCCTCTAATCCCCGGACCTGATTATTCGGCCCGGACCTGATTAAGGACCATAGATTGTGTTTATCTCACATTTATGTCCTTAAAGGACACACCGCGTGAGCATCAATACAGATAATTGCTTTTAAGCAAATAAGCAATTGAACGATCATTCACGGGCGAGCGGCTGAGCTGTCCAATCAAGATAGCTCGCCGAGAGACCCTGTGATTGGCTCCATCTTAAATACCCATTTATATGCAGCCAGTACTGTCTATGTCAGGGCTTTTCTGCCATAGATCTGTGAATGCAGCTGTGCTTACTCATAAGGTCACAAAAGACAGCATCATCAAAGTGTTATTTAGTTCAATTAGCACCTCGTCTGCAGTTCGGTAACAAAGGTCTGTTTTTGTCGTGGGCTCATTATTTTTAGCAGAGGATCTGTTGAATGGAGCTGCCATGATTTCTCCCATTTATTTGACTGCCGCATTTGCGAGGCAGACGTAGGCACGGGGCCAAAGAGCTCGGCGCGCCATCCGTCTCCGCTTTTAGACGCGACCCCTCTCCTCACGTGCACCAGACGACAGGCAGTACATTAGCGAAATGCCAACTCTTCATTTCTTCCTCGCTCCTCTGCACATCTGCAGCCCTGCATAAATAGCTGCGTTATTATCTGAGCAGGAAATGAAACGCTCCATACACTAATGATTTGTTGTGTGATACTCAATGAGAAGTGTCTAGCGGAGGGCGTGAGATGTGATATTTTTCAGAGTGAAAAATTAGGTTGAATGCAGTATGTGAAGAGTCTATTTACAAGCTCAGTGAACTCAGAGTTATGAGCGTTGGGAAGTAGATAACTAGCAGTACTTGTGGTAGTAACTTGCCTTTTTATATATTTTGTTTTGTTGTGTAACTAGCTTAACTGTTTCAAGTCCTTTAGAAAACTTTTTTGCAAAGAGTAGTATAAGATAATGCTGCTTTACTGATTTTTTTATAATATTGCACACAAAGCTTTTTAGCTGAGTGACATTGATAAAGTGTCCCTAATACTTTTGTCTTGTTGAAAAATATACATTTCGAACCACACAAACCATTTTTTGTTGAATATTTTAGCGGCTTTATTTCTTTACAATAAATGCCAAAATTAATGTATATTTTTTTCAGTAGCAGTGCTATAGCTACCTAAAACTGTTAAAGCTGAAAAGGTGAAAAAGAAACAAAAAAGGAATTATAAAAACATGGGTACTTTAAAATATCACTGTAAATACTTTAATACAATATAAAAGACTAAAAAAAAAATGTTGGTAGTTTTATTTTATTTTGAGAAAAACAATGGATAGATAGATAGATAGATAGATAGATAGATAGATAGATAGATAGATAGATAGATAGATAGATAGATAGATAGATAGAAGAAAGAAAGAAAGAAATTTTATTCAATTATATTACATTTCAGGATTGCCTGATGGGATGTTCTGTTTCCCTATACATTTTTTATTAGTTATATACTTATGTTATGAGTTTAATGCGGTCACATTTAATATTTTCATGTTTGGTAAACTGTGGTCTGATCATATTTATATAGAAATTATAATATTTATATATAAAACTATAAAGTTTTGTTACCTTAGATTTAATGAAAATGCTGTTCCTTAGTAATTTTATAGTGTAGATTGTTTTTTTTGTTTTTTTTTAAGTTGCAGCCCCACTATAGTTTAACTGTTTTGATTAAAAGTGAGTAGCATGTTGCTTGGGGAGCTTTGATTTTAAAGCCATTTCTCCAGCAGTGGTAGTTGTAGGGGTGTTGCAGGCGTGCTCCGCGGCTGTTAGCGAGATGAAAGGAAGGGAACTAGAGATTTGATGTATGGTCTTATTCACCCCTTTCACTTTCTCTCCCACTCCCTCATTCACCCTGTATTCCTTTGTCAGGAACTTGCAGCGTGATCGATTGATTTTAAATTTGTTCAGCCAGGGAATCAAAAGGATTCTTATGAAAAATAGATGTGTTGTTCTCACTTGATCAGATTAACGTGAAGTGAATGCTGACAGAGAAAAATGAATATAAGAGCCGGACCACACAACTCACTCGCTCTGACACACATACACAAACACCCGTTCAAAGATGCCTCGCTCTTTAAATGCTTCAGAAATAACCAGCATGCTGTATTGCACTGGAGCTAAACATCTTGTTCCAGAATTGTTTATCAGAGCCAGATCAAAGGGATGAGAAAGCCAATGAGCTCACACACACACAGACTTACATTTACTAGAAAAGATCCAAACTGTCTGTGTTGGTTTTCTTCAGGAGAACCTCCTGATGCGGATCCACTTCCACATCTCGGACGAGACCAAGGAGGACATCTGCACAGCCAAGCATTGCATCCCACATCAGAAGTTTGCCATGACACTTTTCGAACAGGTTGGAGGAAAATATTACATTTTTAATGTATTTGGTGTGCATTCTAATGGTGCATTCTAATTGTGTTTACTCTCTCTTCCAGTGTGTTTGTAATAACTGTGGAGCCACTTCGGATCCTCTCCCCTTCATTCAAATGGTGCACTACATCTCCACCACCTCTCTCTGGTAAGTGGAGGACCACGTTTTCATATCTACAGTATATATGTTTTTGCTCATAAGACTAATTAGCTCGGGAGTTAAGTATTGTAAAAGAAACGCTTGAGGGTAAGTTTTACTAACACCTTGCGTCTACACAAACCGTCTTTTGCCGTTAAAATAGTACTGTCAGGTTTTACTAAAGACTGTAACGCTGAAAAGGCATGGACACAGTTATTTTTGCTCCTGACCTTAATAAATATGCATTTGTAGGAGTTTCAGAAGCAAAATTTATGGGATGAGAGTATTCAAATGAATCACGTTTTCACCAACTTCTCTTGAACCTTCACTTTTTGGCCTTCTGTTCTTTTCAACGTACTGTGGCTTGTTTATTTCTTTATTCTTTATTTGTTATTATGCTAATTTGTACGGCGCATAGTATTTTGCGTTAGTTGAGATGTTGCTTCTGTATTCTTTAATTTGCGCGTCGTAATATCCACACTCATCTTCACTCTTCACTCTTCACTCTTTTCAATTTTCCCTGTTTAGTAAAAATAATTGCCATAATTGTCTTACTCGAGAGCCCAGTGAAGTGTTGATTTTCCATTCTTCATTTACCCTCTCAAATCCTGAACCTTTTGGCCATACTACCGCAGACCATTATGTCTTATCCTTCACTATGTTTTGGCTCAGTTTGCCTTGCGCTGCAAAAATGATGGATACTCTCGTGGTTGAGGGTGATCTATTGGGACTTAGTGGGGTGTGCGACCGTGTGTACGCCATTTAGTGGTGGAAACGGACGATTGTGGCTCCTGTCACTTTGATGTTGAGTGAGGGCTTCGATTTACACATCAGACTGGGAACTGAAGGTAACTTCCACAGTGTTTATCGGGTAAGTGAGCCACCAGCTCTAACTGAATGCTGAAGCCGACCTGCTGGGCTGGAATGAGGCTCTATATCACGGGTTATTAGCTGTCATCGTACATATCAGACCCGTGAGAGCCATCTGCTAGAGCTATGTAAAGGAAATGTGCCCTCCCCAAACCTCTCCCTCATGTCCTATTCTCCCAATCTAGTGTATAGATTGTTACACACGTACAACCTTCATCTGCCATATATGTCTTTATCCATCCCCTGTTCCAACATATAAATTCTAAGTATTTGCACAGAGAACTACTCTTATAGCTTCCTGAAAATGTCCTTACTGTACCTGCTGTATTTCATTGTTGTGAGGGTTCCTCGACTCATCTGGTGTTTAGACCATGAAAATACCATATCTCCAGAGCACACAGATAGGAGATTACCCTTCACTCCCTAAAGAATCTTGTCGTCAGCCCCTTTCACAAGACATCAGAAAAAATCTGTATCAGCATTATGGCCATCAGATGTTCCCACATCATTCCGAATTTCATTTCCTCAATTTATTATTATATATTATTATCATTGAATAGTTTGAACACCCACTAAGACCCTGACTTATGAAGATCCCAAATAAAGGCTACTAATGTGTCGTCTGTCAATGTGTAGTAAGGTAGGGACGACTGATTGCATATACTGTAATCTCATGTCACAGCCACAATACTAACATGGTGTTTAATTATTTTAAACTAAAGGGATTTTCTAATTTCCTGAGAGGTAGTGGGTTTGAACATAAACTGTTCGAGTAAATATAATTACATTTAAATACATAATACATTTGTATTATATATGTAATATATTTTTTTTAAATTCTAAAAGGATTAAAATATATATTAAATGCATTCTTATTTGTTGATGTTTTTCATACCTCTTAGTACATGAAACTTTAAAAGTTGGATGTTTGAATCCCACGAAAGCACTCAAGGATCTGTTATGACAAGCTGAAAAAAAACCTAAAAACACAGATTTAGACGTCTCTTATTGATTTCTGTATCAGATATGAAAGCAATTCTCCATGGTTGAAAATTGATCATGGAAATTCGTATTAATATGTATTAACCTTTACCAGTTCAAACAGTTCGCTGGCTTTGCATTGCACATAAAAACATGCCATCTCTCTCTCTTCTCTTAGGCTCACACACACTCCGCAGTAAATCGTGTGCTTTGCCACGTGGCAAACTGTGTGGCAGTAAATGATAGTACAATGTGTTCCTTCACTCCTGGATGCATGTACCCCTGTACAGCCTTGAATTCTCACAGGGTGGTTTTCATATGAATACACACACTCTCAAACTCACACCAAAAAACAAAGACTGCGCAATATACTCAAAATCCTAACTCAGTGTTTTTCATCCAGAAACAAAGCTGCTAAACCAAGCTCGCACACATCATGGAAAACAATGGAACGCGTAGCATTTATTTATTTCTCTCTTTTGTGAAACAGATCGGACAGGTTTATCTGCACCGCAAGGCTTACATTTATCATTCTGAAAGAACTGATTTGCAATCCTACACTACAAACTACACATCTACCTAAGTGTGGCACATTTGGGATTCCAATGAAATGCACATCCAAATGAAATGCATGTTAAACTTATCACATACACAGTTTTATTCAAGGTTTGTTTATTCATTTGTTTGCCAGGTCGCATTTGCATAGAACTCTATTGCAGTGCAAATCACACCATACTTTTTTAATCACACATCTTCCATGAGCATAAATAGATAACTAATTAAATAGAAACCTGAATAAATAAAGCTGTAATGCCAACAGTGCAACTTTTTAATAATTACAACAGCACGCCTATAACATAAAGTGGTTTAGACGTCAATCAGATATTTTCAGTAGCATCAATAAATTAATTTTGTGCAAATTATTCGTATTACCATCAAATGTCACCCTCTGAATGATAATGCATGCAATAAATTATATAGATGGATGGATATGCAGGAAACATGCCAGAAAGGAAAAAAGATGATCCCATCCACCCTCTTAACATCATTATTAATGTGTTGAATTTGATGAGTGGTAATCTGAGATCCTAAACACTGCATGCTAAACAATGTAAAGCCTGATTCAAGGTCAAAGTGGCTATTTCAGTACATTAACTGTTTAATTGCGAAAAGAGCAGAACGTTTAACATGAAAAAGAACAGTTTTTGTGTCCAAGTAAAGCACACTGAATAATGCTGAAAGTAAGACAGCGAGAGAAAGGGTAGACCTGTCTGTCTGATGCAAATTACTGTCTGCATATAGGTTGTATTTAGCCCTCAAGGGACTGTCTCGGCACATTTCCTCCATGCAGACATGCTGACAGACGCTTCATGTGTGCAGATATGCTGCATGTCAAATGGATGCTATCACGCTTAGCTTAAGGAAACATTAGCCAGTAAAGTACGCTGATTTCTGCACAGGCCTGCGGCTTCTGTCCTGATGGAGACCATGTGGAGATGGAACAGAGAATGAGTGCTGCTACATTAGTTTCTGATGTCTTCCAGGGAATAGTGATCTACGGACAATATATAACATCTGTGAAGACTGAAGTTTTTGGGCAGTTGAAAAAATGCAACACTGAGCTGTATTATACTTTTAACTGTGGTTCGGTATTATTGTATGGTGAGTTGCGTGTGTATTTCCTGTCGGTTGTGCTTACACTGGTGCTTGAGGACACGTCTGTCTCTTATTCCCTCTGCTGCAGTAACCAAGCTGTGCGAATGCTGGAATGTAAGGAGAAGCCCACGCCTGACATGTTTGGAGAGCTTCTCCGCAACGCCAGCACCATGGGAGACCTACGAAACTGTCCGGTGAATACATGCTTACACACACGTCTAGCTACTGTTTTTGTCTACCTTGCTTAACATAAAATCTTCATATCTGTTTTTTTAGATAGTTTAATGTTTAAGGAATTTGAGTAATAGCTCTATGGACCACCTACAAATCAGTGTCTGGTGCTTGAGAAGGTGGCCACAGCTTGATGACTGTGGTGGCTCTGGATATGTGGTTGATTTCATTACCGATTCAAGGGACTGGAACGTTTGCGGTTGACCAGAAAAATGTTGCGAGGCGTACTGATTTTTCTCACGAGAAAATGAAGAGAATGTAAAAAAAAAACAAGACACCTTGAAATTATACATATATATTCTAAGACACTGTGGAGTGCTAGGTGAGACATGAAACAAGTATATTGAGGACTAGAAGTAACATTTAAAATAAAATAGATGCTTTCTTTTGTTGTTTTGTCAAATGCTTTTGTATGCCATTGGACAGTTAGGTTTTATCAGAATTAGTACTCTCAAATGATAAATTGTGATTAATTACTTCCAAAAAAAAGTTAATTTGCGTAATATTATGTTCTTGTGTATGTAAATACACACACATACAGTAACATACTATATGAAACATACACAGGCATGTTTATGTGTTTATATGTGCAGGTGCATCTCAATAAATTAGAATGTTTTGAGCCAAAATACCAAAGAACCAAAGACTTAAACTACTTCAGTTTGTGTGCATTGAATTTATTTAATACACAAGTTTCACAGTTTGAGTTGAATTGCTGAATCAAATAAACATTTCTATGACATTTATTGAGATGCACCTGTACGTGATAAATATACACAGTAAACATGCAAATATTATGTGAACAAAATTTATTTAGGATGCAATTAAAGCGCTTTTAATCATTTGGAAGCACTACTCAAAATTACATTTAAATTGTATAAAAAATATATTTTTTTAATTTAGCATTAATTAAATGAACAATTTTAAATATGTCAATTTATTCATTATTGTCAGTGTATAAGTGATTTATTTATTCACGTTTTTAAGTTCAAATCTTTGAATCTTTAAATTTATAAGTTTCACTCCTAGTCCTCCATACTGGCACAGCTACTTTGGAAATCAAATGTCTGGGGCACTGCTGGAATATACAGTTTAGCTGATTGATTTGGCCAATCGGGATAATGTCTTCCATAAAGTGTGTAATATTGTTCTTTTAAAATAATAGCCTAATTTTCACCATCCAGTCAAATCCCATTGGATAAAATACTTTCAATAATCTGTCACTTAGATTGAATTTGCCCGTTAACTTGATCTTCACCCAAGTGATTTAAAACAAACCCTTTTTCTAGCCACCCAGATACTCATTTAAGCTCTGCTGTTCACGTGGAAGCATAAAGACCGTCTGTTCTTTGCCCGAGAGAGTGTTTTGCTCACTGCTCCTCTCCTCTTTACAGATGACAGACCCCTAACACACACACACACACAGTCCTACCCTATTACACACCAGCTGCCGATCAGCTCTTACCACACACTGTGCACCCTCACCCCCGCCACAGGAGGCAGATGATTTCATCAACCCAAAACACGCTCCAGCATCATTCGACGTGCTTACGGAGAAACCCCGTGTCAGCTCTTTACAGTCTGCTCCGTACCAAATCAGCGAAATGACTCAAAATTCACTCGTGCCCAAGTCCATGCTTTCATTTTCAGTGATTTTCCATTTGTCGATTCCCTAAAATGGCTTTATTGAAATGCAGCTGAGATGGGTAGTCTGTAACGTCACTGCTCTTTAGAAGCTTAGTCGTCTGGCCCTGAAAGCATGTGTTTGTCTGGATTCCCAGCGCTTGGCAGGACAGACTGCGGAGCTGAGGCTAACAATGATCTCTAATGGGACACTGTGTGTCTGTCTCAAAGCTCAGCAGTGCTGCCGCTGCTGGCTGTTCATTGGCTGCCTCGCTCGTGTGTGTTTGTCTGTGATGGAGCGACTGAGGCGGTGAGAGAGAGAGGCTGGTTCTGAGAACTGGGCTCTTTGTCTAATCCCTTCCTGCCCAGGTCTGATGCCAGCCTGTTTGCCACCCCGCTGCCCGCTCCACAAAAGCAGTGCCCAGCTAGGTTTTTGTACACTGAGGGAAGGGGTCAGGCTGGCAGTGGTGCTCGTCGCCAGAGCCTGTTTCCGTATACCGCTGCCAAAGTGCTCGACGGAGGGCGGTGACTCAAAGAGCACAGCTAGAACATTGGGTGCCGAACATAAGGCCCTGCTGGACCGTGTTGCCCTGTTTGAAGCGTTCCTTTCATCTCTCCTTCACCTTTTCTCTCTCTCGCACACACATGCACATGTGATCAAGATGCCCTCTTTTTCGTTTCAGAGTAACTGTGGCGAGATGTTGCGGATTCGCCGGGTTCTCATGAACTGCCCGGAGATCATCAGCATCGGCCTGGTGTGGGACTCGGATCACTCTGATCTTGCCGAAGACGTCATCCACAGCCTGGGCACGTGCCTGCGGTTGGGTGATGTAAGACTCTTGCATGCACGGACAACACACTATCACTGTTCCTTTTTGTCACCACTTCGGTGCAGTAACCTTGAGCTTCCAGCTCCCTCTCTCTTATGCACAGTTCAGGACAAGAGGAGGAAACACAGTGTACTCTTTGTCACATTCAATATCTCTATAGCCCCACTAGTGTTACAGCGTTCTCACATCAACTTCACAGGCAGGGTTGTGTGCCATTCTGTGTCGCACAGAATGTAGAACTTGAATTTAAGTGCATAGAGGATAGAATGATATTTAAAGAGACTAATATATCAAGTGTTTTCATACATACAGCATATGGAGTAATTGCTTTCTTTCACATATTAAATGCATTTTAAAATATGTTAAAATATATTTAAAAATCATGAATTATAGTTTTACTACTTTTTTTAATCAAATAAATGCAGGCTTGGTGAGAATAAAGAGAGTAAATGATAATAATTCATATTATGATTATAATAATATTTTTTATCTTAATATTATATTTATTGCATTTTTATTCATGTTAGCAGTCAGAAGACTTAGTTTACCAAAATGTTATTATTTACTATCAGAGCATAATATTTAAAAATAAATAAATTAAAGTTAACGGAATACATGTTATGAAGTAAGCAGATTATAATTTTAATGTGACTGTTTCTTTATTTTTATAAATTGTATTTTATATTTTGAAATCTATTTTGATTCCTGTCTTTTAAACTTGAAATTAATATTTATCAAGAAATAAATGGGCATCTGCCCATTATTGGTATAATTATATTTCTTTGATAACATAATTAAATTGTTCTGTTTATTTTTTTTTTTTTTTGTTGCAATTCAATGTATTGCATTTAAATGGCATCAGTTACATCTAATTCAATCTTGTGTATGTATGACCAATTCCATTCATGACCTGAAAGAGAAACAATTCTTTGATACATTTAACCTTTTTTTGTTTAGACATTCTCTCTCATGATCACTGTGTTACATTATTTTGCTCAAATGTTTCAAATTACTCACATGATTATGTTGAAACTATTCTTATTTAATTTTGAATATATCAGTGCTGACAAGTCAATAGTAATAGTTATAATAGTACAATTTTTCACTGCAGAATAGTATGAGTAAACCCGAAATCCTGTTGGTCCTCACAGTCAATTCTCTCTTTATGCGCCCGCCCTCCAGCTGTTCTACCGTGTGACGGATGAAAGGGCCAAACAATCGGAGCTCTACCTTGTGGGCATGGTTTGCTACTACGGCAAGCATTACTCCACCTTCTTCTTCCAGACCAAGATACGCAAGTGGATGTACTTCGATGACGCACATGTGAAGGAGGTAATGACGTGTCTGTCTCTGGCAGCTGATTCTAGTGTTTCTAATTGTGAATGGAGTGTACGGTTAACTCTGAATGTACCAAACCGTCACAGATCGGACCTAAGTGGAAGGATGTGGTGTCGAGATGTATAAAAGGCCACTACCAGCCGCTACTGCTGCTGTACGCTGACCCTCGAGGGACGCCCGTGTCATCGCAGGACATGCTGGCAGCACAGCTGGACCTGCACCACAGTAGCAAGGCTGGCTATGACAGCGAAGACTCCGGTGAGAATAAGTGGAAGTGAGAGGCGGGACGGAGAGGTAGAGGGTTAAACAAAAAAGAAACAATACTACTTCTCATTGTTTGTACTTAGAATCGGACAAAACATAAAACATCATAATAGTGGACAGTACTAAACCAGAAAGTTTTTTTTTTTATTCAAAAACTGTTTAGTGTATTTAACTGTATCTGGTGCATTCATGAGAGATGTAACAATGTCTGTATAACCCTTTGAATCAGATCTTTTCATCAGATGAATCAGATGATCTTGTCCATTCATGCAATGGCCTGATCTGGTTACAAAGTTCACAACTGAGTCACCTAGCCTTGCAGCAATTCTTGAGTTAACAGTTCACTGGAGAGGAATGTTTTCAGCAAATTTCATTCATTTCATATCACACAGTGTTCTAATATGACTTTAAATCAGTGGTTCCTAACCTTTTTGATTCCATTGTTCCCAAAGGCCCCATGACTGTTACATGAGTTCTTCATGATTTTCTCATTAGGATTAAGGATTTGGATTTTCAAATGTATTGCTTACAATTTCTATACAATAAAATACTTTAAAGCATTGCATGCACATGCAAAATGTGTATATATATATATGAGAAGGCCTAATTTTTTTAAAAACTTTTTTTATTAGTTTTCATGGCTTCCAGGTCTTATAACAACACTTTTAAAAATTAGGCCTCATACAGTATTCCCTATCTGAAATTCAAAGGGTGAATTATAGTAATAAATATCTAAGTTTTACTTTCTTTTCTGTATATTAATGGTTATTTTTTCCTATTCTTAATCATTTCAAATCACCTTTATTGTCCTTTGGAAGTTTGCTGAGGCCCCCTAGTGGGACCTGGCCCATTGGTTAAGAAGCATTTATTTAAAAAACTTTTATAGCCCTTCAGAGTTTAGATAAAACCCTAATTAAACACACCTGATCCAACTAATTAAGTCCTTCAGGCTTAACTGAAAACTGCATAGTATGTGTGTTGGAGCAGGTTTGGAACTAAACTCTGCGCCTCTCCGGCCCTCCAGGATATTTGATAAAACCTGTGCTAAATCATATTGACAAAGTTTTTGCATTCTTTTTTGAATCCTGAAAGGTTCAGTCCACATTAATTGTGAGTGTATCATAAAGTACATTCAATACACTCATCCTTCCACAGGTTTTGAATGTAGATTTGAGGATTTAAATTTTTGATGAACTATCCCTTTAAAATCTGACCTTTGAGATGTTGCAGCTGGACAGCTGAAGTTAACTTTCTCTATTTCTAAATGCCCTCTGTGCTGTTGCTTTTTTTTGTCGTCAGGGAGGGAGCCCTCAATTTCAAGTGACACACGCACAGACTCTTCCACAGACAGCTACAGCTACAAGCACTCTCGATCACACCATGAGTCCATGGCCTCCCATTTCTCTTCTGACTCTCAGGGAACTGTGGTGTGTAATCAGGACAGCAGCGGTTCCCAGAACAGCATGGACACTGCAGGTACTTTAACAAACACAGGCGTTCTCTAATATAAATTCCACTGGCAATTGCGTCATGCTGAGTCAAACTGAGAAAGCATGTGTCCTATCAAATTTACTACTTGAAACTTTTTCATAAATGTAATTTTTTTTTCTTCAGGGGAGGTTCTTAAAGACCAGGCCACTCCTCTTTGTACGCTGAGACCCTCTTCTACTGGCCATCTGCAGGACTATAAAGAGACTGTAAATATGATCCACAGCAGACCCCTCTCATCATCCTCTAGCTCAGGGGTGGGCGGCTCGGAGGCTGGGGCGCGGGCGAGGGATTGGGAAGACGAGAGCACCAGCAGCGAGTCCAAGTCCAGCTCCAGTGGAGGGCGTTATCGGCCCACATGGAGACCCAGAAGAGAGGCTCTGAACATTGACAGCATCTTCAGCCGGGAAAAGCATCGGCCGGCCGGCTATGCCACTCTCGGACCTTCCCCGCTGCCGGAAGACCCGATGTCACCAGGGCACAGTGAGCTGCTCTCAGGGGCTGCGGCGGAGGGGTCCAACACTGCAGCAGCAGAAATGGGGGGCATGACCGATGGCTCAGGGGGCGTGCCAGAAACGGAAGTGGAACATCTACCGATCCCACCACCTTTAAGAGGCGTGGAACAGCAGCCTCGGCTGATCCAGAGAATGGAGAGCGGCTACGAAAGTAGTGAGAGGAACAGCAACAGCCCCATCAGCATGGATATGCCTCTCAGTGACAACCCAAGCACCAGTGCTCACAGGTAACAGTGATGTGCAGTCCATAAATTGTGAATGCTCTGCGTAGTTCATGGACTGGCTTATCAGTATTACATTACTGTATTCCCTTGTCATGGTGTAATATGAAGCTCACATGTAATATATGTATATGTCACATGTGTGTAATGGTCTGGAAAATCTAATTTCTGTAAATCTGTGCGAGTTATGGGATTCAGGTGAGCGGGTCCACAACAGCTTTGGCATTTATGCTCTGTTACTGTGAATCATCATTATTGTTCTGTGTTTTCATTGGTTTGTTGGCACGTGGGTGATTTTATGTGCAAGAAATGCCGTCCACAAATTGCTCGTCCAAGGAGAAAAATGTGCTATTGCTGCCAGATTACCAAAAATCACACTGTATTTGGGGAAAAGCTAACTTGACTAAAATTTATATCTAAGTTTTACAATATGTGACCCTGGATCACAAAACCAGTCATAAGTAGCATGGGTATATTTGTAGCAATACACAAAAATACATTGTATGAGTCAAAATGATTTGAAAGTTTTAGGTAACGACCACATTCCATGAAGATATTTAGTTACATATATAAATATATGAAAACTTATTTTTTTATTAGTAATAATATTACCAGAGTTTGTAAATTATAAAATGCCAATAATTTAATTGTATATTTCATGAATATCTGTCCTGGCCTTAAAGTTGTAGTACACACTGGCAAATTTACCACAAAGACATTGAGAACCACTCTCATGATTCGTGACTGAATGGCATATGCTCTTTTCTGCCTCAGGGACAGCGGCAGTAAGAGACCCGTGACTTCTGGGCCCTCCTGGCGCACAGTGCCCAAATCCAAAAGCAGCAGTGCCATCCTGCAAGACCTCAAATCACCCACCTGGAGCAGCAGTCCACTGAGTTTGGGTGAGTCACCACCGGTCTTTGTCTATGTGCATTAACCCACTATCGCTACAGTACAAGGTGTTCATTTCAAGTATTTAACTAGGATACGAGTGTTACTGTTACTTATTTATGCCTTTGTGTATGTGTAGGAGAGGGACGCAGCGAGCTGGATGAATTGCAAGAGGAAGTTGCTCGCAGAGCCAGGCAGCAGGAGCTCCAGAGGAAGAAGGAGAAGGAGAGAGAAGCAGCACAGGGCTTCAACCCCAGACCCAGCAAGTTCATGGACCTGGACGAACTTCAGCACCAGGGTAAATGTCACACAGGGCCAAACAGCAGCAACCAAATGAAAGGAGCTAGAAATTGTGTTTAAAGGGAAAATCCCTTCTAATCCCTTCTACAAAAAATAGAAAAATCTTAAAATAGCATGAAGTGGTTAGTCGGTTTCTTAGCCTTGCTAATCTGGTTAGGCTGGTCTGTTTTGATGGCTTTCTAGGGATGTACAATAAATCAATGTCATGTAGATCATCTATTGAAGTTAGATGTTCTGTTTAATGACTGGCTAAGAAGTTTCGATCGGTTTTTGATGGTTGATGGTTTTCACCTGGTCATGGCTGACCAACCAGCTAAACCATCTTAACACCTAACATAACACACTTAACATAACTTAGCTATGCAGGAAGACCAGCTAGACTAGCAAACCACTTCAGGCTAGTTTCCAGTGATGCCCAATACGTCAGTACTATATGGATATTGATTGATATTAGAATATATTCATTGATTTTTTTTTTAAGATGGTCTGATTTGATGCTTCTTAGGGTTTTGCATACTTTTTACTGACCTGGACCGACCAATCAGCTTAAACAAATTAATACCAGCTTGGCCATACTTTGAGACCAGTTAGACCAATTTAAGAACAACAGATCAGTTTAAAGTGCCCCTATTATGACATTTCCAAAATTGTCTTTCATGCTGTGTGTAATGTAGCTCTTTGTGAATCTAAACAATCTGTAATGTTGTAAATCCGAAAGTGCATGATAAATAAAGTTATTGTCCCCTCAAAATAAAGAATTGACTCTTTAAAGTTTAAATGAGTCATTAGTAATCCCTTTTCCGTCACAGCATAACATATTTGTATAATTCTCGCCCTTGTTGTACGCTGGCCTGACGTGAACAATTTGACCCTCATAGACGGTAGGGGTTTAGAGAGATTAAATAAATTTAATAGATTTAATAATTAAAAAGAGAATAAATCTTAGAACTGCTTCAAACTAATCATTTGAGAATTGCTGGAAAATATGGTGATGTTAATGCATTTTGGAAAACAAAAATGTTTTTTCACCTTGAATGCATGTAAACCTGTAGGAGAATATTAGAAGCTTTAAAAATGGCATAATTGGGGCACTTTAAGATTTTCTAAGATCAGCAAATGACTTTCATTTTTTCATTCATTTTTAGGGATGCACGGTTTATAAAGTTAAAAAAAAATGAATATTTTTCTTACACAAATGAATCTCTTCAGAAGTGTGTTTTTATTATGGTTGTATTTGTCTGAAGGCAGAAAGTCATATATACCTAGGACAGCTTGAGTAAGTAAATCATGGGGTAATTTTCATTTTTAGGTGAACTATACCTTTAATGCTTCTAGGGTGGTTGTTTACATACATTGACCTAATCAGGCTAACTTGACCATGTACTGGGAGACCAGCAAACCAGTTTAAACCTTCAAAGACCAGAAAACCAATTTAGGCTGGTTTAAAAAAAAAAAACATTTTTCCTAGCTTGGATAATAATGAACTTTTTTGTGTTCTTAACACTAATTCAGTGTCTCAAGATCTTTTAAATAATAAAATATTTAAAATATCAATGAAACACCATGTGCTATAATATACAAATTGTAAATAGGGGCCATGGCATCTAAAATGCACCTATGCACTCAAATCATACATTTAATCGTGAATCTCAGTTCTCCCTAGTCAGCGTGCATGATGTGTGTACAAACATGTCAAATTGTGTTTGAGTTGTATTGGTGGAAGTCATCAGACTGTGTGCGCTTGTGTGTCAGTGGACGTCTTTATTCCTGTAAGCCGTGCAATGGTTGTGAGTGGCGTGTTCCCGGGAGCGGTGTTTGTGTGTGTGTATGAGCGTGTTCTCAGAGGCCTGGCCTTGGTGTGTTAATTGCAGGGAAGGGGGGCAGTTTTGAGCACTGCCTGGCGGAGGCTGACTCTCTCTTAGAGCAGTCGCTGCGCCTGGAGCAGGCTGGGGATACAGCTACAGCCCTGGCGCTCTCCCACCACGCTGTGTGTAAGTAATTCTAACCTGCCTCTGCTTGCTACGCCCAACTCCTCCGCTCTCTGCTCGGGTAACCGTCACTTACCCAGTATATGCACTTTCTAGGTTCGTTTGGTAAGAAAGCGGCTCCCGAAAACATTCATGTCCTTGCAACTTGACACAAACCCACCAGTAATACCCCAACACTGCCTTCCCTTCCTGCAGCATCCTGTGTGTGCTTCTGTTTGTCTTTCTGTGTGTCTTTATTCTTGTTTGTGTGTGTGGCATATTATTTGTCATTATCCTGTCTATGTTTTGTCTAGGGATGCACAGTATATTGGTATTAATTGATATTTTGTCCTTTTTTTCCAAAAGAAAATAGATATTTATTTGTTCATGGTAGTTTCCCTTATTTTTTTAAAAGGTATAGTTAAAAAATAATAACATTTACTGACAAATCACTCAAGCTTACTGATATAAAAAGTAACTTTATTTGGAGTGCTACTTTTGCACAATGCACATTTCTTAATATTAGGCCTAAAATGTGTTTTAATGTCACCATTGGTAAGGATTGTTTGTTTTTTGAATAATATCAAGAAATGCAGGATATTTAAAGTATACTTAAAGTATACTTGTGCTAAAGTGAAACTATTATAATACATTACACTTCAGTATATCTTTAGCTGCACAATTAAAGTGCGTTAAGTACAAAATTAGTTGTTCTAATTTAGTAGACTTTAATTATACCAGTTTAGTATACTAATAGTACAATTGCAGAGTATTTTTCTTTATTAAATATGTGCTATAATATGTAAATGTATTCGCACTAATAATTTAACAACACTGTAATTGTAATTTTTTACAAATCTCAGAATAAATACCCATTTAAACTGTATATTCTAACACTTTGCTGCCTAAATGAACTTGCAAAAACTAAAAGCTTTACTTTAGATACTAGTATTTTTGTAACAATTTACACAAAATAGTTTAGTAATTGATAACATCAAAATAATCTTCTGCATATATTTTATTTTTATTCTTTTTAATGTTTACTTTTTAACTTTTTAATAAATGTAATTTTATTTTTCACTGTTTATGTTTCTTTATTCTACTGTAATATTCGGTGCATCCCTGTTTCTCTTCACTTAGTGCTGTGATCAGAGTCACCATTTGCACAGATTTCCACAATCTGATTGGATGACTGAGCATGTGGCTTGTTGATTGTTAATACCGCTGATAGTGGTGTGCTATTGAAAAGCGCTCGGCTTTGGCCATTTGAGAGTCCCAAACTGTGCCAGACAGAGGCTGGAACAATTTTAATCCTTTTTTTTTTTTTGAACATTTTGTTCTGTGTGTGAGCCCTCCATTTGGAACACCACTTGAATGGGCCTCACCCACAGCCACACGCGAACTTAAATCCATTCCGGATTCACCATCATAACATTCCCGACCTCTATAAACCCCTTTTGGTGGAAGGATTGGATTGTGATTGTGCTTTGCCGTCGTGTGAGGATACTCCCGCGCAATCCTGTCTAAATCTCTCAGCACTCTCCAAATTAAAACAAAAAAGGTGGCTGTGTATCTCGCACTTACCTGGAAGAACAGCGTTTTTTGTCCGAAGCGCTGGCATACCTGCTTGAATGATTAATGAGTGGAGAACAATTTCAGCCATGCAAAACTCTCCACAAAGCTATTTATACCTATCCAGGTCGGCAAACCCTCCATCTCTGTCTTGCTTTGCTCACGGTATGCGTGTATATGTGTGTGCATGTCTGTATATGAAAGACGCAGCTCTAATATATATAAAGGGAAGACAGCTTTTGTAAATATTTCCACTCGTCAGATCCCCGCAGACCTTTCACTGTCTCGTCGAGAGGGATCCGATTTGGCCCAAAGCGCATACAGGCCTCTAAAATCCACTGGCAGCCTATAAGGTCATGCCTTCACTATATAAAAGAATAGTTTCCTGTTCCTCTGCCCAAACGAAAGCAACGCCTGCCACAATCTTGCAATCCATCACTGGTTTCGTGTGTGTCTACGTGTGTGTGTGTGTGTGTCTGCCCTGGCTGTCGCCCCTGCTTCCTGTGTCTTCGGTCTGTGGTGTCCCGTCCTAAAACTTCCCCCTTTGCATCTCCCAGAATGCCGTCAGCTCCTTTTCAACCCATTGTAAGCGCTGCACGTCATCTGCAGTTAAAGCTAGCTCAAGCGCAGCTGGTGTTGACAGCAGTAAATGTTCTGAAAATAGCATTTTTATGATAGGCAGAATTAATGCTAAACCAGACTTAAACGAAACAGGTTCAAGGGAACCATGGCAACACTAACCTCCCATGCGGTTTTCCATGTTACAGTCCCAGACGGAGAGCAACCAAATCAACTGTTTCCTAATGCGAACTCATTTTTGGGATGCAATTAAGAGTTAATCAGTGTGATAGATCTCAACATGTTGTTTGGTACACATTGCGAAAAAGGGCTTAAAAGCTCAATCACAGTCTTTGGTTTCTCTCTTGTCGTTCAGCAGAGCAGCCCAGTGCTTCCCCATGTTATGATCTTTCAGAACTCTGTTTATGTCACTCATTGTGAATGGGTTTGTTCAGTAAGCAAAATACTGCACAACAGCAGGTGATGTGTTTTTTAAAAAGGCAGCGTGAAAATGATTGAACTCAGGGGTGTCATGAACCTGTTTGTTTCAGCAGATCTGTAGTTTAATGTGGAAGGGAACGTGAGTTCAAATTCCGATCACAGAACATCATTGTTTTTGCTGTAAATATATGGTAATGTAAAAAAAAAGGACATTTAAAAAACACTACATAATGAAATAATATATTACAAAACGAAATAATAATAATAATAATAATAATAATAATAATAATTATTATTATTATTATTATTATTATTATTATTATTATTATTATTAATTTAATTTATTAATTTATTATTATTATTGTTGTTGTTGTTGTTGTTTAATTCCATGTATGTGTATAATAACCTTTTAAATACACAAGTTAGAACATAAAACATTTTGAAGAGAAAACTTAAGACATCATAATTAATATATAAATGTATTATTGCTATTATTATTGTTGTTGTTGTTATTATCATTGATTGTATTTGTATAACAAATTTTTAAGTTTGAAAATAAAACATTTTAAAAGAGAAAACACAAAACAAATATTTTGTTTTAAACAATTATTATTATTATTATTATTATTATTGTTGTTGTTGTTGTTGTTCCTGTTGTTTAATTCAAAATGTATTTGTAATTCAACCTTTTAATACACAGGTCAGAACAGATAACATTTTAAAGAGAGAAAAGTAAGCTTAATAGATAAATAAAATAAAACAAATAATATTTTGGAGCAACATAGTGATTGAATTTTCTATGGAATGAGCAATTCATTTGGATTAAACAAATGTAGACGTGAGGTTACTGTATTTTTTCTTACCTGCCTGCATTTTAATTATTATACGTAATATTATTTTCCCTGGTGGGTGCTTTTTTAAAAAATGGCCATATGGGTTATGACACTTCTGATGCGAGCTATTGTTATTGACCTTTTCCTTGCAGTCAACTATGTGTCAACTAACTTTGATGAGCTAGCGTGCAAAACTTTGCCTATTGAACAGCCTAGAGCTCACTTTGGGGTGAAAGGTGGGATATATCCCACCGTCACCCTCTCTTCTTTCTTTCAATTTCACTACTTTGTCGTTTCTATAACAAAGAAATGGTCCGCATGCCGGCCCCTCATAACTCAGCTCTTTCTTTTTCTTTTCTGCATTTTCTTTTTCTCTGCTCTTCTTTCCTTTCCCTTTTTGTTGTTCTTTTGCATTATAGCTAAACTAAGATTTTCCATGCATGAGGGCAGTGCTAACACTCATAGCAGGACAATGGCTGCTGACGCCAAGCTGCAAAAATGCATGAGGAGAGCGCGGGGCCTACAGCAGCGCATGCAGCAACAGCAAGAGCAGCAGCAGGAGCCCAACCGCCCACAGGGGCCCACCAGGTACCTGTACTGTCACCCTGTGTGTCCATCGTTTATATCAGGACTCTCAGATCCCTGGGTCTTTTTAGGGTTGTGTGGTACAGCGATGCATAATTAGTACCACCGTACCAGAAATTTGAAAACAGTACAATACCAGCATGCAAATGTCATTTTAGACTTTAAAAATGAGAGTTGATGTATAATGGCGTTCAAATCCATGGATGCATGATTTGAGAATCAAAATGAAAGGTATTGATTATTAAATGTATGAATTCATTATTAGAACTTATTGTTGGTATAATAATACCCACAGACCATCTCAAATTTATGCAAGCAAAATATGATTTTTTTTATTATTTTGATATATCGTCTTCATTCACCAGAATACTTTGATTTAATAAGATTTATAGATTTGAAATGCAAATATATGATGTTAATTCCAAGACATTGTTTAATTTAAAAATAGAACTTACCTGTTATTCGTACATTTTCCACTTACATGATAAGCAAATATGTCGTGCGTAATATAATAGTCTACCTAACATCTGTTTTTATAGATACTGAGGTATCAAGGCTGGTATCATACTGAAGTCAAAACTTTGGTATCTCGTGTCTGTAATTTTTTTAATTAGGTAAAATTACAGTTATATTGAAGTTTTGTAAATTGGTAATGAGAAAAACTGTGTTTTTTGTTATGTTTCTGTGATTCTGTGAAGCGGTTCTCCTAAAAAGGTCTTTTTAACTTTTGTCAAACTGTTTGTCAAAAGTTGACATTTCACTCTCACAAAGAGCTTTGGTTTCTTTGGGTTGTCTTGTTTGTTTTCCTGAGATTTTAGACGTTAATTTTTAATTTAAAATCACGCATACAGATGGGGTGGGTGTTATAGATTCCCGATAGAACCCAAGTATTAGAAGCAGGGGTTCAGTCGAGAGTTATTGGCAAACCCAAGCTAGCGAATGGCTGCCCTCCGATGTTACATACACATGGCATGCCACTTTACTAATAAAGTAGAACAATGCAACAGTCACTGCGGCAGTGTGTCCCATGGAATGCGGTTTTATTTGTTTTTTCTTGTTCCCTGCTTTCTCTTTCCCCTCCATTGATTAAAGGCGTTGATGTGATGTATGGCCTGACCTGGCCAAAGCCCCTTGGGTAATTACCCAATGTAGTGCTTGAGGAAGTATTTACAGTAAATGAGCACTCCAGCACATTAATCAGCTATGTTTACCTCTGTACAGAACTTCTCCCAGTTCAGTTCCCTCTATACCAACTCTAGGGCATGCAGCAGCCGCCAGGAACCACCTATTACCTAATACTGCTTCTGTAAACCAGTGATTCCCAGTCAGGACTATCCTGGGGTACTTCCTGGGGGCAACGTGAAAGATTTCAAATTTACTTAAAAATTGTTTTAAATTAAATTAAATTAAATTAACTTAATTTAATTTATTTGTTGTTGTTTTTTGTCACTGCATAATGCAGTAAAAACTCAGTACTGTGTGTTGCATCTTCCAGGGTCTTTTTACTGTTATTAGATAAAGATTTATCTGAAAATGAATCTATCACACGGGTCATCGGTGGGTCGCTGAGGGCCAGTAGAGATGACGGAGGATTGATGGTATTCTGATGGATACTCTGCTCTGCTTTATTAGAGGTGAATGCAAATAGCGAGCAGGTTTCCCTTCTGGAGCAAAGCCAGCACTCATTCTCGTGCACTCCACTTCTGGGGAGCTTTTGGGCATATTTATGGCTGCTGTAACTCTGGTTTATATGACGACTATGAAAACGATGTCAAGGTCGTGTAGTGCGTCAGCTGTGGAAAGCACGTGGGGACTGTGTGTGTGTGTGTGTGTGTGTGCATTGCATTGTATGAGAAGTGGCTCATGAATACTGGTGTGAAGGACGCAGGTCTCCTTGAATTCGGTCCTTGGCAGCATTGTAAACTTTTTGAGTTAGAAAATGTGTTAAATTGTTTTTCTTGCAACAAAACCATTTGTTCAGGTATCACTGGACATTGTAATACATGAATATTTTTAAATAAAATGAATACGTATTGATTTACAAATGTAACACACAATACTGCATATTTGTGGTAGTATAAAATGTATCATTTTGTGTGTCGCTTCCTATAAAAAGCTAAAATGTTCAACATACACAAGTACACATTCAATCTACAAGGAAATAATAACATCAAGGGGTACAAAGTTGTCAATCAACACTCGTTTTTTTTGTAATGTTTATATTTTATTTTATTTCTGATTTATTTTAACAACTATAAAAAAGGTTATTTAGTTATAAATAAATTGTTTAACAATTGATTTTACTCCTTAATATTTTAATTGCAAAACTTCATGTTAAAGTTAATTCAATTTGTTGAATAATTCATGTAATTATGACATTAAATAAATTAATTTTGCCATAATTTAATTAGTGACTTTAATTGACTGATAATGTTTAATGAGACTGTACTAATTTCAGATAATTATGTTCCTTGTTCAGAGAGTGTCTAACCAAAACCCTTCTCTTGCTTTTTTTTGCCTCTTCAGTGAACAGCCTGGCCCGGTCCAAGTATTGTTGACAGACAATCAGGAAGAGGTCTGGGAGACCAATCAGGATTCTGTGCTTGGCCCACCCTCTCCTCAACACATGAAACCACCCTCATCTTGTACAAACTCCCCATCTCAGCCTTCTAGCCGCCCATTGCTCAATCCCAGACCTGCCTCTTCTCAGTCACAGCCCCAAGAGCGCGATGAACGCAACAATTGGACAACTCAGAATGAGGACGAATGGGGTGGCATCAGACTATCAGATGTTCTCCAAGCTTCAGGCATTCGCATCATGCCCATACGCAAGCACCTTGCCATATCTCTGCCCTCTTTGCCTCTTGATTTCTGGGGTGTATTGGGAGAGGATGAAGAGGTCTCCAGCTGTCAGCACCCTCAATCTCCACATCCTCCTTTGTGGCATGGCACTGCAGATAGTCCAGACCGGATTCCCCAATCCAGCAATCCCAGTCCACCACCCACCTCTGTCGATGAGAAAGGGCCAGTGCCCCGAAGAGCCCCCATATGGCAACCCCTGTGTGCATCTTCCCAGCCCTGCACCAAATTGACTCCCCCTGTTGCTGCTCGACATTGGTCCTCCTGGAGCCTAGACCGTCCTGATGCTGTTGTCAACCCCTATGACACACCTCCTGATCAGAACCAGCAGACAGGACCTGCCCTCTCACAACACACACCTGGAAGACCCTATGCACCTCACAGTCCCATGAGCACCAGGAAAAAGACCATCCCTAAGTACTCAAACTTCCAGAGCATGGAGTTGGAACCCACAGAGGCCGAGGACCAGGAACTCTCTGAATTAGACTCACTTTACCAGGCTAGTCTGCAGGCTGGCCCGGGTCCTGGTCGAGCCCTGCGTGGTACCAACTCACCTGCTGTTCCAAGACCAGGTAAATTAACATCTTTACATCTAACATCTCAAGTGTGTTTGCATTCACTTTATATTTACAATTGTTTGGCAATAATTTCAGTAGGAACCATACAATCAGGAATTTTGCATAAAGGCAAAATATTTCCCCGCTTAGATTCTGCATTGGTTATGTGAATCCCCTGGCATCAAGATGCACACAGTGGCGCAGCAGACAGTCACACTTTTCAAGAGGGTCCCCGCTATAACCTCACTGTGCTGGGGTGTGTCAAAAGACGTATGGATAATAGCCAGAGATATTGTCAAAACATCAAATATTGGCAAATTTAAGATCATTTGGTATTTCCAATAACTGTGGGTCTGTTGCATTCTTATTACTAAGTTACTTTTATTATTAAATTAATATTACAATTAATTGCCCCCTGCAATAATTTGAGAGCTCATCACTGCAAAACTGATGCGCTGTGAGGATTATAAAAGACCCAGTTATTAGTTTACTCCTCATTAAAAATCATTTTAAAAACAATACAATGTATAACATTGAGAGCAGCTTTATTTCAAGCACCAATTTTACAAAAAAAAAACAAACAAACGTTTTTTCAGATTTTTTTTCACTAAGTTTGAGCCACAAGAGAAATATTAAAGTAAAAGTGAATTAAAACAATTATATAGCAGTAGCAGTAGCAAGTAAATTAATCGGTCGTTGTGCAGAATATGTGCAGTTAATAGAGCATTAGATGCTGCAAGATCTATCAGTTTTTATTTTCACTTTCTGGTGAACTGACAGAGAGGAAGACATTCACTGGCATTATGCATTGACATGTAAACTTGTATAGACACCTGAACACTGCTATTCTACTACACATATATTGAGAAAATGTCATTGTTGACAAACCCCATTTTCACTGACAGTACCCCCTGCTGCACGAAAGCTGCTCACTGGAGTCGGACGCTCTCGGACCCCCACAGCTGAACTTGAGAGAACTGCTTATGGACCACCAGGTTGTTGCAGCCCTACTGGATACATGAACATGGTAAGAGATGCGGTGCTGCACTACTTATACTTGCAAAGCTCTCTCTATGATTTATTGTTCAAATTGGCATTGGTATTTTCTTTCTCTGCATTTTCATCATAGTATATCCTTCAGACTTGTCCACATGTACCTAATATTATCTAATATTTCATCTGTACGACAAGTCTTGGATTGCAATTCGTTGCTAACTATGCAACCGTCTGTCATTGCCAATATCACTTCTGATCTAGTATTGAACTCGTATTGCAGACATTTATGGATATTTAACTTTGCTAAATCTCTCTTGAGATCTGGTACTGTATCTCAGATTGCATCTTAAAAAAATTTACACAAAGCAATCATCACTCACATGAACAAGCACCGATTTGCTTACCATTTCAGGATTTGTCAGCAATCTCCACTAATAGTCAGAGAAAAATCAGGGCCTAAACTGTGTAGCATGTGGGCTTCATTAGATGTTACCCGCCATTTGCTAAATAATCTAGGTTTTATTTACTTACTTTGTTTATTATTTGATGTTTTTTTAATGAGGGACTGCTGTCTCTTTGTTTTTATTTTTGTTATGGCTGGTTTCTCTCCACATCATAGCTTGTTTTTCATACAGCGCACGTCTGTTAGTCACGTATGTTGATTTTGTTTGGGTGTTGTGTCTGGTTTCTTCCAGACTGTCTTTTGCTGCAGTAACTTTTTGTTCTCTGTAGCCCCTGTCGGTGGCCCATCAAGAGCCTCAGTCAGGAGACGAAGACCAGTATGATGCGGATCACCTGCGCCGTATTGCTCGCAGCCTGAGTGGGACGGTCATTGGTCGTCGCCAGAACCGTCTCACCGTCTCCCGAAGCTTTGTAAGTATCTCACACGTCCGTCAATCACCCTAAAAGTAACTGAATCTAAGGAGCTAACCAACGGCTAAAATATGAGTGAAATAGTTCAAGTAGTGACTACTGCTTTCAAGAGTCTGCTAGAGGGGCCAAAGGAGGGGGGAGGAATCAGATATCTGCCCTAGAAACCTGATAAGAGCGCTGTCACCTATGCAGGAGAGCGTTAACACACTGCTACTGCCACTTCAGCCTGATCTATGTGTGCTGCCTGTCCCTTGTCAATCACTGCTGAGCTTTACACTCTGCATTTACATCTACAGTAATTTTCATAGCAGATGCTGCCCATCAATACTATTTGGTGTGTATGGTGTGTTGTTTTGACATTCATTCATTTCTAATATAATGTATGCCAGAAATATATGAATGCATAACTGTATTGTCACATGACATACACGTGCGCCGTCGCACGCAAAGGACAGTCAAATACACATGCACAACTTCTCGATGTCTTTCTGAGTCATACTGCCATCCTGTGTCCATATGCTGTAGCTTCACTACATTTCAAAAGAGGACTGGTGTCTCATTTATAAAGACATGCATACACCCATCTCCCTAAATGCATTTGTATGCATTTTAAAAAATTTCCCAAATCCTTCTTGCTTTTATTTAAGTCCTCTGTACATAAGTTAGCATATATGAAGTAGGGATTGCAACTAATTTGATTACTAGATTCTAGTGTTTGGCCATACTGTATATATCCATATTTAATTCATCATCCTGTCAGGGATCTGTTTTTATCAGTTTTTCATTCATCTCATGTACATGCACATTATTTTTCAGACCATGTTACCATTAAACCTTTTAAAGTCATTACACAATTAAACTCTGAATGTGGTTTATCCACTCCAGAGAATGTAAATCTATTTGAGAGTTTTAAATAATAAGAATAATAGGAAATAATTCACTATTCACCAGTCCCCACTTTTGCCATTTATTATGTTGTGCTTTTAATAATTTGATTAATAATTCAGCCTTTTTCAAATTTATCTTTATTGTGTATATATAATCAATAATTATGCATGTAATTGTAGTCACTCTTTTTATTCATTTATTTTATCACTGACTTTTTGCTCTTGCATCACTGGAAGTGATTAGAAAATGATGTCAGCGTGCACTGGCATAAAAGTGCGTGATCACAAAAATAGCTTGTATGGCTGCTTTTTACTTGCAGTTCCTGTAAGAACATTTTCACATCAGTTTCTGCTTTTAAAGGGATAGTTAACCCAAAAATGAACATTATGATCATGTACTCGTCCTCACTTCAGCTTTAACCTGTATGACTTTCTTCTGCTGAACACACCAGAGGAATGTTTAAACTGGTTTGGTTTATACAATAAAAGTAATTTTGTTTCAAAATATCTTGCTTCGTTCCACAGAAAAAAAAGGAATTCAGGTTTGAAACTGCAAGAGAGCGAGTAAATGATGACAGAGTGCTCATTTTTGGGTGAACTATCACTTTAATAAATCTCAATTTGTTCCTCATTTTTTGACTTGGGATCAAATCTGATCTTATGTGCATTTTATAAATGAGGCCCCTGATTCTTTTCGTGCCTTACTTTTGTGCTCCCCATCTCTTCCCCTCTCCCCATCCTTCCCCTCCTCTCTCTTTTTCTCTCTTTGACTGAATGCACTTGTGTTTTTCCTCGGCCTTGTGCATATCAATGTATGTGTGTGTTGTGTGTGTGTGTGTGTGTGTGTGTACCTAGCTGGGGGACGCCGGGGTTATGTCATATCACAACTCCATGTACTCACCTAGTTGCCTTCAGTTTCCATTGTCGCATTCAGACCTCCATCTGCTCCAACCCAGCTGTCTTCACCTCCTTCCATCATCTTCACCCCTGTCTCAGCAGCCTGGGCCTTCCAGAGAGGCCTCAGGTAAAACTCACTCTCGTTTTCCACATTCATAACCACCTCTTCCATTCAGAAGGCCATTTCACTCTTGTTCCGCATTCATGTCTCTGCCATCGCATTGCAATTGAGTCCAGGTGCAGGCCCCCCCCACCCCATTCGCTTCATTTTCGTTTCCTGCTGTTAAAGGAGCTCCTCTTTCGTTGTTGCTTTTTTTCTTTGATTGGTCTGGTTCCTGTCCTTCACACTCCATCCTACCCCACTGCAGGACGTCTCCAGAGGTTCTCCGAGTTTCTGGCTGTGTTTGACCGGCGTCAAGCTCTCTCCAGTGGGAAGCACTACGGTCCAGCAGTGAGGCGTATTAGAAGACATCCTCTCTGAAGTTCTCACCCAACCAATTGGCTTTGGACCAGGTCCTCCAGCCCTGGAACATTTCCACAGATGCGTTCGTTGCCCTGGATGACCCTTCCGGACACCCTATCCCATTCCCTTCACAGTTTTCTGGAGGACTGGAAGGAGAACATCCAGAGACCTGATGCCATCCTCAATCACCCTGCGCTCTGTAATGTTTCTGGGATAATGCCCTTCAGTTACCCTGCTATAGTCGGTAAATCTTTCCATGCAGAAGCCCCTGAAGCTCGATCCATAGCATGAGGGAAAGAGAGACCGAAACCAACTTTTTTTGTTTATGAGCACTGGGATGGCTCGAACCTTTGGGGCTGAGGTGTGTGTGTGTGTGTGACTAACCAATAGTCAGACCTGCAGCATGCAATGATAGGAGTGTGGGGTCCAGTTAAAGACTCCCACAGTGAGCCATCCAACCCAGAGCACTTAACTTAATTAACCCCAACATTCAATTAACTGCAGAGGAGAAGCATACGGTAACTCCTTGCTGCACTAGATGGTAAATGTGTGTTTGTGTGTGTGTATGCGTGTGTGCATGTGTTGGGTGGTAAAAGGGGAGGGGCTTATTGTAACCCTACCCTCATTTGTACTACAGGTCAAAAGTTTGGAATGATTCAGATTTTGTAATACTTCGATTTCAAAAATACAGTAAAATTGTGAAATATTATTACTATTCAAAACATTGTTTTTCATTTTCATTTGTTGTTTTTAACATGGATAATAATAATATTAATAAATGTTTCTTGAGCACCAAATCAGCACGAAGACTGAAGTAATGGAATAAATTACACCTTAAAATGTATTTATTTCAAATTGTAATAATATTTCATAGTGTTTTTATAGTATTTTAATCAAATAAATGTAGCATTGATGGTATTTGGTAACACTTTATTTTAAGGTGTCCATAATGCAGAGCGATTACTTAATAGTAAGTACTTAATAGTATAGGTTGTACTTGCATAAAACAAAATGTTTTTACAATGTAACTAAGTTATGGAACAGTTTGTACTTACAGTTTTGTAATTATGTAGACGTAATAACCTGCTGCCGTTACACATTTTTAACAGACCGAGTCTGTTACACAGCTACTTATGTTGCAGACTTTATACAAAGTTATTATAAATTCAGGTACACTGACATAAAGTGTATCAAGTTTGTACTTAAGTGTACTTCATGCATCTAGCTGCACCTTAGTTAGATTTAACCTTTCTTATTGCATAAAAATTAGAGAATATTACACAGGCCTAAACTACTTAACTGTATCAAGATTGTACTTAAGTGTAAGTTGCTGTGTAACAGACTCGGTCTGTTACATATGTGTAACAGTAGCTGCCTGTTACATCTACATAATTACAAACTTTAATTAAAGGCTGTTCCATAACTTAGTTACATAAGTACATTTTATTTAATGTAAGTACATGACTACTAATCTTAACGTACCTAAGTAAGTAATTACTCTGTATTATGACAAACTAAAGTGTTACCAAAAAAAAGTAATTATTTCAAACTTTTGACCGATAGGGTATTAAAAACCATTCTTTACCCTTCCTCCTCGCCTGTTCCACAGATGCAAGTTCTCAGCTGAACGTTTTTTTCCAAGCAGCTCTCCTGCAATTTTTTTTTTTTTTTGTAGCGGGATGAGTTAATGTCATGTACATGTAGATGCTAAGTACTTCAACCTGTACTAAGTGAATCGAGATGTTTTGTACGGTGTCATCTCTCAGCTCTGGTGCTTTTTGTCAGAGCAGGCATGTAAATCTGCGGCCCTGGCGCGGAGCGTGGAATGAGACTGTCTCTTCTAACCTTTTTTCCTCCTATTTCTCTGATACGGGCATTCCCTGTAGCACACAGCTGTTTTGTGTCTCGTGTTACAGGCAAAGACTGTGTACATGTTTGACTGAACATACACTAACAGACAAATTTATTGTTAATAAACAACTACAACATCTTAAGAAATATACAGAGGAATGGAGAAACTACGTAATGACGTTATGGAATGTTAATCAATTCTAGTGGTAATAATTATTATCTGCATTAAGACAAGTATAGTACACTTCAGAAGTGTAAAGCTGGAGAAAAACTGCTATTTTAATTCCATTGACAGTTCTCCCATTTATACAGGGAGATATGCCAAGTTAAGCTTCCTTTTTATTGTTTATTTTACCTGATTCGATTTTTTTTTTAACTTGCAGTGACACTGAAACCACAGATATGAGTCTGGCACATGATGGATCTTCAGGCCTGTAATAGTTGAGGGGTCTCATCCCATTCGATTTTTGTAGAATCTATATTATTTCTAGATTTTACTTTAATCAACACAGCTGAAGAATGTTCGGCCCTGATAGCATAGATAGCCTGAAATTTGGACAGTGTTATGTATATGGGGCCTTGAGCAAGGAATGCTTTCATACTGTTATTCAAATAAACTTAATAGGATTTGTGAGATATATTAATGATACTCTGATACTGATCAACAGATGTTTCATATCACAATATAATATGATTAATGCAGTATTCAACTTTTCATTCTAATCATATTGTGCTGTGATATGTGTTATTTTTTCATGAAAAGCCTTTGAGTGCTGAAACTAAAGTGATTATAAAAGAAATAACGTACAGAGATCTAGATCTTATTTAACTTCGTCTTAACCAAAGATTGGCTCTAACACAAAGATACGTTTTTTTTGTCATTTATTCATCTTTCATTCCTTTCCTTTTAAAGGATTTTTGAGAATGTAGCAAAGGTGGTGTATGAGTATGCTATGCAAA
Organism: Puntigrus tetrazona; assembly: GCF_018831695.1. Lineage (NCBI taxonomy): Eukaryota > Metazoa > Chordata > Actinopteri > Cypriniformes > Cyprinidae > Puntigrus > Puntigrus tetrazona. The sequence continues at coordinate 11,438,761 of NC_056710.1, read as the reverse complement.
ATGCTCTCTCCTGAACTACCAGCAAAGAGTCAGACTGGGACAAAATCAAGTACTTTTTTCTTTTTTTCCTATATACTGAGGAAGAAAATGATTTCCTGCTGAATTGTTAAATCTTTACTTATTAATGTCTGTACAGTTAACAGCCTTTGAATGCGCGTTGTAGCTGGTGAGAGGAGGATTTCTCAAAGATGAAATGGCATTTCAAAGTTTTCCATTGGGGACTCGTTTGTAAATGCTTGAGGTTGAGTGAACTTGTATTTTTGCAATAAAGTTATTACCAATGCACTCCAGCAGGGGCGCTGCACAAACGCCTACATCCTGTGTCTGAGTGGCTTTTTTCATAAAAAAACATATGAGTCTTTGTCTTATGATACAAAATTGTATTTTAATGTATATCATTATAAAAATCCTTACATTGACAGTAAACATCAGGGTAATTTTATAACATATCATATGCGTCATGCCAGCGCAACTGCTGTGTTTACAGTAGTTGTACAGAAGAGCCATGTCATGGATTGAGAGGGGATCTCAGCATCTCTCAATGGCAGATTCCTCCCAATCAGCTCATGGTTATCTGCAAGGAAAGCCCCTGCTTATAATAGGCATAGACTAAAATGTCTAAAAAGCATGTGTCATGCTTATATTTTTGTAGTGCATTTCAAACGGATATACAAAATTATATAAAACAAGACAAACTGTGAAACTCATCACACTCATGCAGTAAACAAATTAGTTAACCGGCTGGACATTATTACATCCCCAGCGCCCTATGAATTATCCTTTAGTTTTTTTTACACTGTAGAAACAAGATGCACCCAGAGCCCAACTCACAATCAAAGAAACTATAAGTAACGCTTTCGATTGAAGTTTTAAAATAGAAAAACTAGTAGAAATGTTTTCTAGTATAATACCTCCAATAAAGTTTATCTCATTCAGAAATGTATCCTACATGTTTTCTTTACAGATTAGCCCATTAAAACGGTGGCCCAATTATGAAAAAAGTGCATGCTTTAAAACTTTTTAAAAACAGAAATTGATATATTAAATTGTGGTTATGGTTCCCAGACCCCTGATTGAAGACCTCATTGATTGACTTATTAATTTCATATTTTAAAGGCTTAGGTTGTAGTAGAAGTTTAAAATAGCTTGTTTGTTTGGGTGATTGCCTCTGGACCAGAATGGAAGTGTCCTCACAGAACCTGAAGTATTTTTGGAACTGCACTATAACAATAGATAGGAGGCGATGACCACAACTTCTGTTCGTTTAGACAGTTTCCTCCACAAGGTGTCAGTATAGATGGACTTTAAATATATATTTTATTTTTTATTTACTCTCCATTCAGCAGTGTTTTTTGTGATGTAAATGTATATAGAGACGCTCTTAGAAGTGAGACTAGTGAAGGACACACCTGCAGTCAGTCTCTAGTTCAATAAAGCAATTCTTGTCATTTTCTAGTCATTTAAAATTGTGACAATCTGTTCGTGCAGAAGAAAAGATGATGTCTTCTTTTTTTTCTTTTTGCTACAGGAAGACTTGTGTTCTTGTAAGGCATTCAAGAAGTGCTCAATGGTTTTCACCCATGAAAAGAATGGTAAATTGCACATTTCTCTTTAGTTCAACTGACAGTGATAGAAAATGAAATATTTGCACATCCTCGCATGAACTGCGTTTCACGCACACCGCAGCATTTCTGGATGTGGCTCAGGAAAACAAAGCTTCGCATTATTGTGCATGCGTTGCTGTTTTCAGATGCCCTTTCCAATGTTGCCAGAGGGAAACAGATGAACCCAAATGTACTTATGTTATTTAGTTTTTGGGCGAAGAGGCATTACCGATTACTGGAAAGAAGAAAACAGAAATATGAAAGTCTAGTACTGAAACAATTACAGTCAAACAGAGCAGTGATTCAAAGAATCTCCTTGATTCAGATAAGGATCCAGACTAGACAAGACCCAAACTTGAGCAAGGTCACAAACCGTGAAATGACCTTTAAAGGCCAATTGAGAACCTTAATGACAATAAGACAATAAACAAGGCAAAATTAATCTAATTTTTATAATAACTGTCACTTGTGATCAATATACAAAGACTAAAGATTAGCAATGGATCATTCATAAACGATTCATTCTTTTTAAATTACTCCCATATATAAGTTGAGAGCAAATGAGTTTTCTCAAAAAGCAATTAGTTTGTTTCTTTTGTGACTACACAATCCTTTTTTTTTCAGGATGCTTCAGGAGGCTTGAGTCAGTGATTTGGAAAAAAATCATTAATCGTTTCACGTAATTTGTCCTTGGCTGGCGTCATCATGATCTCTTAATGTGGAATATGATCAAAGTTTGGAGAATTTGGCTGCTGAAAATGTCACATTTTAATTTTATTCTGCTCAAAGGAACAAAATGACTTGAATAAAGATTTGTTCATTTTGCTGAACGAGGTCCAAGTCAGAAAAATAATCTTTCCATCAAAGCAAGTACATTTGCCCCTATGGCAAAATACAACTGATGAATAAAAATATACATGTCACAGATGTCACGGATTTTATGAAATGTTTAAATGTGCACATTAGGCATTGTCTAATTAAATTACATAAATGTCCAGAAGAGAAATATGAAATCAAAATGTGCATATTTAATTTACAATATGTAAGAAAAAAAAAATGATTACAATAAAAATGATCTAATTTCTTATCATTTTGTTGGCATATTAGAATTGTGAGATAAATTTTTATTCCATGGTGAATATAAATATTACATCTACATTATGAGTAATAAAATACATTTTTGCATGTTTTATTTGCATTAGTCTAAAATAAGACAAGATGTAGAAGCAAAATAAACCCATAATCACAAAATTGACCTTGATAAAAACAACAAAAACAATTTTTGCCCGACTTTTTTTTTTTTGTACCCCACCCATGTTAGCTGCTATGATTGAACAGTTTTGCACATTTCAACATGTTAAGACATGTCAGCTAGTGAAATTCAGCCATACATGTTTGAGCCAGTGTCTGATCCTGAATCAAAAGACAGTTATGTTAACTGAAAGTTTAATCTTTCTTTCCTAATGTTAGGATCAGAAGAAAGGCAATGCAAAGGCTGTGTTTTTCCACTGCTAATGAGGCAGTAAAGCATTGATCTTCTTCCGCGGAGGCTTTCTTTCGGCTCACTGTGACGTCATAATTTGATATCGCTTTAGCACTTTGGCTTCAATATATGCAGTTTTTAAACTGTCAAGAAAGTGTTTATAGTACAGTGACTTCTTATATATCAAAAAATCGAAAACAATTTGATTCCTCAATTCATGACCCCTTTAAAGTCCACAAAAAAACTAGCTAAAAAACGAACCTACTGCTGTTTTACCATTGTGAGTCAATGTTGTGCATGTAACCACATTTCTGGTGTTTTCTTGTGAATGACGGATGTGAGTGTAACTTGCAAAAGAATGCGTTTAAAGCCAAGCGATGCTGTAGCTTGTGATTCAGCTCTGGATGCGCACTTGATCCGTCTCCCCTCCTCTCTCTTCCTCATCGCTACATGTGCCACAGCCTCACGTGCGCTCAGACACAGACGAGTGGGTCTGCTGCCTCAATGAAACACGTCTTGAGTTGCTAAAAATATCCCTCGCACAGGCGGAAGGGAGAAATAGAAACCAGAGGGTTATTTTTACTCTCTTTGACTGACTATGAATCGTGACTTTCTTGGCCCACTGGTTCTTTGAGCTTTTCATTATTTATCTGTTTGTTTGCATCTTGCAGCAGGTTTATTCACAGGAAATTGTACCATAAGGGGTGGGTGAAGAGGTTCGCATGTTGAATAGTGGCACCTACATTCTTCCTCTTCCTTTGCATGTTCTTTCAGAAAATCCCACAGTCTTCACCTTTGGTCAACTGAAGAGAGTTTCTCAGCTGAGTCACAGGTTCTCTGGCTTGTCAAGGTGAGGATGCACGACTCCTTTTTGAGGCCTTTGTGATACTTCTTAAGCTATTTTCCCAAATGTATATAGGGTGAATACAGGTATAGTAGGACATTAAGAATAATCCTGTATTGTTACATGTTTGTTCACCCAAAAACACACAAAAAAACCTTTTTGATTTCATTGGTTTCAAAGTCTATTATAAACTAATCAATGTAGTTGGCAGTATTTATAGAAATATCTTCTTTTGTGTTATACACATATAATCACAAAGTGCCTCACTTTACCTGCATTCACTAATAATTGGGTCATTACACAATTTTGAAAATCTGAGGCCCACTTTCATACGCAGGTCTTAGTCTAAACCAGGATTAGGCCACACACACACACAAAATATATATATATATATATATATATATATATATATATATATATATATATATATATATATATATATATATATATATATATATTTTTTTTTTTTTTTTTTTTTTTTTAAGTTTCTTTCAGGTGAAACAGCTCAGATTTACATTTCGTCTAGTACTAGGCTTAAGACTTGCCTGCGAAAGCAGAGATTTTAATATTCAATTTTAATCTGGTGAAGATGGTCAGATTGAAGCTCTTTAGGAACAGTTACAACTGTCATTAAAGCAAAAGGGGAAAACTTTTTCCCTCATTGTCTAGACTGACATACACTTCATTGCAAGTTTGTGAATGCAGTCACATCTTCCTACACAAGTGTGTCATTGCCTTCTGAAGTGTGTCAGCTAAAGCATGCTTTTGCTTTGATGATCTGTTTTCTGGTTTGGTTGACATATACCCCACTGTTGTGGCAGTTTCAAGTAGTTTATTGTTTTTCAGTCTTCCATTTATTTTTCAACTGTTAAACAAAGGGCCAGAGTTGCTACCTTGTGGACAAACTAATTAGTGTACTTAAATCAAAAAAAGGCAGTTCAAAATATCCGTGCAGTATGTGCGTACTATGCTAATTACATTACTCATACTGTATCTAAAACCTTGCTATATGAAAAAAGTATACTTCAGGCTTAGCCATTCTTCATTCCAAGCACGTCAAGTATGTTCAATCAGACTGAAAAATTAAAGCATTTTCATTAGAGGCTTCTGAGTTGATCCACAGTGTACATGAAGTCCATCGACACAGATAGACTATATGATAATCCAAAATTATATTTATCTCACAAAACTTCTGGGAATGGAGTAGCTCAGGCAGGTGAATGTGATATGTATGATAGTTTATGTTAATGAGTTTCCAGAGGCGCACTGAGCCTTCCATGAAAATTCATTAATTTGTTGTGTTCACCATGACTGTCACTCAGCACACGTTCATTGATTCAGAAAACATGAAAACACCACGTGCCATGCTCTAATTGTCAGCCAGCTATTAAGATATTATCCAGTGTTGGTAATAAAGTGAATGTCTGTTGCTGGAGTCCTGCAAAGCAATGTGCTTTACTTAAAAGCCAGACAGGACAAAAAAATTCCCTCATGACTGCAAAGCAATTGTGTTGCTTGGCAACAGCTGTAGCCAGGCTATCACCTTGTGAAATTTCAAGAAAAAGGGACAATGCAAAAAAACAACAACAACAATTTAAGAGCTAATTGCATAACTTTTGGTTGTGCTTGTGAAATCTGAGACTTACTTGGGTGAGTTTAACTTTAAACCCAACAGGGTCAGATTCAAGTTTGTGCTTTAAAAAAACTTCCAGAACATTAATCCTATTCTCATTAGCATATGCCCTCGCCTCCATCAGGTGGTGCTGTAGTCAAAACCCACAACAGAACATGTGAGGATCAGATTGACTTTCCTCAGCAGTAATGTCATGCTTTTTGAAATGCTTAGTCAAAACTCAAAGGAATTATGAAATATCTTTCCTGGTACGGCTAGTGAAATCTCTGTCTGTGCCTTTCGTACTCACAGCTCCACGAGCCTTGAGCTCTGTAACAGTTGATGAGCATTAGCACGAGTGTGCTCGCTCTCCAGACCAGCGTGAATCCGAGGCAGTGTGCGTTCAAGAGACAATTATTCCCATGTGCAAACAGCACAAGAGGTGACAGATCTATACATAGCCACAATGCTCTAGGGGAAGTGAAGCACAGAAATTACTCTATCCAGAAAGATAGCCATCCGGATAATGCAGAAAAGAGTCCTGATTGGAGCATTAATAAAAATATGAAAGCCTGTTTATGTAAAAAAAAAAAATGTGTCTGTAATACTGTATATTGATACTGAGACTTAATATCTTGCAATATGACTATATCTCTCACATGTATGACCTTATATTGCAATGTTACTTAGTGTGATATCTCAATTGTCCCTTCACAGGTAGTTTGATTGACAGGCGATCTGACCAATCATAATGACAAAAACAAAAGGCGAGTAGATTAACGTCGATGGATTTAGAGTTTACATTTCTTGACTTCTTTTGCAGTTGAAACAATATATTTTCTGATGTTCATTCATGTTTATTTCACACTATAAATACTAAAGAGGACAACATGATAAGTTTAGGTACTACTGCAATCTGATAAGAAACATTAAAGAGCTGCAAAATTGTATTCTTACCTAAACTAACCTACTGTATGTCTGTATGACATACAACAGCAACATAGAGGGGCAGGTTTCTGCTAGGGGTCAATTGCAGGGTTTTTAACTTCTCACAATAACCTTTTCAATTTACCTTGAGGCAGAAATGCTCGTCCATTTGGAATTTCTAAATTGTCGGCTGTTTGCGCTGCCCCAATTGATCGCTGCATGGCTGTGGAGCTACAGAGAGCAGAGCAGATGTACCCTTATGCTTTCAAATTGCTCTTGCAGTACTTTGATGCCATACAATGATTGATCGCAAACACCTAACACCTGATCATTTTAGGCCATTTAGAGATCCTGGACAGAATGTGTCTAGGAGATGGCAAATCCCGTTACCTTACTTACTATATTTCATGAGAGTTATTTCTATGTTTATTGCTGTCTTTTACAACAACAGAGCAAATACCCTTTTTTCTTGTTATTCTAATTATTTAATTGTGAAATATTAAATAGCTTCAAATCGGTATTACATAATGAAATAAGAGTGTTTCGAGAAATGCCTCAACTGAACTTTTAGTGAGAGTCACATTGACCTTACAAAGTTCAAAATTCCTAATTTTCCAGTGACCCTGATTGTTAGTTAATTAAGTTGAGCATTATGTATGTGAGCCTGTAGGCTATGAGCTCATGATTGCCGATGAAAGTGATTGGAGATTGAAAGGGGAGGGTGGCCTGACTATTGACAGCGTCTGCTAGAGAACTGTCAATATCCTGCCTGGTAAGTGCATAATTCCTGAGGTCCGAGAATCATATAGAGCCTATCTGCTTTCTGCCAGTTCATTTAAGGTGGTTTAAGATGCCATCCTGAGCTTCTTAAAGGAGTTAGAAGAGCTGTCCTTGTGCTTTCCTCTCCACACACCTCAATCAACTGACTGTGAGCGTCTCCTGTCTAGAAAGGTGTCGGTCTCATGTCAGTTCACTGCTGAGATGCCTGAACCAGGAAAGACAGATCACAGTCTGCCTACTTCACACTTTCTTTTGGTTTTTATAGGCCGCTTTTGTAAAACCAATCTTTAAGTTGAACATGACACATCATACATATCACAAAGCCCCTCTGATCTTTATCGGATCACCAGAGGAAGTCAGATTATGCATTCAGCGTTTCCTCTGTATGTAGACATTCTTTCTCATGTTAAGCTGTATTGAGCTTAGAAATGAAAAATAATTTAAAAAAAATTATACAGTTGTATTTCTCCACAGTAAATGAGGATAATGAAGTCATTAATGACTACCCTAGAGTGATTTTCTTTCAATTCCTATTAAACATTAGAACAGTAATTAACAAGACATCTGTAACTAGCTACTAGAGGGTTTTCCCCCCCAAGCCTGTTTTATCAGTCTGCAGCTAAGCGACTTAAAAATAGCATATTTTACTTGATCGTAATAGAGTAATAGAGTATATATGCATATACACAGCACACACATATACTGTATGTTATGTAAACAAACTAGTGCATGTTGTGTTTGTTCTATGCGCATCAGTTTATCATTATGTTGCAGTGAGGCTATACAAGGCTTTATTGTGGATGCTGAAGAACCATAAATCTTTAAAGCTATTTATTTTGAGGCTAAAGCTGATGATGGATATGATCTGGCTTGTGTGCTTGAAGGTCATGCAGTCAGTTCTTTTGATGCCGTAAGAGTGCATGATCACAGAGGCTTTTAGATGTGGTGCATGGCCTGCATTACCTGTGAAATGCACTGTTAATGGGGTTTCTCAGTGCTGTTTATAAGTGCACTCTTGTTAAATCCCTGTCACCTGACATCATTCAGTTCCCACCACAAGGAAATGAAACATTTATATGCATTAGTGCAGTCGCTTTAAATTGCTTTAAATTACATTTAATCATGTTAATCAGTCATAGACTGTGATTAATCATGATCAATAACAAATTTAAAATACTAGTATTTACCTGTAAATGTTTTCAGATAAACTAATGCATGACAAACTAGTTTAAGATACGGAACCTTTCACACCTTCACCAAGTATGAGACATAATCCTTATTATTCTTTTATCATTATTATTCTGTTTTTATTCAGCTATTATTAGCCTTTATACAGGCAATTAAACATTTACCAAGCCGCATTGCTTCAATCCTCACAAACATTTACCCAACTATTCTCAAAAATATTTGTAAATAAATAAAACAAAACCTTATGTGACCTTATGTGAATGACAAAATGCATTATGAAGAACTGTGCCTGTTCTGCAGCTGAGCTAACATTAGAGCATACATTAACATCATGACAATTTATGATATTAATAGTACTCTTGTAATACCTTCCTTTTGCGATCACATTTGGTCATTTTCTGTTGTTAAAATGTGCTATTTATAGCCTTTTGTATCATTTGGATCATTTATGAATTTCCCGCAGTTTGGCTATTTTGAAAACGCTGTCACAGGAAAAAATACGGAGCTGTGCATGGGTTGCGTTTTTTGGGTTGCTTGTATAATGTATTGCTGCCACACAAAGCGTATAATTTTAATTGCCATGACCGTGATTAATACGATTACATTTTTTAATCGATTGACAGCACTAATGTACAGGGGTTGGACAATGAAACTGAAACACTGGCCAATTTAGTGTTGGAGGTTTCATGGCTAATTTTTACCAGCCTTGTGGCCAATCTTCATTGATTGCACATTTTTGCATAAAATAATGCAATGCACACAACATGATGGGTGACATATCGGAGTTCAAAAGAGGACGATTGTTGATGTACATCTTGCTGGCACATCTGTGACCCAGACAGCAAGTCTTTGTGATGTATCAAGAGCCATGGTTTCCAGGGTAATGTCAGCATGCCGCCAAGAAGGACGAACCACATCCAACAGGAGTAACTGTGGACGCAAGAGTAAGCTGTTTGAAAGGATGTCCGAGTGCTGTATCCAAAAAACATAAAACCAGAGCTGCCCAACTCACGGCAGAATTAGATGCGCACCTTAACTCTCCTGTTTCCACCAAAACTGTCCGTCGGGAGCTCCACAGGGTCAATATACATGGCTGGGCTGCTTTATTTAAACCTTTGCTCAGTCATGCCAATGCCCAAAGTCAGTTTCACTGGTGCCAGCAGTGAAAATCTTGGGCTGTGGATAATGTGAAACATGTATTGTTCTCTGATGATTCCACCTTCATCTTTTTCCACATCCCCCAAGGAAGCATACCACCCAGACTGCTGCATGCCCAGACTGAAACATGGGGGTGGATCAGTGATGGCTGCAATATCAAGACATTCCCTCAGCTAACTGCCAAGGACTACCGAACCATTCTGAAGGACTATGTGCACCCGATGGTTCAAACATTGTAACCTGAAGGATAATAATGTACCAATACACATAGCAAGACTGATGACAGAGTGGTTTGATGAACAGCAAAGTGAACATCTTCCACGGCCTGTAAAGTCACCAGATCTAAATATTATTGAGCCACTTTGGGGTCTTTTGTAGGAGTGAGTCACGAAACGTTTTCCTCCACCATCATCACATAAGAGAGATCATAACAAAATAAGAGAGATCATACAAAATCCCACATTTTATTTAGTACTGTCCTGAGTAAGATATTTTACATAAAAGATGTTTACATTTAGTCCACAAGACAAAAAAATAGCTGACAAATAGCTGAAATAACCCATTCAAAAGTTTGTGAACCCTTGGTTTCCTAATATTGTATGTGATTACCTGGATGAGTTGAAGTGATCAGTGATTATTCCTACACAAGAATTAGGATTTGCTTATAAATAATGAACTATGGTCAGATGTCTTGTCTGAGTTTGTGGTCTTGAATGAAGATGCACATCACTATGGTTACATATCTGCTTGCATATATGTACACTGGAGTGTAAGGGACTCTCATCAGCCACGGCTGACTGTTGGATGACTGATTTCAATAGCGATTTCAGAACACAACAGTAAATGAAGCCTATTTTCTAAGACCTCTCACCTATTTCGCAGTTCAATAAAAAAGCTCATCTTGTCTGGTTCTCTCAGGCCATGAATACACCGGAATGTAACTTCCTGATCAATAGTTTCAATAGAGTTTCCCATGTATTGATTTGTCACATGGAAAGTGGCAGTCAGAGAAGTAATAATCAGCAGTGTGGTGCGGACCTCATCCCACATCAACTCTGTGGTAGTGTTTGCAGTAATGATTCATAACAAGTGGCTCTGCTGTGATGGATGTTCCCTCAGATGAGTCAGGTTTCCCATAAGGCACTGCTGCTAGGAGAACTTACTGTCTGGAAATGTCAGGAATATATGGTTGGTACAAAACTGCAAGTGCAAGAATAATAGGAATTATTGAAATAAAACTGCATACACTTATTATATAGCTTGGAACTGCAAGGATATTTTTTTAATATAACTGATTGGATTTGTCTGAATATACACATACAATGACTTGAGGGTGAGTAACACATGAGCTAATTTTAATTTTTGAGTGAAAATGTTGGAATTTTTGGTATTTTAGTGCAGAATATATAGGGAAATATAGCTGTTTTATATTACAGATATTGTTGTTGTTGCTATTAGGTTTTGTATTTTTTTCATTGTTCATTATTGTTAAAATAGTTTCTATATATGTCACAAATCCTGTCCATGGTCTTTAATCAAAGTTTTGTTGTTTTTTGTTATACTGCCAAGGCCTTGTTTCGTGACCCTGTTTTGTAGCTTTATTTCTGTGATTTTAGTAATAGTATTTCTCTTACAGTTGTTTTAATGTATGTTTTTAACTTGTTGCCATGCTGCAGAAATGTGTGGAATAGTCTACTTTAAAATCGATATCCCAGTATAGATTTCCATTAAAGTGACTTTCCTTACATTTTGCCATTTCTTTCCCTTTGCTGTCTCACCTGGTCCCGTCTGGGTTCATCTTCCTATTCCTCTCACAGTTTTTCATTTTCATCACACTTCCTCTTTACTCCATGTCTGCTCACATTATCTCACCCAGTGCTGTTTGCTCATGTGATCCCTGTTTGTGAAAGGGATGCTGAGCTGTACCTGTGTGTGTACTTGTGTGTTTGGACGTGGGAGGGAATGCTGTGGGATGGGATTATTGTGGGATTTATGTACTTTGAGAAATCCCATCTCCCAGTTTTGATGGTAATCCTTCCATCAGTGTAAATCCAGGCGATTCAGAGCAGGCTTCTAATCACAGCGGACCTCCAGACTGATGCTCTCTGACATGACTTAAGTCCACATTTGTCTTGCATGTCTTCGGGAAATCCAGCGGCACAGAAGGAAGTCAACAGAAAACACAATTCAGAGGCATGATTCTTTGACCACTTGTCAAATTCCTGGCTCATTCTCAAATATGAGTGGATGACGCAAGAAAAGATGAATGCAGTGCAGTGATGACTCAGTGAGAGAAAACTGGCTATGTGCATAGACATTGATTCACATGATGAAAATAACAGATGTATCTGCGTCACCCATCGAAGTGATGAAAGAGTGTTGCATGACGGAGACATTTTAAAATTCACTTAAATCAGACAACAAAACTTTGAACTATGTGAGGATGAACTATGCAGCAAATCACTATACATAGTAAAGTGTATTAGACAGCATTCAAAGTAATCAGAAAAGCAGAAACTGAAAGTTTTGCTTAACATATTCAACACAACACATAACTAACAAATATATATGTATGTATGTATATATATATATATATATATATATATATATATATATATATATATATATATATATATATATATATATATATATACATTTATTATATATAATCATTTACAAATATTTTTAATTTTGAAATAATAATTTCAAATAAAATGTTAAATATTTATTTATTAAATATTTATTTTTTTATTTTATTTATACCATGTAAACGGTTCAGTTTCATTTATTTTCTGTTTCCTTCACTTTTAAAGTGATCATAGTAGTCAACAACAATAACAGCTTCTAAGAATGGCAGGTGGCAACAATGGCCTGCGTATAGTTGCACATAATCAGAAACGAAATCTTACTTAAAGCCTGCAGGATAAGCACTTAACAACTGAAAAAAGCACTGATGTACTGCCAAGCCTTTCTCCCTTCTGCTTTATGCCAGAAATTAATATGTCTGCAAGTAGTTGCCATTGGACAGGGTCATCTGGTGATTTGAAGTGGTAAAATGACCTCACTGGCCTGCTGGAGTCTGGGAGGAGAGTAATACCACCAATCTCTTCTTCTGTCTCTGGAGGAATCTGTGTTTGAAAGTCCCTATTCAGATTCTGCAGTTAATCCATCTTTTCTTAATCACTGCCAGCATAGACTTTGATTTATTGAGACTTGTTCTAATAATCTTGCTTTTTTTTAAATCTTGAATTTATTCCACAATTTGTTCTGCTTAATATTTTTGTAGAAATCATACATGTGTTATGCTTCTTTGATAATTACTAAGCAATTAATCAAGTAACAAACAGGTATTTTGGTCCAGGATCACAAACATGATGATAATTATTTATATATACACACTTTACTCATAGACGTTCAATACTGTTGTTGTTGTTGTTGACATTAATAATCTGAGAGAATCTGTGGTTACTAAGTACAGGATTCTCTCTGGTGCGGTGACTGACAGCTACACATTCACCTCAAAACATTAGATTCAGCAAGGAACTGCAATATCAGGTTTTCAAACAGAGACGGCAAAATTTACGGACTGCAGCTTTAACTGTATGCAGTGTTTCCATTAGGATTTTTTTCCAACTGGTGACAGGACTATTTCCCACGGGCCACACAATATACACATGCACTCATTAATACACATACATTGCACATACGTTAATGACAATGAATAGAACAAACTAAAACAATAAGATACAAATTAAATGAGGTTAATGAGGCTCAGATGTGGCATGAGTGCATTTAAAATTAATAAATGAATGTGGAGATTAATGTTTTAAATTTACTGTTATTTTTACAGAAATATTAAAAGATTTAAATAACTGAAAGTATACGATAAAAAAGATACTGAAACCACCAGCGGGTGGCGGTAAGTGAATTTATTCAATCGATACATTACAAAACCAGCAGGAATTAGTAGAATTATTCTTAAAAGCAGCAGTCCCGCTCCAGAGTTCAAGTTCTGCTGCTCTCTGCTAATAACCCGACTGTGAATGATGTAAACTGATGTAGTCAGTGAGAAGCTGCGGCCGTGTGCAGCATGAAGAAAAACAAAGAGCTTCATGTTTCATGTTTCTCTGGAAAAATGGATGGGAATCCTTCATATACTCTCTGCAATTAAAGCAAATCTGTCATAGAGATGGAGAACTTTAATCCATTAATGTAGTTTAACATTTACTAAATTTGTATGTGGCCCTCAATAAAAAAATTAAATAAGAATTAAGCATCATATATTCATTCATTCATTCATTTTTGATGCATTAAATTTGATGCTTTAAATAGAAGGGGCCTGTTAATTGCAAGATGTTGCTCATGTACTTTTGGCCATAAATTGCTGTTATTCACTCTCTGTAGACTGTAGTCTGTAGACCTTTTACCAGCAGCACAAGAGCAGTTTATTCTACCTGTGAAACAGTTTATATTGCTTTTATGTCTCACTCAAAAAGTGTTAAAAGTTCCTGGAGTGTGTGACCTCAATTGTGTTTAGCCGAGAGTGCAGTTACAAGCTCATACGTCACTTAGATACCTGGAAGGAAGCTGTAGAAATCAATATTCTGGCCGGGATCTTAGATAAACCCATCTTGTGTGAGTTTTTATTCCTCTTTTTTTTTGTCTGTTACAACTGTCACTGCGGCATATGTTTAGAAAAAAATTGTTATACAAGCAGCACAAGATACGATTTCCAGTAACATTTCTTTGCACAGACCCTAAGGACGTGAATCGAATCAGGATCATTAGCACCATCCAACACAGCAGGTACAGAGACGCCATTCTGGGAAGCCCTATTAATCTTTTATGATCAAATTAACGTCACAGGCCTTCACATATGGCCTGACACCGGCCATGCCGTCCCTTTTAAAAACACATTGCACATAGATTGCAACACACAATGCGTGAGATAAAAGAAGTGAGGCAGTAAATGTGGGATGAAAAAACGGTTATCAGGGTGAACATCTGGTGCTGTGGCTTCAGACACTCCGGTAACTCTCTGCATTGCGCAGAAAAGCTCATACAGGGATGGCGACAAACCCAGCAGGACTGTGATTGTGTAGCTGAAGTGCAGGGCAGGCATGCTCAGTGTCATTAATCTTTAAATTTGGTCAAAAGAAAGAGACAGAGAAAGAGGCTGCTAACTTCCAGTAAAAATAGTAATGAATGGCACCTACTGTAGTCTCATTGTTATTCACTATTCACACTGTTCGCGTATTTTACAGTTTTTTTAATCATAAACTCTTGGTTTATTTGTTTTTTAGGGCCCAAAGGCCTAATTTATAAAACCCACATGCAGTCAGATTTGATCCTAAATTCCATGGATTTCATCCTACATAAAAATATATATATATATATGTGTCTGCCAACTAAAGAGCATGCATTCCATTTATGCACCCATAAACCACAAATTAAAAACATTAAAACATTTATTAAAATGTAAAGATAGAATATACAATAATAATATTAGAGCAACTGTTTTGTGTTAATTCTATCACTGAAATTAATTCACTAATTTTATAATTTTCCTAAGAAACTGCACGGGTATGCTCTCAATATACTCTTGTCAAAGCAAAACAAAAAAATGCACTAAAAATGTTTTTAGTGGACTTTCAAAATTTACTTTGCTTGAGAAAACATGAAAATAGTTGTGACTACTAAAATTCTAATTATTCCCATAATCTACAGTGTATTTTTTGGCACACTCGAGCAATAACTAAACTTTGTGCTTGGGAAGGCAATTCAGGGAAAGCTTTTCTTGTGCGTGAAATCACTCACATGCCAACAAACCAATGAGAACGCAAAACAATAATGACGGTTCATAAAAATGGAGCGTAGGTGCCAAAGCCAAATCCGTTCAGGACTGGCACATATCTGCAGAAAATCCCAGTTTTTGGCAAATAAACATACATTAACATTCTTCCTGTTTTTTATTTATATGATCTTCAGGCTTCACAAAGATATTGAATAGATTTTGTAAGCAGCCATTACCAAATTACAAAAAAGCGTCATGCAGTAGGCCTATCTTTGCCTTTTTACTAAAAACATGCTGTAATTGCTAAAAATGCTTCTAAAGTTTGGTGCCTATCATTCTGAAAGTAAGAACCTAATAATAACTTTTAAATTTTAGGGCCAAAAGTCATTAAAGTAGTGAAGTGGTATTTTATTGTAAAGCATACTCCAGTAATGTTTATTTAACATACCTGTAGCTCTATTTACTTTAAATATTACCGCTATCTGTCACCATTGCTGTTAAAAGATGTTTCATGCTTTCAAAACATAACCTAGTTGACCTCCACATTGATCAGTCTTATAAACTGCATGTAGCTGTCACAGTCTTTGCTGAATTAAAGCATAACAGTTATTTATGACTTGGTGACATTTTCCTGTGGGAATATCTTTGTAGTTTTTTTTTTTTTCCACAAAATGTCAAAAGCAATAGAGGATTTAGGTGCTGTAAGGCTGTTTCTTTAGATGGGCATCTGTATGCTGCCTGACATCTTAATTCAAGCACTGGAATACAAAAAAAGAAACAGCGTTGGTTGAAGACTGTATTATGACACATATTGAGTGAACTGCGACTAGAGCGATTAAGAAGTGTGGAATGGATGGAAAAGCACTTTCAGGAGACTGACAAATGCTTGTCAACAAAAAACAATTGATATCACACCGAGGGCAGACCGTGAGGTCAGTTTTGTGGTTTGTATTAGACCAAGCACAGCTTCTCTTAAATGGATAGTCATTATCACTCGCCCTCATGCCATTCCAAACCTGTGTAACTTTATTTCTTTCATAGAACACAAAAAAATCAATTATGGAGACTGTTCTCTCTTTGATGTGTGTCGTTTTAAAATGCAGTTACAATGAAAGACCACTGGAGCTTTTAAGCTTCTAAAAAAAAAACCCCACAAAATTGCCATAAAAGTATCATTAAAAATAATCAATTTCTGTACAAATTCCCTTGTGTGGGGAGTATTGTAAAAATAGATTTACGATGTTATTTTTTCCAGCCCTATCTCTCTACCGTATCCATGGGAGAAGCAGTGATGTTCATTTAATTAGTTAATCATTCTTTTAAGTCAGATTTTTTCAATGAGTCAGTTTACAAAGCTGTTTTGAATGATTCATTTAATGACTTGCCGACTCAATAATTGGGTCTCAGCAGTTAACCGTTCACTAGTGGGGAAGAATATCAGTCAATCAGCCTATCATGTGACACAAATTATTACAGTATGAGTTGTATGAACTACATTTCTGATTCTTTTATGGTGCTTTTGCTTTCTTTTGTGTGCATATTTATAGATAGAGATAGAGAGAAGGAGAGAGAGAGGGAATATAGTTATATACATTTGGAAATTATATAAGGTGAGTACATGGCCACAGACTTTTGAATTGAGGGTGATCTATCCCTTTAATAATCCCTGCGTCAGTGCTGAAAAGTCCAGAAAAAATAGTTTCTCATGTTCAGTGAGTTTTTCATGTGATTGTTGACAATCTTATGACTCGGCGGTCTTCATCTTTGCTCTTTGGTTGCCCTAGTTTCTCAAACCAGAGATATCTCACAAAATATTCCTTTGGATGAAAAGCGCAGATAACGGTGAAAGAAATGAAAGTGATTAGCCCCACCGCTAGAGTCAAGGCCAGGCTAGATATCTGTAACTGAATGGTCCTGCTTGATTGTTCCAGGAATCAGAGGTCAGAGGACAGGGGTGAGAGTTACAATCAGCTAAAAATCTTTATCATAAGTGCTTCTTTCTTTTCCTTCTGTCCCCCCCTAAACCAAAAGCACACTAGCATTCCTTGCAGTGAAATGAGGACGTATTACTTTACCATGGCGCTCCAGAAACGTTTTCAAACGTGTTGCATTCCAGCTAGCTTTGCTTGGATTTGTCCATGTATTGGGCAATGTGTCTCATGACATTGGAAAGCCTGTAAAATAACAGGAGCAGAGTAAGAGGATAAGTCTCGAGGAAGCAGTGACAAGCATCTTATGCACAAAAAGCTTGTATAACAATAGATTTTACACTAAATAACTCCATAAATCTTTATTCTCCCCCACCCCTTGAATAACAAAGCTGCTCTTTGTTAGTAATTCTTGACCCATTTTAATGTACTCAAAATACTACTCATTAAAATATATTAAAATGGTTCAAAGGGTTATGTACTTAATGTATAATTTAATAGATTGCACTTAATTTGTTACCTCTTTATTTTAAGATGTCCATGTTACTTTATTTACTTATTTATTTACTTATTATTATAATAACAATAAATTATGTATAATTACATGCAAGTAACCGTAAGCCAAACACTAATCTTAACCCTAACCATATAGTACATGTAATTAATTAATATTACTTAAAGTTACATTGCAACAAGGACACAAAATAAAGTGTCATCCTAATTTATGTTATACTATACTATACTATATTATATTAACTACCAGTATTATATTAATGTATTTATGTTTAGGGTTTGACTTTGTGGTTAAGTTAATCGTTGTTATAATATTAAATATATGTAACGTGTTACTTTACCTTAAAATAGGTATTATAAGTGTTACCATATAGTATAACAGCATATAGTAATATGCGGTAACTAAGTGTATTACAATTTTAATTTGTAGAAAAATAATTGTGATTGAAAATTATTTTACGTTTGTTTGTGTAAATTCTATAATCAGTGGTTCTTCATGACATTTTAATAGTCAGCTCTGGGGTTCAAACACTTAATCAGCGTTTTATAAGTGTGTCTGTGGCTGTGCTGCTGACTTTTAATTAAAGCTGCTTCTGAATCTGAACAGGATGCGGGATTTGAGAAAGAGAGAGAGCGGAAAGACTGAGCATGTGCAGATTCTTGACATATAGGCTATTGATATGATCGTCCTGCTGGCACACACACTTATGCTTAAACAGGCACATGAGGCACACAAGGCTTATTCTGGGTGTGATTATGAGGAGCTTAGCAAGGGGCTGTTGGGTTGCATGTGGGATGTTTGAGTTTGCTTAACTGCGCATCCCTCCTCATGCATAGCCTACTGGAACAGGCACATGGTTACTGGCATTGACAAACTCATCACACACACACACACACACACACATGTTGGGCGCAGTTGACAGCTCAGCTCTGGGGTGCAGACAGAGGGAAGCAGAGGAAAGCATCCAGCACCTTCTTATACAGTAATGCTGTTTCTCAGGTTTAAGCAAACTCTTTTTGCGTACCAACTCTGAGCCCCTCTCTCTGCGCTGCGATGAACGCCTCGCGCTCGCTCAGCATGGGAATCCCCACTCGAGCCCCCGACGGCACCGCGGTGAGCCCGGACACTCTCGCCCCGTGGAATTACAGCGCAGTGAGCGCGCACAAGCTGATGGAGCTGCCGGCGCGGGCCACTACGGTAAGATGATGGAGTTTCATATTTCGTTTAATATAGCATTTAGAGGGAGAAAACGTCTGGCGTAATGCGCGTCGTACTCGGTAAGTCGTGTGTATATTTTTAACACGCAAAAAAACTGAGCGCCGCTAGCGCCAAAAACGCGTGCGTAATCGGAGGGAAGTCTGTCAGTTCCGCCTCAGGTGCGAGCGCGGCAAGTTGCGGGGATGCCCCCAAAAAGACAGGCAAAAGTATATGTAAGTATTTTGCATGTAGGTACTGTGTTTAAAAGCGTATGTTTCGGTAACCGCAAAACTTACAGGCATAAGTAGCGTTCTTCTGAGGGGGTAACCATAGCAACGGTATGCAGATCAAGCGATTTCATTATCGGGACAGTACGTCGATTATGTTTTGCATTTACTTGTCTTAATTACAAAAATGTTTAAATGCCTGTTGGATGGTTGACGGTTAGTTGCGGCAGGGGCGCCTAATAATTGAGGAAGCTCGCATTTGTATGGACAAACCGCTGATTAAATAGCCTATGTGATTTCCGTCTCTTCACGTGGATATGAAAGGATTTGCCTGTCAAATGTATCAGCTAGTCATTCGCGCCTCATTGTTTTAGCCCCTGGGAATGTTCGTGCTCATGGTAATTCATAGGCGATTTCCAGTCGTAAGTTTCAAATCAATGATCAAAGTAATCATCGGATCATATCGAATCATCGAAATGTAATATTGTATCAAAGTATGTGATTGAGACTGTAATTAGTTAATTTGATAAAGGATTAACATTTGAACATCTTTAATGTAGTTCTAACAACTTTGTTATGATTGCGAAGGTTGTTACTTCGTGGAAAAACTCTTTCCCACGTAACAGACCCACGTAACCTGGCGGTGTATAAATATTTTCAATATCTGAAATAAATCATTGCAGGAACCTGATATTTACTGCGTATTTATACTATCACGCATAATAGGAAGATATGCCACTATTTTGTGCATTTATATCCAGAGCTGGAGTTATTACTTGACATCAAGAAAACTACCCAAAGGTACCTGTATGATTAGTCTATATTAAATAAAATTGCATATAAAACTGAATTAATTTATATGATTAGTCTATATTAAATAAAGTTGCATATAAAATTGAATTCATTTGTTTTCAGAAATGCATTTCATGCAAAATGTTAGATAGTCTGGTTTTTGAGAATAATTGAACTGGTCTTCATTTCTCATAAAAACAGTCTGTTCTGTACGGTGTCTTTGTGATAGTAGATGAATTGCTGCACACTGCATACTAGAGTGGCTCACTAACTCCCACACACTCCAGCGAAGGTGTTACAACCCTACAAGTGTGATTTCTCAGCAAGTGAGCACAGTTTAGCAGGCTGAGTAAGAATCAGTCACGTACACACACAAGTCGTTTTTGGAAAGTAGGGAGTCCTACGGGATCACATAGCATCATGTGGGAATCTAGCATATGCCATTCATTCTTAGAGAAGTAAGCTATTTCTGAATATTTCCTGTTTGGCAGTTAAAATGGGACATAAGAGAAAATGAATTCAGAGAAACAAAAAAAGCCAAACATGCACAATCTTTTTACATTGTACTGTATCATTTCATTAGACGATAGTGATATGGGAATAGCATGAAAATGATGTTAGGCATTAAAACAGAGCTTTGTCCCGTGTGAGAGCTTTAAACCCAGATAAAATATCTACTAATGCATACAGTAATGCTATCCAGGAAGAAAGAAAAAACAATTTGTTAATGCTTCACTGCTCATGGTAATTTTTTGCCTCTAAAAGATCATCTATCTATCTATCTATCTATCTATCTATCTATCTATCTATCTATCTATCTATCTATCTATCTATCTATCTATCTATCTGTCTGTCTGTTTGTCTATCTATTCATTCATTTTTTTTATTAAAAGTTGTCCAGGAAAATGTAAGAGTATGTAGTGTCATATGAATGAGTGTTATGGCATTCCTCAAACAGAGGGTGGCCTTGTTCCTCTGATGAATCAAGACTTTATTTATTAATGTCATAGCTACAATACAGAGCTTCCGTTCATATTTTGATGTGATGTGAATATAGAGCTTAACCTCTATATCTTCCATTGGCCTAATTTATTTTATTTATTTATTAATTGTGCATGCATGATTGCAGATTTATTTTATTTTCACCCAGCTATGGAGCACCGTGTATTAGTGCACAACAGACTTCCTATCTGTATCATGTGTCATTGTGTGCTGTTAAACCTGCTGCTGTGGGCTACAGTCTAATAGATTTCACCCTTCACCTTTCACCCTTCACCTTTTGATTCCAAACAACAGATTGATTCTATTTTTTATTTTTTTTAGAGAGGCACGGGTGATGCCTCTCTAAATGCACGCCTAATGCAAATGTGAGTTTTGTAGCAGGAGCTTGAAAGAGAAGGTGAAAGGTCATGGTTGTACAGAGAATAGGATTTATATAATTTTGGCGTTTGTAATTGTCGGTGCGGCTCTGTTTGCCTTGAGCTAATATTTAATCATCTGCAATAGTTTTTGTGAGGACACAGCATGACAATTAGCCTTTTTATTTGATTACATAAATTCCCCAAAATGCTGAGAGATGCCAGTGGTCTCAAAAACTACAGGTGGAATCGGCTTCTCTTGTTTTTTTGTTGTTTTTTTGACACTACAAAGACGGCAGAGAAGCGCCTCTGAAGTGTCATGTAGCTATCTTTCCACTGCTGCTCAGTGCTGGCAAGAATGCATTTACACACCAATTAAAACTTTGTATTTTGATAATAAGGTGGGTCAGAGAAGGCAGAATTTGTGTGTTATGAACAGGAAAAGCCTTAACTCAGGTGCCTTTTGTAATTTAAATGAAAGACAGAACATTGGACATCAGCCCAACTTTTGAAATTCTGATTTTCCTTGAACTTACATACTCTAATCTTCTAGAAAGACATGGATGCAGGTTTGAGTTTTAATTTATAAAGCTGACACAATTAAAGTTCGTATGAATTCAGCGTTGCTTTGTATTTTATTGGAAAGCACTACTACGAAATGATTTATTGTTGTAGCATTTTAATGTTCTTTTTAGAAGTAGACTTTCTTCTCCCAGGGTTATTTAACACGCCGGGTTTAACTCACTTCTATTGAGTTCGTCTCTGAAGAGGCCGGATGAGTCCAAGGTTTATTTGCAGTTTGTCCAGCGTGCATTTGAATCGATTTTTGCTTTTCAGAAATAAAACATAGAGCAAAAATGTTTCTACAATAAGATGCTCATAGAATAGTGACAACGTCGACTTTAGTCTGTTCAATATTTCTATCACACAAGTGTGGAATAAAGCACAAAACATGCAGAAATGGATAAAAGACCTTTGTTTGATTCTTTATTTTTTTTAGATATTCTTTTTATGTTTGAAGAATTTTTGTGAAATATTTCAACCACCACCAAAAAAAAAGTAATAAAGCCAAATGTAACAAAAAAGAAGGAAAAAATTCAAGTACATTATTTTCGCCATCAAGACAAATACAAAATTCTAGTTTTGAATGATGCTTCATTTAATTCATTCATTTAACTAAGTAAACCTTCTGTTATCACAGCTGTGGGAGCCCTGATTCCTTGTTAATGAAAATGGCTTTGACGTTAATGTTAAAGCACTAGATAAAGTGTTTGGATGTTTGCTTTTTAGACATGCGTTTGTCATATGTATGCATGTTTTATACATCACAGAGACAAAGACAGTGACAATAAAAGGAGAGAGACTGAAACAGAACGACATATGAATCTGTTCAAGCTCCAGTGACTTTGCAGTGTCCTTCAAGGCTTTTTTTTTTTTTTTTTTACATTCTCCTTAACATCTGAATTAATAATTTGCCTTAGGAGTAGTCTTTATGTGTCCTGATGTTTTCTGTCTAATTGTGTTAAGCTACAGTGACAAGCCATGAAGGGACATGTAAAGGGACCTTTCACACTTAGAAAAAGATTTATTTTACAATCTACCATGTTAAAATCTGGATTAAGTCAAGTGGATTATTTTTAAGATAAACCATTAATTAATTCTAAAATGAAGACAAAGGTTTGTTGTGGAATCCCTTTTTTAACAGCATATGTTTGATCCTTTACGCTCCTACATTTTTTTTTTATTTATATTCTTCCATCTTGTAAATGCTTTTACCCTAAAAATCCTCTAGTGGAAGGTACATATTTTACAGAGTAGCTATAGAATCCATTGCTATTTGCACATAGTGTAAATAACATCTATTCTAAAAAATATTATATTTTCACTTAGTGTAAATAGCACATCACTAAAAATGCTGTTATTTTCAGCTAGTGTAAATAGAATACATTGCTATTTGCACATAATGTGAATAGCATCTATGCTAAGAAATGATGCTATTTTTACTTAGCGTAATTAGCATCTATTTGCTATTTAAATCGAAAGCTGCACATATCCGTCCATTGCAATATCATTGGTATATAGAGAAAGTCTCAGATCCTGTCATAAAATATTTAGTTTGTTATCCCAAAATAATCAGTTTTATACCCAAAAACAGTCTTCTCAGAATTTCCAAAATTAGTTAACAGAATTTTGTATTTTGTATAACTCTATTAACTAAATATCTTCTATGAGCTAGAGGAGTTCATTAATTTATTGAACAATCTTACTCTGTAAAAAAAATAACTGTAAAAAAAAGTCAGCTGTGCCAGAATTTCAATTATAGAACATTTTAGATTTTACGGTTTTAACTTAAATTTACTGTTAAATACTGTAATATCATTAACTGATATTATAATGCTAATATACTAATTATATTAATATAGTAACCTTTTAAACCTTCTGAAATCTGTTTTATACTTTTGTTATACACTGATAACCACCAAAAAACAGGTGGTAACACATATACAAACACTAAACACATAACACACATGAAACTTAAATAATGCAATAATCATTAATTTAACAACATTAGATGTAACATATAGCCCTAATAAATAAAACTGTTAAGAAAAACATTAGAAGAAACATAGTTATTATAGTATTTATATAACTATATATACTAGTAGGGGAACTCCTACTAACCATTTAACAGGTTTTTATTGTAGCATTTTAAAAAATATGAAAAAAGAATATGTAAAATAATAAGTAATATAATAAACATGAATAAATGCCTGAAATATCAAAAGGAATGATTAAATGGTTATAAATTGGCTTTTAAAAATCCAACCACTGGAACGAAGACACATCAGAGGGTTAACTAATGATTCACTGTGGTAAGATTTGCCAATGGGAACCAAGAAAAATGGGTCAGTGGTATCAGTTAAAGCATGCATAGATTTAAATCATCAGTATCTTAGAGCTGCACATTGTCAAAGTGCTGTTTTAAATCTGTTTCAGTATCCAATGTTTTTTTCCTAGTAATGTTGTAGGCATCAATCAAAATGTATCTGTGCAGTTTGAAAACTTTAGCTTGAAGTTCACCTTCTTCCAATAAAGTTCTTTCAGGAAATACACCCTGCTCTTTGCGGAAAGGTCTCAGCTTTTGTTGGACAGACAGAGTAGATAATCTCCCCACAAAAACCTTTTTTTTTTTTTTTTTTTTTTTTTTTTTTTTTTTAAAGCGGTGGATCAGCTGTCCTTTATCACAGTTTCCGCTCGAGAAGTTTGGGCCCGTAGTAGTCTGCTGAGACGTTCCTTACCGATTAGGAAACTGTCAGCTGACAGATTTAGAATTGATTGTGTGTGTTTTGCTTCTATTCAGACTTTTCTTCTAGCCGCAAGCTACGAGAATAAGTGGAGCAGCACAGACAAACAAGTTCATTCATTCTGTTGCAGCACAAGCCTGTTGCTCTCAGTTTTGCAGGTTATTTTTTTGTTCTTTGTAGAAGATTTTAAATAATGCAAACATAAAGCTATTAAATTGTTTTAATGGCGTTTCTTTGTTGCGCAGCGGTGTTATTTTAAACAACTGCAGCCCAAGAATAAAGCACCATGACATTGTTCTCTCTTTGCTAAGATGGTTACAAATAAGCTCCTTGCGATGTGGCGAAATGTTATGTTTCTCTCTTTTATCTATTTCTGTCTTTCTCTCTTTCTCTCCTTGTCTCTTTATATCGCTCTCTGAATGTCTAAGCGATAGTGACATTTTAAGAGCATTTCCCATATTTGTGCCACAGAATCATTCAGAACATGCTCTCGTCCAAATCCCTCATCGATAGACATAACAGACAAGTACCGCATATGAGGATTAAACCAAATATCAGCTCTGTCTCTCTAGATCAGGCAAAATGACAATCAAGGCAATTTGGAATGGATACTTTGCCTTCCAGTGTCATTGGGGCTAAACATTTCACGTCTTTTTAAAGAATTTTTTGGGGTCATTTCATTGGAAGTTACTGCTCTTATATTACTACTGTTAAAAGTTTGGGGTTGTGTTTTTTACGGACATCTCTTATTATGCTTTCCAAGGCTGTGTTAAATGATCAAAATATAATATATAATATAATGAAATATTATTAGTATTTCAATTCTTATATTTTGATATATTTTCAAATGCAATTTATTCTTGTGACGCAAAGCAGAATTTTCTGCTGCCATTATTCATCCAGTCTTCAGTGTCACATGGTTCATCAGAAATCGTAATTTGAAATCTAACATGCTGATCATTTAAAATGGATTTCCTGTGAATGAGTTCCTTTAACATGATGGAAAAAACAAGCCAAGGTAACTGTAAGGCTACTTTAATTTTCAGTCTCAGTATTGAAATCCTGGAATAAAACCTGCTTCCGTGTATGAGTTATCGCATTGTAGGGAAGCATGATTTCTTTTGACCTCAAAGCGTGTAAAGAATAACCTTGTAAATGAGAGGCACCAAAATGCATTTATGCTCACATGGCTTGCCTACAGAGTTTCTGTGTGGATAGACAGGTGACTAGCTACCTCATCACTCACTAAGTTTAGCAAGGTGGTAAATAATTACAGCTATTTTATTTTATTGATCATTTGGTGATAGGTTTATCAGCTTTTTAGATAAAAGGTCTCGGCAGAGAATTTCTCTCATTCAGTGCAACGGAAATTAAATGTTAAAGTTTGTTTTGGGAACTGCAACCCCATACATACAATTGTGCTGCCTATACTGTATAACAGAGGATCTCCTGATGAAGCAGATCATTTTAGAATAAGTTTAGGATTGACCAAAAGCTAATACACAGTAATGGCAGTGGAAACCTAAGCCCTTTGTGTTCTCAGGATCTTCGCAAGGTTTATTGAAACTTGATGATTGTTACCTTCCTTTTTTGTTCAGGGCTTCTGTTTGAGAAATAACAGGTAATCTGTGTTTTCATAAAGCCACCGCATCAAAGGCCAACCAACTATAGTGAAAACCTGATATTATACATTTTCCGAGACACTATTAAATGATGAATAAGCAAGTCCTTTTGAATTGAATTTAATCAAAAGCAGCCAGCTCGAACACTCATTTATTTGTTACTTAAAATAACATGTAATAACGCTTTGGCTAAAAGCAAAGGAAAAACCCCTCACCACATTCAGAACAAGAGCCACCTAAATGTTTTTTTTTATGTCCAAAAAGATCAGCACTCATTCATACTAAAATACTCAACTATTTCTAATTGTGCTAAAAGTGTTTTTGTGACATTGAGTCTTTAGGTTACATTTTATTTCAAGTTGTTCTTGTTACAGTGTAATTATATTTTAAATAATGAGTAATAATTATTACCTACCTGTAGCCTACCTACTATATGGTTAGGATTTGGGTTACTTGCATGTATTTACGCATAATTTATTCTTAACAAGGACACCTTAAAATAAAGTGTTACCAGTGTTTGTACAGATGGCCAGATGTTTTCTCTGCTGAAGCATTAGATGCTCTCTTGATCATTCTCAAATCATGCTGTTGCATATAATCATCAGGTTGGATGCACAACGTATTAATATAGTGTATGTTTTGCAGAAAATAAAGTTTAAACATCCCTTATCCAGTAGTAGTGGAGGGGGTCTGCTTCAATCTGATGATGAGCTTCTTTAATGGCCCATTAATTTTCCTGCTGCTATTTCATACTACACACATTTTGCATTAATCCACCGCTGATCTGCAGCAGATTATAAACTCATTAGTTCTCAAATGTCCTTTTCTTTCATTTTGTATTTGCGATACTGAGCAGTTTTTTCGGTATCCACCATTGATACCATCTTTACATCATCTTCTTCAAAGACTAGAAGCATTTGATTTAACCCCTTAGCATTCCTGTCAAATTTCACTCAATGCAAAATGTCCCATAAGTGGAACATTGGAACTAGGTTAAATGTGATGTGAATGATTGCCACTCTGATTCTCTAGTCTGTAGTACTCACCTATTGTATGCTCTTACTATGAAAGCGACCTACAAAGTGCCAATTCTGCTTGTTTTGCTCCATCTGGCTTTAGCCATTCGAGTCAATAGAATGATTTAGGGTTGGATAGAAGTATAAATGGATAAACTGATGCTAAAAGTGGCAGACTAAGATGTTGACACTGGTGAATCGAACAGCAGTGTTTGATGTACTAATTGCTTCTTAAGAACTGAGTCTGACATGGGGGAAAAAAACGAAAGCTTGCCATTCTAAAAGCTTTTATGTATTCTCTGTTCCAAACCCTGTTACCAATGCAGTTGAATGAAATGGTACAATCCACTTCAAAATTGGTAAATATATCCATCTCAGCTGGCTATTGAGGTTAAAGTCATTATATAGATTTCAGGTAGTAGAGGATTTGGCCTATTTCTATATTTCTCTAACACAGCCATGATCAGTTTTGTTTGTTGCTTACATAATACTATTGTTTCATTGGTATTTTTTATAACAGTTGCAAACTTAACATTCAAAGTCTTAACGTATTAAATGGCATCCTTAATGTGCTGTGCTGAAAAGTAGCCAAATAAACCAGCAAACAATGCATTTACGGAACATAAATATTCATCAAAGTTGTAATTTTATTACAATTTATATGTTTTTTATAATTAATATTAAACAGCAGAGAGCATCTGTAAAAGAACAACTCTTCATCTATATCTAGCTAATTGAGGCATAATGATATTGGAATATAATAGCACCCAAATGGTAGGGTAAATAATATTAAGCTGAGTTTATGAAGCAGAAGCTTATTTTTATTACAAAATTATATACTCAGGAAAGTTACTTTTACGCAAAAACCAAAAACTGAATCAAGAAAAATGTTATATTATATTAAAATGTCCATTTGCTGATTTTTGATGTTCAAACATGAACTTCGCTGAAAACAAAAAGATGCCCTATCTAGACTATGCTGATTAACTGAGGCTTGATCTGATCATGGGTGCGTTTCCCAAAAGCAACTCTGGTCGCAAGTTCTGTCGTTACCAATAGAGGTTAATAACAAGAACGACCATAGTTAGCTAACAATGGTTTTATGAAGCGAACCCCTGCCACAAAACCCAGGGGTCCCCCTTACACCCCCAAACTTAATCAATTTAACCCTTTGACGTGTCATGCTTTGGTTGGCGCTGAGTTAGAGAAAGATAAGCTCAGAAAAAAAAGATGGGGAACAATGTGGAAATAATAAAATGATATGTACAGATTATTGAATTATTTAATATTGCACTATAATTAACATTGCCCATCAACATAATATATCTCTAATTAAATAAACAAAATATAATTTCATGTAGGGTACTCTTGGGGGCCCTCTGGTGACCATGGGGCCCTTAGCAGCCACTTAGATCACTTATGTCTTGGTCCTTTATATATAAATGTAGCACATTGTGCTCATCTGAAATCATCTCCTGACATTCCCTTTTTTCTTTCTGTGTACAGGTGGCAATGGTGCAGGATGTTCGACATCCTTTCCCAACAGTGGATGTTCCTGACCACGCTCACTACACTATCGGTTCTGTCATTCTAGCAGTGGGCATCACTGGCATGGTGGGAAACTTCTTAGTCATGTATGCCTTCTGCAAGTAAGTCTAGATATATGTTGTTTGTGTGATAACCAATGAAATCCTGATTAGTTCTGTTTATCTCGGGTCATTGTTGCACTGTAAAGGCATGCAGCGCAGAATATGCTAAGATATAGACCAAGGTTTATATACCACTGGCATTCAAGAACAGTTACTAGAAATGGTTGAGCGTTTCTTTTGAATTGCAGCATTTGACATTTTATTTGTGTGTGTTTTCAGGAGTAGGAGTCTGAGAACACCAGCCAACATGTTCATCATTAATTTAGCTGTCACAGACTTTCTGATGTGTGTCACTCAGACGCCAATCTTCTTCACCACCAGTTTGCACAAGCGATGGATATTTGGAGAAAAAGGTAATCCAGATGTCAGATAGTCACAGCGCTTGATCAAACCCCTGGTTCATTTCCAGGATTTCATAGTTACTTGCACAGATGCTAAGTCAACTTTACAGGGTGAGTTCATGAGAAGAAAGTATAATGGTAAAGTATCTCAGTTGGAGAGGGATTATGCACTGATGCATAACTGTAGGAGAAGAAACACCTTAGTGTCTGTAGAGGTCAAAGCGTATGTAGATATGAATCAGTGTTTGGTCAGCTTGAACGTATTTCAGTTATAGTGCAAAGGGGCTTTTCGAAGTCTGTAGATGTAGCTAAAAAAAATGTGTAATTATAAACTCTGGAAAAAATATTTTTGCTTCATTAAGCTTATTGTTTGATGAATCAGTGTTCTGAAAAATAATTAGCGTTCTGCTTCATCAAGCTTTTTCAAGTGTATTATTATAGAGGTAGAATACAGTAGTAATTATGTTTTTATTGCCCTAGAATATATATAAACCAACATTTTTATAAAATCCTGTGAATTAAAATGAACCGTTTTATCAACACTTTTTGTTCAACTAATAAGCTTAATTTGTTATTGTTTTTTTGTATCTTGTCTCGTACTGTAAAATTTGTATCATAAAACGGTTGTCAAATATTAAATGTTTGCCTATCTGACGCCTGTGTAGAACAGGCAGAGAGACTAAACATCTTCCTATTAAGTAGATGATGTAATCTCTCATTCAAGCTCTTTTAAACATATTATTGAGATTATTTTGTATTAGTCCCAAAAAAACCATCCTGAAAGCACAATTGCATGATTACATATTCATCATGCAGTAGCATGTGTTGGATTAACGTGATGCTCTAATGTTAGGCTTTCAAATAATGCCACAGATAAAACAGAAAATGTCAGGTCATATAAGGATCCCTTGATCACTGATGGTCTTGTTTAGATTTGAAACCTTTTAAGCACTTAAAGTGTGTTCTTTGAAGTGAGGTAGTTACTGGATGGTTGATGAAGTGGAATGACTCAAACTCTCTTGAGGTCTCACTTCGACCTGAGGAATGTGTGAGAGATCTGCTGCGTTTCCTCTGAATGATGTTTAGAAAAATGAACGCGGCACCCACTCACTTCACCCATTCACAATCATTAGAATTACTGTGGTAGGTACAATGGTAGAAAAACTATTTCTTTAATGTTAGTATATAATATATACACATATGTGTGTGTGTGCTGTACGTATAATAAATTATATAACAACAAATTCATATTAATTCAATATGTATTCATTAAATTAATTTAGGCATTTGCTAGGTTGCTGTGTGTATTGAGCAGTATAATGTCCAGTGAGCCAGTGATTATTGCAAAAATAAAACCCTTTAGAACGGTACAAGATCGTCTGATAATCTGAACATTATACATATATTCAAACAGTTTGTTGATATTCTTTTTCTCTCTGGTCTTCTCATAGCCAGGGCTATAATCAAGCAAAGGTTTCCAGCAATATTTAAATTAGCAGTCAATAAATAAGGGCTTTTCAGTGACAGGCTCTTAAACTTATGTAAAATACGTTTCCCCAGTATGTAAAATGAAAATCCTGTTTACATTAGTAACATTTCCAAAGCAATTATAGATTCAGAGGTCACAGGATTTTCCATTATTATTATAATTACAGATACACTGCCCGGATGTGCAGCTTGTATAAATGAAGAAGTATTCCTTTATTGATAAGAAAAACGAGTTCTTTTTCATCTAAAGCCATTTTCCAGTCTTATTCTTTTCATACAGCTTGACTGAGGTGGCTGATTTATTAGGACTGTGTAGTATGATTTATTGCTCATACAGTGTAGTAGAAGAAACAATGCGAAGGACTTGCTTTATTAGAGCAGCACTGGATTATTTATTCATAAACATAACATAAAAGGATTAGCTCACCTAAAAATCAAAATGTGATGAAAATGTCCACACCCTTAGGCCATCTAATATGTGGTTGACTTTGTTTCTTCATAATAATAGATTTGGAGAACATCAGCATTAGGTCACTTTAACCGGTGGGTCCTATGCAGTGCATGGGTGCCGTCAGAATGAGAATTGATGTGAACATAACAGTAATCCACATCACTATTCCACTGGTCATCTAGTCCATCAATTAAAGGGGTTACTCCACCCCAAAATTAACATTTTGTCATTAATCACCTACCCCCATAACAAACCCGTAAAAGCTTTGTCTTTTTGCTCACTTTAAACAAGTGAACAGGTGATATAATGCTATATTTCTCCAAATCTGTTCCAATAAAAAAACAAACTGAAGGTGAGTCAATTTTCATTTTTAGGTAAACTATTCTTTCTTCATATTTCATTTGTCAGTATTTTTCTCTCTCCACAGGTTGTGAGTTATATGCATTCTGCGGCGCTCTGTTTGGTATCTGCTCAATGATCACACTCATGGTCATTGCAGTAGATCGATACTTTGTAATCACTCGTCCTTTGGCCTCTATCGGCGTTATGTCACGCAAGCGAGCCCTGTTGATACTCTCTGCTGCTTGGGCGTACTCTATGGGCTGGAGCCTGCCTCCGTTCTTTGGATGGAGTAAGTGCTTACAATCACTCGCTGAAAGCTGCGAAGTTTAAATTCAATCCTCATTGTTCCTCTTCATTTCAGAAGCAGCAACATGCAATTGTATTTTATATTCTCAGGTGCGTATGTCCCTGAAGGTCTGCTGACATCTTGTTCGTGGGATTACATGACTTTCAGTCCTTCAGTACGAGCCTACACAATGCTGCTCTTTACTTTTGTTTTCTTCATCCCTCTCTTTGTCATCATGTATTGCTACTTCTTCAT
Source organism: Puntigrus tetrazona (assembly GCF_018831695.1). Classification (NCBI taxonomy): domain Eukaryota; kingdom Metazoa; phylum Chordata; class Actinopteri; order Cypriniformes; family Cyprinidae; genus Puntigrus; species Puntigrus tetrazona. The sequence continues at coordinate 11,406,600 of NC_056710.1, read as the reverse complement.
CTTCAGGGCCATCCGAGATACCAACAGGTAAATGCTTTTACCATGTTTATGAGCGCATGTTTCTGGACAGGAAAGAGGAAAAATACAATTTTTCTGTGAAGAAGTGGAGTATTATTTATCAATAAAAGATCAATTTTAGATTATCACTATGTTTCAGTGATACAAAGAGCTCGGCTTTGTAAACTGATTTATATGCTGTCTCTTCGTGTGCGTATTGTATCTATCTGTTTGTTTACACACCTGTATGATGATATAACAGAGCTGTCGGAAAAATCAATGGAGAAGGAGGACCCAGAGACTCTATAAAGAAGATGCATCGAATGAAAAATGAATGGAAGATGGCAAAGATAGCACTCATAGTGATCCTTTTGTATGTCATCTCCTGGTCTCCTTACTCTTGTGTGGCTCTTACCGCTTTTGCTGGGTGAGAATCAGTACGTCTCGCACCTCACAATCGCCCACATTGCTTGTTTGACATCCTTCTTGATGATTTTAGCTTTTTAGTATTTACTTCAGCTTTTTATTATTATTTAATGCTTTTTTTCTTTTATAGTTACCTGTGAGACCTAAAACAGCTAAATATTTGACGGATAAAGTCATACTTCACTTGCCACTAGAACTATACAAACTATTCACTGCTAGTGCAAGAATAAAAATGTTTTACTCTACTTATTTGTTCAGACAGTTCAGAAAGACTGTCTAGACACTCAGATATATGTCGTATTAAAAAGAGCAGAGATCGCTTTAAATTAAAGATGTAAATGTAGATCTAAATCATCATGAGGTACAGTGTTCTGTGTAAGAAGCATATATTTTCAAGGTAGTTATAAGCAGCTAAGAAAAAAATATATAACTTTGGCACTAAATTAATATAATATAATATTAATATAATTTAATTATGATATAATATAATTCAATTTGTTTCTTATAATTGAATGTATTGTGTTTTATCATACTATCGTCCCATTTCTAAATTATCTTTTTATATTTTGAATTTTTATTTTGTTTTGAAGTTTATCATTTTACCCTAATGCCATCTAAGGTGTAGGTGTCTTTTTTTTTGTTAGATCCAATTTGAGATTTTTAAGTCAAACCGAAGTAATCTGTCAGTCATATAATGGCCGACATAGGAAACTTTGTTTAATTCAAAATCCCAATTTCTCAGATTTGGGAACTTGGCCCTGTACTGTAAATCAGTAATTAAGAATTGGGGGGTTCGATTTGATGTCTCACTGAAATTTGATAAACAGGTCGACTTTTAAGTTTAAGTTAAGTTAAGTTTCTTTTATTTGAGATTATTAGCCATGGTAAAAACGTTTCTGTCACCTAGCAATTTTAAAAAGCTTATTCATGCCTTTATTTTTGTTAGATTGAACTATTGTAATTCTTTGTATGCAGATGTGAGCAATCATTGTTATCTTGCTTACAATTAGGGCAGAATGCTGCTGCTAGATTAAGGATGGGTGAAAGCACCAGCGTATAACACCTATTTTATCACCTTTAAATTGGCTTCCAGTTCACTACAGGGTCGATTTTAAATTGCTTATCTCAGTATTTAAAGTCCTGCACAATCTGGCGCCTTCTTATCCAACAGATCTTGTGCATGTTCATAACCCTCAACGGAATCTAAGGTCATCAAACCAGATGATCTTAGCTGTCCCTAGGACGAGATTAAAACTGAATGATGACCGGGCATTCTCAGTGCTGGCCCCAAAGCTTTAAAATAGCTTGCCTTTATATCTGAGATTACCTACACTTGGGGTTTTTTTTAAATAATTTTTAAATGGTATTTATTAGAATTAGCCTTTGGCGTATCTTACTAAGCTTATATGGCTTGTTTTACTTGCTTATCTTACCAATCACAATGTCCCCTTCGTCCTTCTGTGATGGGGGTCTCCTTTTATTAATTGAGATTGTCTTGTTTTAATTGTGCTTTATAAACAAACAAACAAACAATATAATATATATGTAAAGTAGAGTTGTGAAATGATTACTCGTGATTAATCGCATGCAAAATACAAAATATATGTATGTGTACTCTGTTCGTTTGGTATATAAATATAAATACACACGCTTATTTTGAAAATGCATATTAATCTATATATTTATTTTATTATATTTATACACTGTATCTATATATACAAAATAAATATACACAGTACACGCTCGTATATTATGCAAACAAAAACTTGTGATCACTAATGTAAAGACATTTCTTCCATCCTCACAGAGAGAAATGTGTCACAGACTGTGAATGAAATTTTCAGCTATTTTGACAGGTTCATTTTTGTACCTGCTGCTTCATTTCCAAAGGACTCAGTGGTTTAACTCATTTACTGCGTCTTTGTAATCTGATATGTCTGTGTGGAGCTGTGAGGGGATGTCAAGCTGGTCAGATGAAGGTAAAACATTATAATGATGCGTGATGTTATGTCCTCTCACTTTTTCCACAGCTACGCTGACATGCTCACCCCCTACATGAACTCTGTGCCTGCTGTGATTGCCAAAGCATCCGCCATTCACAACCCAATCATCTACGCCATCACTCACCCCAAGTACAGGTGCGACGATGCTCAGCGTAAACATTTCTACCAACAGTTGTTTGTTCTGTTGCGTTTAATGGGAACGATGAATATTCATCAGCTGATGTACACTGCAGTAATTTTGCTAACTATTACAATTATGCGAATCGTGCTGTGACTTTACAGTAAACAAGAGCAAAAAACAACTGATATGCTAATTATATAAAATACTGAATTCACAATTTTAAGGTTCACAAGTTTAAGGATGAATTTAGAATAGAAATACAGAATTGTTCTTGAAAAACCACCAAGAAATACAGTAAAAATAGTACTATTGTGAGATATTATTACAATTTAACTGTTTTCTATTTATTTTTAAATCTAACTCTAACTCAATCCTTTGATGACAAAGTAGAATTTTTAACTCAATTTAGCTTCACATGTTACTTCAGATATCATTCTGTTATGTTGATTTGGTTCTTATTATCTATTATTAACATTAGTGAAAACAGTTTTCAAACAGCACTATATATTTTCATTTATTAATTAATTATTATTCTTATTCTTATATTTTTGATGAATAGAACATTATTGAAGAGAGCATTCATGTGAAATAGAAATCTTTTGTAACGTTAACTATTTTTCTTCACACTTTTGAGCAATTTAATACATCCTTGCTGTAGACTGTAAAAGACTTGAATTTGTTTTTTTATTTGTATATCCTGGCAATATTTTACATTGTACAATTACATTGTACACTGAAATTGAAATACCCTGGCTGCATATTAAAGAAGTGAAGCAGTAAAAAGCAGCGCCGGTTTATTACGCACCCTAGTTTCCAATACCAAGAAACATTGTTCCAAAAACATGCACGCTGCGTGCTTCAAGGCCAGACAGACCCTAATCGATCAATGGTTTTCTGTACAGAGCGCAGCCACAAGTACCTTGAGATGACAGAGGTAGATTCTGACCTTTACAAGTCACATTTACTTCACATTCATCGGCTCTGGATGCATTAGGCCATGTGCTACTTATAACAGATCTAAAGATTAATGTCTCATGATGAAGCACCTATATGAAGAGGCCATCATTTATTCACTCTTATCGCCTGGAAATAATAGGATCCTTGGGAAGGATTGATTTGAGCTGTCACGCTTTGTTTTGACAGAGCACAAAAAATACTAAATTCCCTTTCCCGTTGGAAATGTAAGGCTTTTTTTAACAAACAAAGGGTTTTATATTTTATTGACAGTTAAGGGAAGTTGATGTGAACTGGAGATTCAATGTTCCTGTCCTTCTTTCACATATCGCTTCTCTCTCAGGTCTGCCATTGCGAAGTATATACCATGTTTGGGAGTCCTGCTGTGTGTGCCTCGTAGAGACCGGTTCAGCAGCAGTAGCTTTATGTCCACACGACGCTCTACTTTAACAAGCCAGTCCTCAGAGAACAGCAGCAACCTGCACCGCGCCGGGAAGACGCGCTTGTCCTCTTTGTCTGACAGCGAGTCGGTAAGAAAACAACTTCAGGTCAGAAACAAACTCTACACATATCCGTGAACCCAAATTCTCTCTGAACCACTGTCAGAAATTGTTAGGGAGTGAAAATTGTCCCCTTAAATTTTTTGGGCTCATTTTTTAGTCTTTTTTTTTATTTTATTTTTGTCCCTGTTATTAATAATGTGATGAAAGTACTATATGCGTTGCATTAGCTGCATGGGGACGTCACCAAAAGAATTTGATTATAAAAGACAATAACACTTCAGTATAGGGACTATTAACTAGTTGCTTATTATCTGTATGACCACACTCTCTAATAACAATATCCAGTATCTAAACTCAACAATTACATTACTAATAATATACTATTAATAAGCAGCAAATTAGGACTTTATAGAGGCAAAAGTTGTAGATAATAGTTTGTTAATAGCAAAAATTGTACCTTAAAATAAAGTCTGACAATCCATTTCCAAAGTCCATTTAAAGGAATAGTTCATCCAAAAATGACATTTCTGTCATCATTTTTTTATTCTGTGGAGGACAAAAATATATATTTTGACAAATTTTCATGTTTTTTATTGATTGATTGATTGAAATGATAACAGAATATTATGAAATATATCAAATGTTAAGAAATAAACAAATATATTATTAATATATAATATATATATGATTAATATTATATATTATATAATATATTCCATCACTATGAAGAAATTGTTAATATCTGTTAATATCATCCACAAATGAAAACTGTCATAATTTCTTTCATCAAACACATAAAGATTCTGAAAAACATGAGGATGAGTAAATGATGACAAAATGTACATTTTTAATTAAAACATGGCCAATTATTCTCGTTTGCATCTCATTCTGTCCTTCCTCATCTAAAAGATCCCAGCGATCTCTAAGCTGTTTGATCAGCATTCAGTGTGCGTTTTTTTTTTTTTGGGACAGGGTTGGACGGACACAGAGGCAGATCTCTCCAGTGCGAGTTCACGCCCTGCTAGTCGTCAGGTCTCATCTGACATCCGTAAAGATTTGTCAGACTTCAAGCACACGAGCTCTGTGAGGCTGAAGGTCAAAAGCAGAGACTCGGGTATCTTTGACAGAACCTCGGGTCAGAGTCTAGCTGATCCAAACTTGAACCGGACCTGTACATACATCAGCGTAAGTGTCTTCAAGAAGTGTCATATCTCACCTCATTAATCAAAAGCTTCCCAGCTCACTCAGCGCTCTTCGATATATGAAATTAGGAAACAACTCCATCAGATTTCAAATTCATGTGAAAATTTCATTCCATCGTTCATATTTTGAAGACAGCTCATTGCCCTGGTTTCAGCCAGCATAGTTCTGTGACAAGAGTGTGCATGGTTATATGTGCTAATGGTGCTCTGTCTATGATTTCTTTTGACTGTACACTAATTAAATTTGAGGGAGAGTTGTGCTTCTTTTTCCATTTTTTCTTAGATGAAGCGGAGCTATCACTTTTCTGAGATCTACTCACAGCTCTTCTTGCTTTAACTCCCCAGATAAAAATGTATTTTTTAATTTAGCCCGGTACTGGTACTGATTAATAATGAAAGATTTCCTATTCTACTTGAATGATACATCATGAGTGAATCTTATCATTATCGAAAGTTATTATTAAAATATTTTAATATACTCTGAGAAAGCACCATGCACCGCTTACTGAATGGCATCACTGCTGATTCTACAGTACAAGCAGAAACATGCCCTATATCCTGAACAGATGTCACAGAAGAACCGATCCCTTCAGTGAACACACAGTGAAACAAGTGTACTCCAAAAAGTGAATGACTTTTATGAGCCGAATTCTTTTAGCGAACCAAGCACATACAGCACAACCAATGTAGTCCAATTGATTAACTGAGTTATTTTTTAAGGAATCAAACACATGCAGCATAGCCAGTATGATCAGCGTAGCCATAATGATGCTTTACAGAATGAGTGACTCTTATGAGCCAGTTCTTTTTAGTAAATCAAACACATAAAGTGCCAGTGTAATTGGATTCTTAAATCTCACGAGCTAGTAATTCTGAATATTTTCAGTATTTGTTTTTATACATATTATATTATAAATGTTTTATAAATGTTTTTTCTTTATTTCTGAACTAAATGATAATTTAGCATCAAAAAAGGTTTTTTTTTTGTTTATCAGAACAGACTTGTGACTTATTTTTTGGATTGAGACCCACCATTTGTGAACCACTGTACAACATAGAGAGCAATACTCATACAATCACTCTCTCTTGTTAAAGGGCTGAGACAAATCCCGCTTTTACGCTTATCATTTACCAATCAAATCACATTGCTTCTAGTTTAAAGTCACAAAAGAGTTAGAAGAACAAAAGTCAAATCAAACTGATTTGACTCCTAAAGGCTCCTTTTGTTAGTTTAATGCTAATCAGGTTGTGAGCTAGCAGAGCAAGTGAAAAATGTAGATAGTACGTTGTGGGTCAGTGCATGGGCCGTTTCTTTAAAGAGCAGATTTGAATGAGGGTCCATTACATTGAGATTAAGCTTGCCGTAATTCTCTTGCTCTAATCTCCTGGTTTTAGAGTAATAATCCCCATAAACAGAAGCTCATCCCATGTCATCAAGAGAAACGGCATTAGTGCGTCCACTGGGTGGCACCTTTCGCTTTGCCCTTCCACCTCCATTTTTACCGGTCACAGCCTAACACTAGGAGGCTGACAGTATGCTAACTTAATATGTGATTAGGGTTCTGAACTTTAAGAATGAGAAAGAGAATATTGAACTATGCAACTATGAAAAATCATGCATTTCATTCCTCTCTCCTGTCTCCCTCTTTCAGACGGTGGGTGACAAAGATGAGATCTCCATGGCTGAGGTCAGTCTATCCAGTGCTCTTTTTAGACTGAATTAGTTTATTAATTATGTTTGAGTTACAATTAACATTACAATCACTATATGTACTGATTCAAAAACAGGAGATAGTAGCATAGAAGCGTGTGGAAATGGATATAACAGAAGATCTGTGCATCACAAAGCCAGATTTAAACGTGATTATATAACTAAGAGAAGTAAATGACAATTTTTCAACAAATGTCAAATATAGGAGGAGAAATAATAAGGTGTTTTTATCAGGACTGGAGCAGATTTCTGAGGATGCTGAAAAACATTTAATTGGCTCTGTGTTTTTTTGTTGTTTTGTTTTGTTTTAAGAAAACACTGATATGTTTGATTAATACGGGACTGAAAGTCCATTTGTGAAACACAATTTTACTAAACTCTTCAGCGAACACTTATTCTCCTCCAAACGGTTCCAGTGGCGGTATATGTTCCTATTTATTAATCCTTTGTATTATTAAGGAGCTGTTTGGTTTCAGTACACTGAGAAAATCATAGCTCCTCAGAGAGAAGGGATACACAAATGCCAGACTTTAAATGAAACCAACCCACATGAGGTCAAATTAGGCATCCAAATTGCATTGTGTTCATACGCAGCATTGTCGATCACAAAGGCGAAGCTGTGCTGTCAGAAAGTTACCCCAGTGTGCCATTATTATAGCTCTAGCAACTGGAACCCGGTTCTGATGGGAAGTGAACCTGTCAGTGAACGTAAACACAAACTCTAGTCCAGACACTTCTCAGCGGATCAAGCTGAAAAACATTCCTGTGTTGCTGAGCATCAACATGACTGTGGCGAGATTTGCTTCCAGTGCACTGTGGGAGTTTTCATTGATTCCTACAAGCAAGTCTAATACCTGTTAATGCACGCCCAGCCTGATCTCATTAAGTTTACATGTTAATAAAACACACGCACATACACACACACACACACCATTTTATTCATCATAGATGCATCTAATTGATCAAAATTGACAGTAGTAATGTTATTAATGATTTTACTAGTTATCAGCTTCACCGTTTTCAACTCAATGATTATCCTTTCTCTTTCACATTAAGGCAAATATAGTCTCAGAGAATGTTGATGAGAAAAGGCCGTTGGCTCGGATCCCTTCCATCATTGTGACGTCAGAGTCCAGTCATGCCATCCTCTCAGAAGGTCACAGCGGCAGCCCATCCAGACAGCTCCCTGGTGCTTCAGTCACTGCGGAAGCTGCTGGGATTGACTGAATACGAGCTGCACTACCACTTATTTATACTTCAGGACAACGTCTTAACAGACTCTTGGTCATCTGACTTATCCTTCCTCCTTTTTGTCTCCTTTACACAGGGCTCAAAAACTAACCTGCATGCAGTTACAGCTGACACCTGAAATTTGGCTGTGTTGTATTTGTTGTACTTTTGCCTGTTTTGAGGTGGAAAATGGGTAACCACAGGCTATGGGGTCAACGGGGTCTTTATTTTTGCAGGAGGACACCCTTTAAGGCTTCTTTCAGTGGTGTGGAGATCATCCTCTCCTCTCAGGGAAGAATGCGACAGCGATCAGTGTCTCAGTTATGGATTACCACCGCTCAGAATATGTGTGCAGTTACATCCCTGCTTCATCCATAAAAAGGTGGTGCTGTAGGCCATAGGAATAAACAGTTCCCAGCATCTGCACAAGATTAAAAACAACACCTAGTTTTTACACAACCAGAAATTTCGGTCTATGAAATGTAGTGACTTGTCTATAGGTGCCATCGCTCTAGAACAGAAAACTGGACATTTTAATGTTTCTTTAAAGGTAAAGTTTATAATTTTTTGTTTATGTATATATGTAAAAAGGTTTTAATTGCAATGGCTGATAAATGATAAATGGATGATACTTTACTACTTTATTGAAATATTAAAAACCAAAAAAGAAAAATCTAAAATTAGTCATTCTGAAATATTAAAGTGAATTTAAGCACCGTACCATTGATCTACTGTCCAAATATATATATATTAATTTTCAGATTTTACAAAGATTACATTTATCCATATTTTTAGCAAATTACATTTGCTGTTATCTACGGTTTACTTAATCTAAATGTAAAAACAGGAAAAATCTTTTTAAAATTTTTCTGATATGTAGTATAGATCATTATGCAACTTTAATTAAGAAGAAATGTTCAAAATGAAACTTCAGCTTGAGTTTTAGGTATTCATGCCAACATCATTAAATAAATAAATCAAGCACTTTGAGAACCAATTACATCTTTTTTTTTCGCTGCTGATTGAATACATTTGTAGATTTTTTTCCAGCACTGTATGGCTAATACATATATTTGTGTATATATATATATATATATTCTTGAATGTTAATAAGAGTGTGTGCTCAAGAAATTATCTTGACTGTATGATTTCTCATGCTTTTGCATTGTGCCACATTTCTCTACCCACATGTGAATATTCACGGTTGTGATTGTCTGCATGCTTTCTTAATATGAAATAGGCTTCTTTGATAGAAATATTTAAATTGAAATGATCCTCACTTTCCATGCAGGCTACAGTAACCCATATAAATGTGAAAAATTGTCTTTGAAATTCCTGTCTTAGAGCCAGTGGCTCTAATGAACTGTACCTTTCAGATGCAGATTTGCCTTTCTGCTGGATTTCAGAGATGCTTTAGTGGGATTAATATGCCAGCATCTGGGAGTCCTTAGGGATTAGAGGGGGAACGCTTTTAACAAGATTAGTTTTGGGAAAGTGCTCAGCCAGAACGCTCCATTGCTTTTAATGGCTGCTGTGTTGTCAAAGTTGCATACACATTCTCAGATAATGGTCTCTGAAGCAGTTCAAATGCACTGTCACTCTCTCCATCTCTCTTGAGATATGTGTTTACCTTTCCATTTTGAGGTAAACGCCCTCCATTGATGATTTTATGATGTACTGTGGTGTGGGTTTGCATATTTACTGATGTTGCCGTAATGCTCGCCTGATAAGCAACTCTTCATTTTGAGCTGGCACACTTTAAGCAGTGAACACATTCTGGATATATCCAGTCACTCACAGTTATCATGTAGGTCAATAGTGTGTCTGCTGACTTGCTTGTGATTTGTTGTTTGTACGCCGTCAGGGGTGACATAATCAAGTGTTATATGAATGATAAATTAGCTTATCAGCAAAAGGCACTGGGTTACATACATTTTATGTGATAACATTGTCACGTCTTCATTGCCCTTGTTTTCTTCTGATAGCGATGCCATGTTGCATTAACACTTGCTTGGTAATTTGCAAGCTCATATGGTATTTTTTTCTGTTTGCCAATGCACCAGCAATTTTTAAATTGAATTTAAACTGAATTTGGAAATTGTTTAGACTTTAGATATTTCTCACTGCTTTTGCGTTTTTTTCCCCTTTCCTACATTCCCTACATTTCTGTTCTTAGATTACGCAAGTTTGGAGAGCAGGAACAAATTCTGGACCCAGCAAACAAAATGAACCTCTAATGTTACGTGTAACTATCCAATAAAGCCGACGATGAGTTCAGCAATATTTAATAAGCCAACGACCAGACAATCAACGTTATCCACATAGATAAGACTGGACAAACACTGGGAGCAAATACAGGGTTTAAATAAGATATAGGACTGACAAGATTATTAACAATGACTGTTACTACTATCTGCTGTAATTACATAGTCTGTTTAGTACACTGAATAGCATTTACTTAACTCTAGGGGGCTCCAAACTACTTACAGTTGCTTTAAAGAATGGAATTATTTAACTGATTTTACACTTACAATTGTGATAAACAGCACAGATCTATATAAAGAAATTAAAACCAATTAGACATTCATGTTTTGTGAAGTAAACCCACCAAAGTGGGTTTAGGAAGCCTGAGACACTCAGCAGCTTCCACTGAGCAAACTACGGTTATCAATCCATACAGTCCTCACCTCGGCAGCCTCTTTAACATGGAAAAGACAGAAATCATTGTGTAGGCTTGCATGTTTTCTAGTCAAGTGGTCCTGATTAGATGGTAACGAGTGGCTGTTAGGCAGAAGTGCTGATGGCTGCTGTCTGGTATTTTGCGCCTCAGGACAATAAGACTTCACTTATTAGCCCAGATTGATACCTCAAACTGCCTTTTGAGGCCTTCTGATTATATTCATCAGTTTGTTTTTTGTTGCACTGCTAAACATTCAGTTCCCTCTCTCACTTTGTTTCAATGCTAAAACTTAATATTCAATTGTTAAAGAGTGTAGACTTCCTAATGGTGTGGAAAAAGCCTTGAGCAGCCTATAAGTATGTATGTAAGCAGTTGGTGGAAAGTACGGCTCTGCATTTATATAAGATTCACTCAGTCTGACTCCTACAATGAGCTCTGAACAAGGTCACAGGCCCCTGGAGATAAGATTAAAGAGTAAACACTCTATGCCATTGACTTTTTCCTTTTTGCAATTTAGAGCAGAGTATATATAGCCTGGTCTCTCTGACTTAAATTGGAGATCATCTGAATATTTCTGCTGACCTTATGTTGGGTTATTTAATAGTTCTAGCTTTGGTATTTTAAATGTTATTTATATTTTCTTTACATTTCTCCTGATCAGTCAGTCTTGTGTGGTGCTATTGTGTTTTCTTCACAACTGTTCTTCGTGCACATTTCGGATGGCCAAAAGCATACAAATCTTAGTCCATCCTGCAAAGAGTGCGTGATTTCACTTTAATTTATTGGATGATGTATTTGAGTGATTTATAATGTTAATAAATCTAAAATTGCAATGAGTATTATGAGTTATGCTTGCATATAAAATCTATATTCGTGCTTTTCAGAAAATTGAAAATGTAAAATGTGCAATCTACAGGTCAAAATACAACCCCAATTTAGAAATGCTGGGACCTTTTTAAAGTTTGAGTGAAAATAAAAACCAAAAGACTTTCAAACCAATTGAGCCAATATTTTATTCACAATAAATCACAGAGAACATAAATGTTTAAGTGGAGAAGTTTTACGGTTTTATCCACTAAATTAGCTCATTTCAAACGTGATACCTGCTACAGGTCTCAAAAACATTGGCACGGGGCCAAAAAAAAACAATGTTCCTCAATGTCACTAGCAAAGGCTTTGGAAATCTTCTTATCTACTACATTGCATAACACCATCAAAAGATTCAGAGAGAATGAAGAAATCTCTGTACATAAAGGACAAGGCTTAAGACCTTTGTTGGATGCCCGTGGTCTTTGGGCATTGCAAAAATCTCTCAGTTTAACCATCATGTGATTTGAAGTTTTAGTTTTTATTTTATTCACGTTTAAAAAATGTCCCAACATTTCTGTAATTCAGGTTGTATGTGGTTTTGTGTTCATTTGATGTACTGCCTTAAAGAACAAACCACAGTTGACAATCTAGACATTGGCTACTTGGAAATTCAATTGTCAGATTGATAAAACTGACTTATATATTAAAACTTGTTGGACAGTTACAATTCTGTGGTGCTGTATTGTTGTGTCTGTGACAGTGTAACAAACGGTGAGGAGAGGAACCATCTGTTCAAGTGTTAGATGACAATAATCTTTGGATATAGTAAGTCCTGTGATAAAGATGTTGAGAATAAACTTTATTAGGTTGTTAAAGTTATTTCCAGAAAAAAAAAAAAAAACATAAATAGCACATACATATAGAACCAGACAAGACCAAATATGTATCAATACTTAAAAGTTTTGTCCTTTCACCTTTAGCACTCTGTTATTTCAATATGATTTGGTTATGAAAAACACATCAGTTAATCTGCAGTAATATGTCCATCGTTCGTTAACAAAAGGAATAGAAGTGGTTAACGCGGGGGTTGTCACACTCACAAGTGTGAATGTAAATGGGCTCAAAAAATAAATAAATCTACCACCTGAATGCATATAGAGAGGAAAGTTAATTTATGAGGTGGAGCTTTACTTTTTTCTAAGTGCTACATTGTTTGTAATAATAGTTATTGCGCGTGTCATTATGTAACATGATGGGGCTTTCTAGAATGCTTTCTGTAATTGTCACTCCAGAGAATAAGAGTGACAGGATTCAGTCAGAGTGACCTGGCTAAATTATACCTGTGATGCTTCGCAGAAACACAAGAATGACGCAGTACGAAAGGTGCATGTTCTTTCATCCTGTGCCATTCATTTATTGACAGCGTCAGTTGTCTTCACTGATTGTGTGCCTTTCAACCCACTAGATGAAATTCACATAGAATCTTTCATTCTTTTTAATCTACAATGGTTGTAGTGTACTTCATCAGTATAAACAATAATGATTTTTAATAGGTCCTTTCTCTTCTCTGAATCTAAAAGAGGGATCGTAGTGTATTTCAGTACAGTGTAAAGCCATATTGAATATGCAGAGCACATAATCTATTTGAATGGGTTGATTGATCAGGTTTTTCTGCTTAGTGTGGTCTAATTAGGTACTGTATTTATGTTTAGTTATGTTGAGGTTTCTGTTCAGTGTTTAACATTGATAATAAAAAATTTAACCTAACTATCAAATCAGTATATTAGAATGATTTTTGAAGGATCATGTGATGATCAAGTAATGTAAAAAAAAAACATTACTAGATATTCCATCAAATAAATTCAGCTTTAGTGAGCAAAAGAAACTTCTTTCAAAAACATAAACATTGCACTGAGCCCCAAACTTTAGAAAGATGATGTTTATATACATTGTAGATGTTTTTTAAGTGCCCATTTTGGTTGCTTTTGTCACCACAGCTCAGAATAATCAGCCAATCAGCGATATTGTTTTTCTATAGCTCTATAGTCATTAGTCGCATGCCTTTTACAGCTTCTGTAATTGGCTCAAAAAAACCTTGCAGCAGAATCTGAGTGCCTTGTCCAAGATGGAAGAACTTAAATCTCAAAATTCTAGGAAGTCCTCTGTCAGCTGAGCAATTGCTACTGCACTGAACCGAAATGCTACTGGATAGCTTACAGCAGATATTCTGAAACTCCTTGATACGCACATGTGAAATCAGAAAGACAAGGCCTTTAATTGCAGTTATTGTCAGTCCTCAAGCAAATCTTACAGCTACCCTAAAAGAGCTGAAAAACGACATCATGTCAGATTTAGCACTAATGGCTCCTTGTTTATTAGTCGCTTCCCACTAGCTTGATATCCATGGTGTCCTATGAGTGGACGCCCATAGGAGCAGAGTGGAAAAATGTGTTACCCTAAGAAGAGGCTATATTCGCCATGTGAATCATAGGGGCTTGGTATCCAGGGGTGTCCCCTTACACACCATATAAGGGTCCCCGGGGCTTGAGTGTTATCGCTTTCTGCAGAAGGGATCTATTCTTAGGCTGTCTGTCCAGGCCATCCGAGCAGGCAAGAACTCTCCTCCTTCTGCTTTTAAAACTTTTTTGACTTATTTTGTCAGTGTAAACAGGGGTGGGATTGAACTGTTTGTTTGGGTTTTTTTTTTATCTGATCATTCTGTGGTATGTTCTTGTTGTGTTGATATGTGAGCTCAGTTCTTGTGTGATGGTTGAATAGTGACAGAGGGCATAAGGTAATGCATATTGTTTCACTCTATTGCATTTCCTGTCTGTTGTTGTTGTATTTCAGAGGCTCCTCGGTGCCTGCCTGTACCCGGGTGTTTGGTCATCCCGACAACAGGGAGAAGAAAATTAAAGGAAAAAGAGGACTTTACTGATCCAAGAAGAAGCTTTTCACTTAAACTTAAACTCTCTTCAAAATGAGCAATTACACAGTAACCCTGTCTGGACCTGCACCATGGGGCTTCAGGCTGCAAGGAGGCAAAGACTTCAACATGCCCCTGACCATCTCCCGGGTGAGACAACAACACTGCCTTAGAAAAAAAACAAACCCATCATACCCTGTTTTAACAAATGCCTGCTTTGATTTTTTAAAAAAAGAAAGAAAGAAAAAAAGTAGCCTCACTACAAACTGTTTTGACATTTTTACTTTGCTTAACAATGAAAATCGATGAATGCTTTGAGTCACGCAGTATGCTGGAGTTATGTAACATTGTGCTGCAGCTGTTGTTGTACTGGTTATCGTCCAAGCCAAAGCAGAAATTCTCTAACCAGCTTTGGCCCTTTGGCTTGAGAGAGGTGTTGTGGTGCATTTACAGTGGAAAACTCTATGAATAGCAATAGATGATGCAAGCTTTAAGAAAATGAATCTGTGCATGTGAAGTTGAAAGCGAAAGATGAGAAGCCTAGATGTATGCCACTTGTCTAGTTAAACCGCATTCATTCTGTTTAACTGCTAATTCCCCCTAAGTGAAAAAATGAACACGCTGGCTCTTCATTTACTCTGATTCAATCTATAAAATTAAACGAAAAATGGAGACTTTCATTTTTCGTTTCATTTTTGCACGGCCCTTGAAGGAAATATATCGCACCAACCCCTCATATTGTTCCAAATCTATATGATTTTCTTTCATTTGTGGAACACAAAGGAAGATGTTTTGAAAATTATGAGTATTATTTTGGACCCCGCTGACTTTCACTGTACCTGTTTTCCAAAATAACTGCTTTTGTGTTCTGCAGAAGAAAAAAAGTCATATAGGTTTGGAACGATATGAGGAGGAGTAGATGTGAGTAAACTATTTTTTGAAGTCTAAAAGACATTATCTTCCTGTACTGTCTGTAACTTATGCTATGCAGACGTTGGCGTTATGTTTCATGGAAAGGCGCTCAAATTCTTGTTGCTCATAGATGTTGGTTTTCATTTCAGTTTTCAGTTTGCTTAGAATTCATTTCTTGATGGTAAGCGGTTTCCCATTTATCACCTCCTGAAACAAGATTGTTGTGTATTCGCTTGTTAAATTTGTTTACCTAAAAAGAAGAAGAGCGATAAACCTGTCCTACCCTACCAAAGAGATAAATATAATGTGCTATTGAAAACCTACCACCACTTACGCCATAGGCAATTGAATCATTAATGCAGTGCACTTTGTCACATAGCATACAGTCTTGCTCATCCCATGGTGCCCAAAATACTTATAGTGCTAGCGGATGAACTCAAGGAAGCCGTGTCCAAAGTCTCAGAGAGATTATGTTATATGACAAGAAACCTCTGCTGCCATATAATCAGTATAATCAAAGGTGGTTTCATAGCTGTCACCTTTATTGACATTCGATCATCTTTCATTTCAATAAGAGAGCCATTGCCTCTGTTTGTCCTGGCTGTGGTAGGTCTCCTCGTATTTGTTGTTTGTCAGGAAGCAATTACAGACAGGACCATCATACCGGGAAAATTTATCTCAATTGTTTGGATTTCCATTACTTTTCTAATCAGCATTGCTGATGGCACACACTTTGATGCTGTAATCAGTGTCAAACCAGGCGTCTGTCTGGATTTTATAGTCTCTCCCAACCCAGCTGTCACTGAATATGGAGGTAGATTGAAATGTGGATGGCATGTGTATTCACATCAGGTCTCAGATGACTGATGTATATGTGACAGCCAGAGACGATGATTTATACATTTAACAATCAAATCTTCACACACTGTATTAAAAGATCAGCCTCTATCCTAAAGTACCGTGGACAATCTGTACCAAATCTTAATCCTGGTCCCAAGGCTGACAGAGCTTCCGTCTTGCACAAAGAACCCTAGTAATTGCTTTTACTGTTTTCGTAATGCTTACTGATTTTCTGTAGTCTCTGTAAACAGCGACACAGTGTTGTGAGATTTGTTACATTCATTGAGGACAACAATGCAGTGGATGATTTAATTTAATACTTTGATTCAGGAAATTACTACAATCCATTATTTTGTCCTCAGATGTAAGAAAAATACTCCAGGATATGTGATATTAGTGTCAGTGAAGTTACCACCAAACAGCTCATTCTGGACAGGAGAGTCATTGTTGACAAATGGATCTAGACCTGAGATGCAACCTTTCGAAATAATCTTTCATTTTCATGCAAGCCATGATCCAACTTTAATTAAGATATCCTGCCCTCATTGTTACAGACATGGGAAAATGACAACACTATTATGAAGACCATGCTAAGTGAGTGACAGGACAATATGAGGTTGTTAATATGTGGGTGGGGGCTTCATTTTCTAATAAAACTAAAAACCAAACAATTAAAACAAAAACAAAATTTTAGTCTTTTTAATAAAAATTGAAAATGCATTAAAATAATTCACTTACATCACTGTCTCTTAGCTATTTTGCTACTTTGCCTCATTTGCGACCCTAAATAAAAAGCTCTGTGGTAGCTAATGATAGCAATTGACGAACACTTTTGGCTTGTGGGTGCGATGCCTGACTTATGGCGACTGATTTTAGCTTAGCTCTGAAGGTCAGACCTACAGAAATAATTGCGGTAGCCATAAATATGTAGAGCATAGACAATAGAAACATGAGGTCATGGTGAATTGAAATATTGACTGGAAAGAGTTGCAGGAAGAAGCTTGTTAGTTAAATATTTCCACAGTTGAAAATATATGGGAGACTGGAGCTAGTTGTCACATTTTTCACTCAAGTGATTATTTCTCATGGCATGTTTATTGTTCAGTTGAGTTTTTTTAAAATTGAGAGAAAAAGAGAATCTGCCCTGACTGAGATCTATAAAAAATCTATAAAGATGGTCCCTCAAACAGTTCAGTATTTTAACTTTTCACTTATAATATTTTCATTATATATTTTTTGTCTGAACCGAGTCAGAATTGGAATTTGCATTTAAAACATTCTTGTTTTTCATTTTTTTTGTCAACCAAAGTATTGCATTAAAATGCAAAGAGCACAAATGAGGAATCGCAATTACAGCAATAACTTTAATAAATTCTGATAAGACCATACACACAGTCAACTCGATGATGCATTTAAAATTGTGAGATTTTGTCAGTGGTTTGTAAGCGCTGAACAGCTTTGTGGAGGGGCATTGCCTAAATGTCCTGTCAGAGATAATTTCCGTCATTATATATTGTTGCGCATGATATGGAAATCCAGCTCTGCAAAGTGCCGATATTATATTCTGTAAAGCATTTCATAAAGTCCATGACAAAGACAGTCTGGGGAGTCATTTGTGATGCATTGTATAAAGTAATTTCACCGCAAATGAATCTGCTTAGTGATGTACCCAAATCTTTTTTCCTTCATTCTGATGTATTTTAATGTCCATATTGTGTCTCCTATATATTGCAAATCAATAGACCTCGTAATAAGTCTGTTCAATTCTACATTGGCAGCTGCTTTGCAAGCTTTTCAAGGTCGTTGACCCGACTGTTCAATGCTATTGGAGGTCAGGCTACATTAAGCTGAGGTCAAGGCTTTTTTAACACAAAGGGGACAGCGTCAGGCCAAATTATGCACATAAATGCAAGTGTGTTGGAGCTCAGCAACAAAAAAATCGAAATGAATATTCTGTCAGCGGCCTACAGAGTCTTGCAAAAACCCAAAGGTTCCACAGATAGTTCAGATCATCACCCCAGCCTTTGCTTTTAGTCACAACAGAGCAGGAAGTAACAAAAGCCAATTGAAGCTGGCATTTAGCAAGGACTACTAAAACGCAATGCCAACAGGGCCCCTGTTTCCTCAGTCAGGTTCTACTGTCACTCAGCAATCTGAGATAAAGCAGATGCTTTCATTTATAACTTAAAAGGCATGTTGGAACACCATATCTGTGTTTGAGATAAATGTTAGGATTTTTAGAAAATAATGGGATGGATGGATGAAGCTCTTCAAGTTAAAACAGTTGCCATCTGGGCTATTTAAATAAATAGTCGCAATGTATCAAATATTTTTATATGGATCTTAGCAGGTCATTGGATTTAGCATCTGTTGTAGTGAGATTGGCAGCTTAACATCTAATATTAAACAAATCGCTGTATTTTTCTATTCATTTTTGTACCTGTTATCCCTATTTATTTCTTAGTTGAATGGGATTTATATATTAATTTATATGAAACAAACATGTGTTTAGTTCAAGGTGGCAGAAGATAAGATACAAATATGTCTACCTCTTAACTTCACGCATTTTACATACTTAAGACACTGCTTTTATTTAATTTAACTTGAAAATATGGAAGCATTATAGCGGACAAAATAAACTTGTGCTTCTATCAATGCATCTCAATTCAGTAGAACGGTGCAGGGGTGTAGAGATAAATACTTACTTAAATTTTAAATAAACTTTTCTTAGCTTTTGAAGTTGAATGATGAAATCAAGATCAATTGCCAATTTCCTACTAATGTAGCTTTGATGGACAAACTGCAAAGCAACCTGTTTAGCTGTGTTTTTTTTTTTGTATGAAAGCCTCTAGGACACACCAGATGTAAAACTTTTCATAAACGTCTTACCTAAAATTTCATTTTATATTCAGTAGCTGAATTTGTAGTTGTTTAACACTTGCATGATCCCCAACCATGTTTAAGTTTGCCAACAATGGTATAACAATTAAATGCTATTGCTTTGCATTAAAATCTCAATTCCAATAACCCAGGCATTAGTGTGCCAACGTATAACGCCACTGCGTTTTGGGTATCCACGCAGACATGGTGTCAGACATACCATATCAAGGTGTCTCAATAATGTCAATATCCAGATAATATCAGCTCAAAACCAGTGATGAAATTGTGAATTCCAAATCATCTCAAAAATGCAAAACCTCTCTCAAATCAGCCTCCTCTGTTTGTGTGTTTTCACTGTGATTCAGCATGCAGCATCATGACTGAAGCATCGTTCAAGCAGCAGTCTCTTGGCTTTAGTGAAATGTAAACAGGGGGAGGGTGATGATGTTTCTAATAAAGCTTGTAGGATCCTGACCAGTGATGCATGCATTGGGCTTTAATTACATAATAACCAACAAGAAGCATGTCTCAACAATAAAATCAGGGAAATACAAGCAGTGATTGACAATACAAGTGTAAAAAAAAGGTGGCTCTATCTAAACCCAAGTGACTATGAATCTGTTCTTTTTTGTTTTAGAAAAATTTGATAGTAAAATTTCAAATGTCCTTGCTGATTTATAGCTAAATTACTTTTTTCATTCTTAAAAATGAAAATTTGCTGAATATGAATTTCAGTTTTTGTTCAGGTAAATCATATGCTTGGGTGGTCTTAGTGCACCTTTAGATGTTATAATACGTTTTGCAGTTGGGAATTTACCAGGAGAACATTGCAAAAAGGAGAGCTCTTTCAGGAGCATGTATATATGTGTATGTTGAGTAATGGCAGCAGGTGGGACAGAAGGGTTGGTGGCAGGGCCCCAGAATACAGGGTCAAACTGAGAGGCACGGGGCGTCAACAACAACCTTTATTTTTAACATTTTAATGAGCTGCCTGAAAGTATAACCACTGACTTGTTGCAAAGATGGGATTTCAAGCTCCATTTCCTTGGTTTCTGAACTTTTTCATTCACTACTTTTTAAATGTTTTTTCTTTCTGCAAATTACATTGACTATGTGAATGAGTCACTGAATCATTTATATGTCTGATTCACTCAAAATTCTGATTCATTCAGGAAACAAACATCCAGATTAATTTTTTGAAATACAGAAAACGTTTATATATTTTTAAACATTCTTATTTTAAACATTTTAATAGTATTTCCAAGAAACATTATAAGTGAAGTCGTTGAATCATTCACTCAACCGATTCATTCACAAATATAGATTATATTATTCTTGGTCTCATTTTATATTAAATGGTCTTAACTACTATGCAATTACATTTATATGTATCATTTGGTACAATGCACTGATTGTGTACATTCAGTACATGTTTTTACATTTTTACATTGTACTTACATTTAAAAAAATACTTCTACTCTAATACTATCTGTAATGAAATTACTGTTGACCAATCCTTTATAGGTAAACCACCCTTAAACCTACCCATGCCAACAAACCTGTCCCTAACCTTACCCATAATCCAACTCAATAGCAGAAAAAGTGTTACAGTTACAATATAAACACAGCAACACAGTGCATTGTATTTATTTTTGATGTAAGTGCATAGTAGTTAAGTGGGACCTCAGAAATGAAAGTATGTTTTGACTAGTATTTGATTCTCAGTCAGAAATATTTTTATAACTGTTGTCACATATCACTTTTATGACCTATGTCCTGTACTGTTCTTCTCATTAAGTAATTAAAAACATTTACTCAGATGTACGTCTGCAGATACAAAACAACTAAGCTGCAAATGTATTCTCTGTGACCATATTTTTTTAGATTTAAGAATAGAAAGTAATTTATGTATGGCATGGTTTATGCCTATACAGACTTTTGAAAAGCCCTCAAGGGTTTCGGCCTCATTGTGGCTATACAGCAAAGCTGCTGTTTTTTACAAGAGCTCTCAAAGCTCACCCAGGAAGGTCACCCAGTGAGCGCTTCTTCTCATTGTTTAAAGATTTTCACAGATTTTCAAGATACCAACTTTATTAACCTTGGTTTATGCATTTTTCCGGTAAAGAGGAGAGCATTGCTTGTATTTGCCTGCATGGAATTAGCTGCTGCACTCAACAGTGAAATGTCAGGAATTCAATTTGGCTGATTTGTGTGCTGTTGCAAGCATAGTGTGTGAAAATGAATTAGATAGTAATTATCAATAAACAAACAAACAAACAATACAGAAGCTGTTTCTATAGCCGTGATGGTTTTCCATTGGATTTTTTGTGTGTATGAAATTCAATCTGTGCTGTCATTTATATTTATTTAATAAATGTCTGCTGTCTTTCCATAGATCACACCAGGCAGCAAGGCAGCAAGTGGAAACCTCAATCAGGGTGACATAATTACAGCAATCGATGGGGTCAGCACTGAGGGCATGACCCATCTGGATGCCCAAAACAAGATAAAGGCAGCCATCACCAAACTCAATCTCACCATGCAGAGGTAAACACCACCAGAAACTTTAAAGCTCTTTATATTTTTTTAATAACTTCTTACCTACTTTATTTCTTCTAAACTAAACTCCATCTTAGTCTTTCCGTCCGACGATTTCCCATTATGTTCGTTGGTGAATGGGTTTTCTTCGAGGGCATCAGCAATGCATCTCATTTACTTTGGCAGCAGGCAAACAACCCTGGCAACAAACAAAGTTGTCTGCAATTAAACAGCTCCATGAGTGATATAAGCAGTCACAGTTGAGCTGACACAGACTACGAGTGACAGTTAGAATACAAATATATCGACAGGACAATTGAATTCAAAAACATGTCTGTGATAAATCACCTGGGTGTCATGCAGTCCTTCTGGATGCCAGCATGCATAATAAAAAGCCATTGATGTTTAGAGGGTAGGAGAAATTACATTCAGAAATCTTTTTAATATAGTTTATTAATTTAGTACGGACACCCTAAAGCCTCTATACGAAAGAAGATTAAGTTCTTTCATGTGGCCGCCTGCGCCACAGCAAAAGGAGGAAATGTTACTCACAAAGATACCCCAGCTACCCTGTGACATTTCTTAATGCTGGCTCTACTTTTATAAGCTACTCCTCTGTCTCTATCTTTCAGTTGTGAGTGATTTTCAGAAGCTTAGTTGGTTCTTCTTATTTATTGACAGCCACCACCTTCGATGGAAGAAGGTGGAAGATTTTTTGGTGGAAGAAGTTTTTATATACATGTGGATATTAGTATTATTGTATATTGTATATATTGGCTGCATTTCATTCGACCTGGTAGGTATAAATACATTTAATGTTGACAGACTGACCATCTTTGCATGGTCCTCTCCAATCAAAAGCATCTAAGGAGAAGTGACAGGGTACATGTTTATTTTCAGCTGTGTGCTTTCTCTGAACTTCACTTGATGGATTCAGAGAAATTTCTCACGCCTAGTGACTTGTGAAGAACCCCCCAGTGTTAGTGCTTGTGCAGCAACCCTGCTGCCGTTTTATGAGATACTTCCTCAATGTGCGCTTCGTCTTGTTGGTTAGACTTTATCAGCCACTCTACAAAATTAAAACGTGACATAATTTCAGTCTCTGTCCACAGGGAAAATGTCAAATTATGAATTTTTGGAGATTGATTATAGCCTTTGTGTCTATGACTTAATGAGAACTGTGTCTTTGAGAGATTTACGTGCCACAACATTCAAACAATGTTTGTGGTCGGCAGATTTTTTATGTATTTTCAAATGTAATCCAGTGATGGCAAAAATTTATTTTAAGTCATTCTAATGTGCTGATGCTTAAGAAAAATTTCTTATTGTTATCAATGTTGAAAACAATTTTGCTCCTTAACATTTTTTGTGGTAACTTTGATTTTCTTACTTAGAAAGTTCAAAAGAACAGTATTTATTTGGATTAGAAACATTGATAGACAATGTAAATGCCTTTAATATAGCTTTTGATCAATTTAAAGCATCCTTTATGCTTACCTACTATAGTGTATGAATATTTTTTCCTCTTTTAAAAAAAAAAAAAAAATTACATTTAATTAAACACTTTTGTTTTAGAATAATATGTGAACTTGAGAAGCATTTCTACACCACTAATGAATTAAATTGGACATGTAAACTCTTTTGTACAGATGGTCAGATGTTCTTTCTTCCATTAGATCATAATTTGATCTTATATATATATATATATATATATATATATATATAGAGAGAGAGAGAGAGAGAGAGAGAGAGAGAGAGAGAGAGAGAGACCATTTTCTATCTTGTTATATATCCAACTTGTATTTTTATTTAACCACTGGTAACGGAAATGTCAAAAGACAATAGTCTTACTGGAGCTGAATTACATATTTGTTTTTATGTTCTGCTATAGTCAGTTAAAAGTGTACTTAAAAAAAGTTCACTAATTTGTTTTTAAAGTGCATTCAAATCATTATAATTAAAATGACAATGAAACATTAATGTAAAAGGAAAACATTTGTCTCATGACAAACAAAATCCTAATGTTTTTGCATGATTGACCTTTGTTTTGACTTCTGTACTGGTCCCAGGTCGAGACGTCCCGCTCCTGTACCCACAGCCACTCCAAGAATGGACTCACCCATGCCAATTATCCCTCACCAGAAGGTAAAGTCATGTTCTGTCCATCTGTTCCCTATTCCAAGTATGTACAGTAAACTAACTGGTTTATATTATCTTTTGATATTTTATCAGTGTGTGTATGAAGGGACAAAATGTTGCAGGAAACTAAATGATAATGTTTGGTAATAGACCAGCCATTTCATTATAATCCTCTTTATCAGTCATGGGAGTTTCCAAGCCCATATCATAGAGAGAGGAAGAATTGTGAAAACAGACAATTCCGGAAAAGCTGACACTTAACTCCCTCTACAGGCATTTGTTGGTCAAGCAACAATAAGCATTTGAAATCCTCATTTCCTGCTGGTCCAGTACTCATTTGCATTGTGGTTGCCGAATGAATTCTGATCTTGAGTGCCTCTTCAAGCCTCATTTGCCTTTTTCCTAACCATCCCTTTCATTCTATGTCTTGCCATTTTGGCTAATGGTTCATTTGTTGATCTGATCTAATGGTTTATTTTACACTAAGGAAACCACAGACACTGAGGAAGGAGAAGATGAAGAAAAACCTGTCAAAAAATATGGTATCCTCCTGGCAAAAAAACCTTCCAAAAAATCTCTAATTCCAAACACTGAGGAGAAACCTCAGGAGAATCTCCAACCTGTAATTCATTCTCCTGCTAAAAGCCCTGTCCCTACGTATTTGCCATTTGGGCAAGGGCCAAAAACGACCCCGGACCAGAGGGGACAGTATAATTCTCCCATAGGCCTGTATTCAGCAGAAACTTTAAAGGAAATGGTCATGCAACAAGACAGTTTAAATGGTCTTCCACTGCTGGGGTAGGTAATTTGATGCCTAACCCACAAATCTGTATCTTAATGAGCACATCCCCCAAATCTATTTTAACAAGGTAGTTCACTAACGGGTCATGGAGGCATTGGCTAGCCTCACCTGTATCCCCTTCACTACTTTTAACAAAACTGTGGCAAATAGTACTCAGAACATTCCGTTATTACCTCTGCACATTCCGCTCTCACATGCAACGGATCAGCTGGGAATGTGCTTGGCAAAACTCGGACCAGTGGTCCGTAATGCTCACCTGACCCCCGTCCTGCAACACGAGCAGGCCCTGGCCTGTATCTATGAATATAATCTGCTTCCAAATGACAACATACTACGGTTATTTTAGTCGTGTTAGATGAGGATTGCCAAGCTTTTATAAGTTGGCTTATAAATAATATGTTAACGATGGTGCTTTCAACTTTTTAAAGGGTTACCCCACCCCAAAATTTGTCACTGATCACTTTTACGTCATTCCAAACTCGTAATAGCTTTGTTCGTCTTCAGATCGCAATTTAAGATATTTTGGGTGAAAAAAGGAAGGCTTGTGATTGTCCCATTGACTGCCAAGAAATGAACACTGTCAGGGTTCACAAAAGTAAGAAGCCATCATTGGTTTATTCAACAATTCGTCTCTTCTTCTCCAAATAGCATGCATTGTTCTGTGTCAGCCGGGCCACACAGATACGCTCATCATTTTCATTTAAATCAAAGTGTAAATAAGCATAGAAAACTTATCCTTGTATTGCGGCTGTTGAATAAATGTTGTTATTCGTATTTTATTTACAGTCAAAAGCCTACCGGTTTTCATCCAAAATATCTTAAATTGTTTTAAGAGGACAATCTAAGCTTTTATGGGTTTGGAACGACATGGCGGTAAGTGATTAATGACAAAATTTTGGAGTAACCCTTTAGTGTGTATGCATAATTTATTAGCTTCATGAGAGGTCTTCCTAAATAACTGTCACAACAGTGTATCTACTCTGCCCAAAAACACGTGAGGATATTCCCACAGGGCCCAAGCGATTTGAGGTGTAATTGAACATGGGTGCAAATGTGCGCTCGTTGGCTTTTTTAAACTGCTCAGAATGTCACAGCTCTTGTAACAGTATATCCCCAATGAAGTCCTACCGCAATGATGCCGTCACGTATTCCATCCTCTATTTGCAGTTCACAGGAACAGAATTCCCGCTAGGCAACATCACATGCACAGCTGAGCAGGGCACGTGCATCCATTGACTGTTCCTCTTGTTAATCTAGGTGTACGAGTCTGATATGTACTCTCTAAACTTTGATCCTTGTTGTCATGCAACTAGCAACATACTGTATGTCTTTTGAGCTGTGATTGGTCAAATGTTATTTTAGAAGTATTTATGTACTATTAAAGTTTTAATTAATATATTGATTTATAGCTTTTATTTTTTATACTTTATAATTTTTTGTTGTAACGTTATGCTTATTTAATTTTTTAACTTAAATTTTAGTTTTAGTCATTTTAGTTCTTGAACTTATTTCTTTTATTATATTTTTCTTTTTTATGGATTTGAGAACAGTACTATAGATTTGGATTGGCTATTTGATTCAATGAGAGTATGAGTGTTATTTAATTCCAGTGTTCTTTGTGTGCTCCGCTGCAGCCAAACTCCTGTTCCAGTCAATCAAAAGTTTGTTCCAGGAACAAACCAGAATGTCATTGTTATGAGAAATGTGACCAGCAATAACCATCATCTAAATCAATTGCAAGATTTCCTGAATATATTTCAACTGCTGAATCAACTCACCCATAGGTCATTTCTAACATGTACTACTTTCTTTTGTTTTAAGAACACAAAAAAGGAAACCCTGCCACAACGTTTGTGTTAAAGAATACACTAAGTCATACAGGTTAAGTGAAATAAAAATGACAAATAACAGGGTGAACTGTCCTTTAACTGTTAAAATATATTTATATTTCAGAGGTTCTTCAGACAAAGTGAAGCATTTACATTCCTTGTTGTTGTTGATTTAACCTGCTACTTTAGATGGACATGGATTCATTATCATTCAGCACACTGCCAAATCAAAACTAACGCTGCCTTTTTTGTTTATCTTTTTTTTTCTTCTATATTCCTTTATGCCGTCTCAGGTCATTGCCAACACAGCTGCCACGTCAGTAACAGTTTTGAATATAAACTCTCCAGAGTTGCGTGTGAATATGTGTGCTCTGAAGCATGGCCACATGCAGTACTGTGGTTGTGGTTTGCATGCTTACATTTTCAATTCCCGATTGTTCAAAATGTATTTTGAACAATTTGGCATTTCGGACATGATGAAATGTTAAATGCTTTTGAGTGAAGTGTTTAAAGTAAATACATCTGTTGTTGGATATTGGTTGTGCTTTTATTGTTCAATGGGTCTTTGCATGTTTTTAATTTTTTATTTTTTCGACTGTGTTTTCAGTGTACTGTGTTCAGTGTTTTAAAACTAATATCTTGTGCAAACCATTAGACTTCAGAAATATGCAAACTAGCGATGCAAAACTTATTGCTGTTTAATGATACAGATGCATTAGGTAAGTCAAGTCTAAATCAAACCGTGCTCACTGTCAAATCATATCTATCTCTGTTTTCACTAATATTCCTGGCTCATCACCCACCCGCTCTCCTGACACTCCCACACCTGAACCCTGACAGCCAAGAGTATGTTCCCAGCTTCAACCCCATCGCACTGAAGGACTCAGCTTTGTCTACTCACAAGCCTATTGAGGTCAAGGGTCCCGGTGGGAAGGCTACTATCATCCATGCCCAGTACAACACTCCTATTAGTATGTATTCTCAGGATGCCATTATGGATGCCATTGCTGGCCAGGCCCAAGCCCGAGGAAACGAGATGAGGTAGGTCTTCCATTCCTGTCCAGCATTTTACTTTTTACTACACTGATGCTTAGGTGATAGCTGAGGTAAGTGACCCGTAAATGGACATTTAAGCCTCACTAAGTGAATGACATTGCAATATAAACAGTATTATATTTCAATACTTAATGCAGATTCAAAATGGAAATTATGTTATTATTGCAGAAACAAGACTCCCGACGCCCTAAGCCTCTTTTCAACACAATAAAAATTAAGGGAACTTGGAAATCTGGAATTAATAGCAGCTTATAATTAAAATGGTGTTCAGTAGATCACACATCACATCTTATAAAGTCATGCGGTAGTTTTACGTGAAAAACAATATTCAGTTTGGTAACAAATAGTTTTTTTGAATTATATCACTAGAGAAACAATTCATCCAATACAAAAAAGTGGTAGGGGATGCATTTCCCAAAAGCATTGTCACTTAAACTTTCCTTTCGAGAAACACAGCCCTAAAAGATATACCATAACTTAGATTGATCAACAGTGCCAGTTTATCACCCCAGTGTTATGAGAGAATAACAGAAGATGAGAGACTATTTTTTTTTTATGAACTATTCATTTAAATAAGCTACTGTATGTAGTAATGTAAATGCACATGGATGACATATTTCTGTTGACCATATTGTTTGTTGGCATGATCCTTGTTTTAAAACAAAAATACAACAGGATTGTCCCATTACCAATTGGATTATTGCAGAAAATCTTCACAAATTAACAAATCGCCGGAAGTGAACAGCTAAATCTTTATTTTTATTTATTTATTTTAAATAAATTATGAATGATGGAACCTGGAAAACAAACAAAAAAAAAACCTATAAAAAAGTCACCCCTGCAACACTTTATTAAAATATAAGAGAATGTATTCTTATACTTTTTTATGAGATATTAGTAAAAAGAAGAGTATTTGTGTTCATTAAGCTTCTTTTTATTTGCATTATTTTAATGTTTTTGATTACAATGCGATTCTATTTAGCTTGCAGTGTTTATAACAGTAAGATCTCATTATCAGTCATCTAGCCTGGCCTGGTTTCAGGCTTCCACTAGGTCATGTGTAGTATTAACCTCATCTGTGCTTTTCCTCCCT
Source organism: Puntigrus tetrazona (assembly GCF_018831695.1). Classification (NCBI taxonomy): domain Eukaryota; kingdom Metazoa; phylum Chordata; class Actinopteri; order Cypriniformes; family Cyprinidae; genus Puntigrus; species Puntigrus tetrazona. Next base: position 11,377,948 of record NC_056710.1, on the reverse strand, counting down.
CTTCTGCTTGCAATTATGTCACTCCATCCACAACCAATCCCCCATTCCTCATCACTCATCCTCGTCTCACCCCCACTATATTTCCCATCCTCCCATGTGACCCCGGCTCTGACTTGCTCCCTTTCATCCTGGTTCATCATGTGACAGTGGTGATGACTCCGCTGGATCTCCCTTGGCGTAAGTAGCCAAAGTCTGTTTAGATCCATCACAGTCACATTGACTCATCTCTCATCTTATATTCTCTGTTAAAGGCTGTTTGCATAAAAACTGAAGTGGATTTTTTTGCTCATTTTTCAATTACCTTGTTATACTGTTGGAAATATGTAAGTAAATGGAGTTTTATAAAGAAAGATATGAATGTTCTGAGTATATCTGCCAGGGGAGAGTTTAATAACCTCTAACCTTTTACTGTACATTCTCCTAATACAGCAACTCAGTTTTTATCAAATCCTAACTCATTCTTTCATCACAGATCTCTCACTACAATGGGACTGTATTAAAATGATGCACATCTTCACAAATATGTGAATTAATTCAGATACAGATATTGTCCTTTTTTTATGATTTGTCAATTTAACTCAATGTTCCCAAATTCAGATGACTCAGATCAGACAACTGATCATCTTTTTTCCCTTTCTCTCTTTTTGGGAGTAGCTCACTTCCCATTAAAGACCCTCTTGTGGACAGTGCTTCTCCAGTCTACCAGGCTGTGATCAAACCTGACAATAAGGAGATGGAGATGTCAGAGTGGGCCCGTCGTGCCGCCAACCTGCAGTCAAAGTCCTTCCGCATCCTTGCTCATATCACAGGAACGGAGTATTGTGAGCATAGCCTTTTTTTTATCATGAAATGAAATTTGGTTGGAATTGAAAAGACTGACATGTTGAGACGCGCTGACATGACAATGATTGCGTGATAAATATTGGTTTGTACTTTATTTTTTGAGATCAGGCCTGTAATAATTAATTTTTTATTTATCACAGTGCAAGATCCAGATGAGGAGGCTCTTAGAAAATCAAGGTATTTCACAGAGTTTTTGCTGTCTTCACCTTTGTGGAAAAAGTACACTTAAGTATACATTTAAAAAGAGAACTAATGGGGAAATTATATACTTTAAAAGAAAGAAAAACAGAATGTAATATTTCTGTCTACCTAACTGCATGATATTTACAATCACATCTAAATGCACTATAGTAAAAAATATATATATATATATATATATATATATATATATATATATATATATATATATATATATATATATATATATATATATATATATATATATATATATTATAAATATAAATATACTTTTAATTTATTTTCTAAATGTAATAATAAGTATTAGAAGTACTTTACATGTGCTTCAGTATTTTAGTCAACACATCAATATAAGTGCACTTCTTTAAAGCACAACAAAAGATTACTTTTTTAAGTATATATTATATTTAAGTACTGTGTTGTAGTACACTACGTGCACTTCTCGACAAGATCAGACCTTAAAAACAAAAGGTTCAAGCACAAAATGACCGAAGATTAAGTCAAATCATTTATTCATTTATTTCTGTATATTTTCTACAGGGAGAAGTTTGAATCAGAGGTAAAAGGCCCACGATTTGCCAAACTGAAAAACTGGCACCACGGCCTGTCTGCACAGATCCTTAACATCCAGGGGTAAATGCAAACCAGTGTTACTGGAGAGAAGTTGAGGCAACGGTCAACATGGAAACCCGTAGGCGATGTAAAGTGAGGGTGCAAAAGGCAGATAGGAGTAGTGTAGTGACTGGAATGTGAGTTAGAGTTCTAAACTAGACTGTAAGCGAACACACGAAGCTCCTGTGTTTGATGTTCATGTGTCTTTTTGTTTCATGTAACTTTCAGCCACTGAAACATAGTGCATAGTGCTCAGTTTGTCGTTTTCTTTTTCATTTTATGTTTCTCTTTTTCTTCTCTTTTGGCTGCTCTTGTTTATCCTAAATTATTTCTGAATAATGAATTGCCTGAATGATTTACTGATGTAAAGAACTATCCCTGAGAGAAATGATAAAATATATGTACCACATCCACTGCAGTACACCACAGCACATATTGAAATACAAACCAAATGTACTATTGTTAATGTGAATAAAACATTATTACTTTTAACCAAATAAATAAAAGTGTCAGTGTTGGCTTTTTATCTACTCTTTTGTTCCAAACCACTATGGCTTGCTTTCTTCTGTGGAACAGGAAAAAAGATTACTTTAACAGAATGTTTGGTAGCCACATTTAAATTTGAATGCTGAAAAGGTCGGGGTTAATAATATTTCATAGAAACATTTTTTTAAAGAAATTAATACTTAAAAAAATGCATATTTTTTAAATAAACGCTCGTCTTTTGCAGATGACCCAAAAATAAGTAAATAAAAAAACAGCATAACTTTTTTTTAACATTGAGCACCAAATCAGCATATTAAAATGATTTCTGAAACATCACGTGACACTGAAGACTGAAGTAATGACTGCTGAAAATTTAAGTTATCGTCACAAAAATAAATGTCATTTTAAAATATATTAAAAGTCAGTGTATTTTGACCAAATAAATGCAGCATGGGTAAGTATTGGACACTACTAAAAACACAAAAAACAAAAACCTTACCAACTCCAAACTTTTGAACGGAAGTGTTTCTTTAAAATTTAATTTAGTTTCTCTAAATTCACACCATATGTAGATTCTGGCAAAATTCATCCAGACAGTTTCTGCAACACCATTACTGACCTGTAGATGGTATTAAAAATCATAGTGATAAGTCGTTCACTCTTGGCTCATCTTTAATAGTTATCCACACATTTATGTGTACGTTTACTAATAGCCCGTATAAAACGAACACTTATTTTTTTTTTTGTGCATTTATATGTTTCTAATTTATCGCTTGTAGGATAGTTTTCATTTTGTAATGTAAAAAAAAAAACCTACTACTTTATTTCCCTCGTATTGACAGCAGATGGCACCCGCGGCTCTCAGTTTAGGATGACCTCCTCCCCTTTCATCCATCCTCTCCCTCTCCAGCGCGTCTCTGTTGCTTGTTTTTCACCGCGCGGGTCTGCGAGTAGAACGCTCGCGCTCGGCCGCGTTGCTGTGATTGGAGGACTGCACGCAGCGCGCGGCTGTGATTGGAGGACTGAATCAGGGCTCATCGCGTTACGCGCAAGAGAGGAATGTTCCCTCACGCAGAGGCACAACTAGAAAGAAAAGAACGAGAGAAACCGGAGAAAAACGTCCTCGAAAGCAGGAGAAAATCACCCAAAACATCACCACGGAAAGTCTCTATAATTCACGCTTTGAAGTACACCTTCGTCACGAATCGCAAGTCCTAATTTGGAAGGATTTTGAGTTGTTTGCGCGGCTTCATCAATAGGTAAGTGGGAATTCCGGATATTTGCGTGATGATTTTCTTTCCGGTAGTGGAGGGGGAAAGTTTGTTTCTCTTGTCATGCTTTCGTTTTGCAAAAATGGACGCTTTAGATGAACCGGACAATTAATACAATATCTAAAGAAGGTATTTCCTATCTACAGTGTTTGTACATGCTTCTATTCATCATTGCCTGAAATATTCTTATTCCGGTCATTTTTTTGCCGTATTATAGTAACGTTTTGTACAACAGCCGTGTTCTTGTTAAAGGAAGTTTACTCCATTTTGTCTGCGGTGCCCAATATTTTTTATTATATTTATGTGTGGGGTTGATTTGATAACATCTGTGTTTGGGTTTTGTTGTCAAGTCCCAACATGCTTTGTGAAAAATCACGTTGACTACCTGCTTGTGTTGTGTAGCTTGGATTCGGCTTTCTTTGTCAGTTCTTGAATTGAAACAGTTTGTCCTTGATTATAGAGATGTTGTCTTTGCATTAACTTTGCTACGTTTTCATTGTATTTGTCAGATTACTCACCGTTTTCTTTGACTGAATGTTGAGTTGTTTACAATCCGTTTTTGTATGCATCTCTTTTGCATATATTACTACCACAGACTTAAAGAAAATGTAAATATATATGCAATATTTCATATTAGAAATTGGCATATACATAATTATTTTTACGTTAGTGTCCAGTAACCCATCTCCCCCCTGCAGAACTACTAGTTTTTTCTGCTTGTTGAGAAAATCATAACTAAATGAGCGGAGCAATTTGATATTCAAAGCTGATAACTGATCTGGATTTATTTCTTGCACGTTTGCCTTACTTGTTAAATGTGTTGAGTATTTTAAGAAACCATTTTTTCTTCTTAATGTCTGCTTATTTTTACCACAATTTGGGAAAATTGATCTATGTCTGGCATGTAGCCTATGTCTGTTTTTTGAAAACTCTCACAGGTTCTTCTGAGTTGTTTTAAACAGACGTTTAGAATAAAGTATATATCTTTTTTTCTTTCTTTTTTTTGGCCTTGACCCTCCATAACACCCAGAGAATGAACAGACCCATGATTAGTCCCAGGGGCAATTAAACAGAGAGACGTAGATAAATCTTCTACGATGAGCGAGGCAGTTCTGTCCATATATCTTAATTTACCGTAGTATTGGTCTTTCAGATTTGTGGAGGGAGAAAAAGAGCAGAAAGCTCCAAATGAAAAACAGAGAAACTTTAGAGAGGTCTGTGCGTGCTCTTGGCTCTTATGAGAAGCCCTCACTTTTTTTTTTTTTTTTGGCGGTGTTCAGAAACACAAATAGACCTAATGCCTACAGTTTGTTTTCCCTCTCTTAATGTCGTGAATACGAACAGTCAAGTAAACACAGGGTACTTCCAGCTACTTAATATCCTGAAGCTCCTTGATTGTGGAGATAGTGCTGTGAACAGATTTGAGATAGCATGTTGGCAAGTGTGAATAATGCTAATTGAAGGCAGACCATTTTCTGAATAGGGTCCTTTTATGCATGCCTGCAACGGGCTTGTGGAGATCACTATTGCATGCATTGTTCTAACAACCACATGTAGTCTCGTATAACATGCCAAAACCATTGCGTGACACCTTTTGAAACAATAGCTATTTCAACTCGCAGTTCTTTTCCCCCTCCAGTGTTAGTAAAATCATTTTCTTTCCTTGTGTAATTGCATACATTAACTTCATGTGATTATTCAGTGCATAGATTGCTTAAAACAGATATATAGGTATAATTAGGACTTGCCCTGAAGCAGGTCTGTAAGCTCAACCCTGCTCTTAACCACCCAGGAATTCACATTCAAAGATTTGTCCTGCGCCTGTTCTTTCTCAGGAATCATTGGCACCGGTTTGTTGTCGTTTGCAACATGTTTTGTAATCCGCTGCCATTTTTGTTAGTGCAAGATGTGGGCTCAACAGCACTGATGACCCCAGCAGCACCCCTCCCACAGCACACGAAACCTTTAGCAATCTGAATGTCTCTTGCAGCCACGGGCCAGAAAAAGGCCTGCATGTGCTCTGCTTGCAACTAAAATAGAAGGCCAGGAGTGGGAGGGGAAGAGAGAACCAAATCTAATTTTCTCCCTAAGAGCCAGGCTTTCTTTATTTATATATCATTATGGCTGTATTTAAGGAGAAATGGTGGCCCGCTTCCTCCATGCATGACTCGTTCTTTATTTTTCAGCCTGTGGGCCTTCGTCTGGCCCTAGAAGAGCCTCTCCTTGGAAAGGGGGGAGGAGAGAAAGAGAGAAGGAAAGGGAGGGAGAACTGAAAGGGGGGAGAGAGAGAAAAAGAGTCAGGTTTCGGTCCCTGTGCACTCTAAGCTGAATCAGACAAGAAAGCAATATCACTTCTACTCAGACGTTACTTTTAAGCAAAGCCACTGTTAGTTTTACACGCTCTCATTTGCTTAAAGGAACAGTTCACCCCCTATGAAAAAAATGTATACAATCAAAATTTGTCATTTACTCACCCTGATGTCATCCCAAACTTGTATTACTTCCTCTGTAAAAAAATAAAAAATAAATAATGAACACTTAATAAAGAAAAGTAATAAATAAAGGTTTTGAAACTCATCTCATCGAGATTGCCATTTTTGGGTGAACTGTCACTTTAAGACTCATTTTAAGAGTTTTGTGCTTCATTGTAGGCTGTTCATTTGCGTAATTCATCTTGGCTGTAATAAGATGTAGTAGCAAAAAAACAGAGAAAGGCTAGTTTCATGGTCTTGAATGGCAGCTGAAATTGAGTCTGGGGAGATTTTATCATTTTCCTCAGTAACAGTCAGCCTGTTTATTTCCCTTTTTTACAGGGAAAGGTGGAGCGCACGTCCCCCCGCTTGGTGAATCTTTTTCTCACTAAATGTTATCTTCAAACCTTAATGAATGCCAAGCCTGTAAATGCCCTGTATGCTGTTGGCAAGTGAAGAATGATTCTTTTGAGAAGCTTAGAAATAGGACAAAAGTTGCTTGAGGTTGAAATAACCAAAAAATCTTGTTTACTACCGAGAAGTGAAGCACATCTTTATTCATGCAGGTTGAGCTTCATAATTCGGCGTATGCCTTTTAGAGAATAAAGCACTGTGAAACACTTGTTGTATTTGGAAACCACAACTAAATTGGCCCTTGTAAGCCCTTACACCCTCATGTCGATGTAGAGCTTTATGTAATACCTTTTTGCACGTCGCCCCCTTTATCTGTCTCTGTATAGGAAATGCCATGTCTTTCAGGAGCGTTTTGTTGAAGGGTGCAGTTGTGACCACAGAACAATAGAGCAGAGTTGGTTGTGGTTAGCTGAGCGTGCAAAGTATACACGCGTCCATTATTTGCTGTGCCGAGACCTCCCAGTCTTTAGCTCGACTATACACTACTATTCCTTTTTTACCAATCAGGTTGTGACTTATTGCTAGGGCCTGCCACTATAACCCTATGGTGGTGCTTTTATAGATCTTCCCATAATTGTAAGGTTTATTTAAAAAGCATTACGTGCTCTTCTTCACGTAGTGTTTTGACTGTTAAGTATTGGATATTTTCCCTCTGCTTTGCACGGGTAGTTATATTTGACATTTTATTATGGAAAAATCTTCCCAAACCATGCCGTCTGCATTTTTTGCAGTGTATTATGTCAGGTCTGAGATGTGTTTGGCATCTTCACAGAACCACACGACTATAAAGAGGGGCATTTCCAGAGTCTGACTCTCTACGTCTGAACTTTGCTTGTGTTCACAGCACTGCCGAACCTGAACAAAAACCCTCAATAAAAAGCATTCATTAGTATGGAGCTGTGCAAACATAGTCGGAGAAAAACAGGGTTAATTTCAATTTATAAAGGTGGAATGCTTATAGAACCTTCTGGATTGAAAATGAGGATGCCCCTCATTTGAGTAAGGGATCGGTGTGTGAGTTTTGAAACAGTCGAGGAATCCTATGCTATGCTTTAATACCTTTTTTAATGTGTTTTTAATATTCTCAAACGATTTTTGACTGTCTAAAGCAGTGGTTCCCAACCAGTGTGCCGCGGCACTAAGGGGTGCCGTGAGATCTTTTGAAGGGTGCCGCCAAAATTTCGGGGAAAAAATTCCAAGGGTGCCTCAAACAAGAAAAGGTTGGGAACCACTGGTGTAAACAGTATTCTCATATCATCTAGGACTAGGTATAAGGTGTTGTTGCATGCAAACTCTCGAAATGAAACAAATAAATAAATAATGATAAAAAAGCTACGGAGATTTTAAATATCTATTTCCTTATAAGTGTGCCGGGAACTTTTGAAAGGCTTTCCAAGGGTGCCTCAAACAAGAAAAGGTTGGGAACCACTGGTCTAAAGCATATAAATACCATAACATTTTTACAGACGTTTAAGAAAAATGCAAAGTTAACATTTATTTATTTGAAAGACAATGTAGTAAGTTATTCTCTTGCGCATTCCGGGATAGGAATATTTTTCATTTGGACTGCAATATCTAGTTCAACCACTAGTAGTTGTTTACCTACAGCACCTTTTTAAATGTTCTTTTTTATATCAAAGTGTTGTTTAAAATCCGTAAATGTCTAAATGACTAATTCTTTTGATTTTTGTATTTAATTTATGTTTGTTTTTTATATTTTTAATTATGTATGAATTCTAATGTTTATACACTCATAAACGAAACGTTTGTTACTTTATGCACACTCATGTTTTTCTGACACATGTTGCTAAAAAAGTACGTTAGAGTAAAATAAATAGTAATAAAATAGTAATCATAATTAAGAGAAAGTGATAATCCTTATTGTTGAGGTCTAGACATGCAAAGTAGGTATATTTTTTTCTTTCAGCTTCTCGTGTGTTGTGTGTGTGTGTGTGTGTGTGTGTGTGTGTGTATATATATATATATATACAGTTTGATAAGCAGATTGGAGGAGATGAGGCTTGCTGAGCTAAACAAGCTTTAGCCGATATTGTGTTTTCTGTTTGTGGGCTGTATCCTAAATGAATGGAGAATGGCTGGTTGTAATTGAATGACTTCCTCTATAATAGGTCTCTGCTTTGTAGAGGAAATGAGTAAGAGTTCCTAAATGGTGAATATGAACAGATGTGTTACATGGTGGTCATCATCACTCTGCTATTGTAAGCCCAGGGTTAATTATTGCCTTACTCCTTATACTTTGCCAGTCGCACCTCTTAATGGACTGTTTTAGCACAAAAGCACAGAAGAAGACATCTGGTTGTTTTGACTGATTTAAAAACACTGAATAACATACGAATATCTGACCAATAAAAAAAAACATTTTGCAGTCATATTATTGATTGTTGGTTTTGATGGTAAACAAGTTTGCTGTCATCTCAAAAAGATCCTGACAGAAGAATTCAGCTGTTGCCTACCCACGGAGCTGAATCGTGACTGAATGCTCTCTCCAAGCTTGTAAAATATCGCAAACATTAAGGAATATCATAACCACAGTGTAAAAAGAATGAGTGGGTGCTTTGTAGCTCTTTGCAGGCACAGTTGAGCCCTCCCTCAAGGCATCTGTGTTCCCATCCTCAGCGCCTCAGTGAACCATGCTAACCTTCTCATTTCATGGGCTTTAATTTCAATTAGCTATGGCTGATCGTTCGCTTTGATCACATTAGTCTCCCCTTCCAGCCCCAATTGCTTTATATACACCCTCGTGCCTTCCTGTTGGTTTTACTAAACCCTCTGGAATTAACAGCAGTGATGGCATATTCATATGTTTGATTTCCACTTCCTACAGCTGTCCCTCATCTTTCAGCACATAGTTTCTCTCTCAGCACTCCAACAAAAAACATTGTCACAAATCACTGGACATGCTTCCGGACAAGAAGTTTCGAAGTGGAGATATGCAAAAGCCACTTTAATTAAAAACGACTAAGTTGTTTCTTATAGCTAAATGGTCGTTTTTGATTAGGGCTATTAAAAAAAGATCATCCCTAAATCTACAGGTTTGGAAATAAGTCAACATTCCTTAAGTTGGGAATAAGTTGTAATCCTCTTTCTCAGCGAGGGCAGTAGGGGTCAATTCCTCCTGGCACCTGCGTAGATCTAAATGTCTCAGGCTTGGTGACACTCTGTCTGAGGAGCGTTACTGCTTTGCTTTGGACGCTAATCCACACATAGCCTTAGTTCAGTTTAATACTAGGAGAATAGCGTTATGAATCGCCGCTGTGAGGTAAACATTGTCACTTGTGAATGTGTGAAAATTTGTCAAGAGTTTTGCCGTTGTCACAGTACGGTCTGGTAAAGAGCACGTGAAGATTACAAAAAAAACCACAGAGAGCAATCCAACATGAGTACTAGCAAAACATACATGACGTTGATGAGACCGGGCAAACTTCCACTGAACAGAGTCCAAATTATAAAGGGTAGATAATGATTTAATCAAACGACACGTGAGCTCATGATACTATCAAACCTCGCTCGCAGATACGTACTTTCAGTTTTCAAACGTGAGTCTAAACATGGAAGTGTAAATAAGAAAGTTATCTTAGGCTGCAATGAGTGGTTCTAGTGAGCAGCCAGGTAGTTTCCAATTTATTAGCAGTTTAAATGTATCTTTCAAAACTTTGTCATCATTAAATCACTAACTATCTCTCTGCTTAAACCCTACCACTTGCAAGCTTGATCCAGTCAGCAACCGATCAATTCCAGGCCTACATTTTTTCCTTGATAATCCATTACTCTTGGATGTTTGCTATTATACAGAAAAAACGTTCTGTCACTGCATCATTTTTATCAGTGTTTTAACTTTGAAAATGTTCAAATAATTCTGAAGATGCAAAAGCTTTCTTTGCTAAGCTGTGATTTGGCAGCTGTTCAGTTGTGACACACTAAAAGTATCCTAAAGCAACGCATGACACATCATAATAACCAGGCTATTCTATTATTCTTTTAGAGGCTATGCATTTAGAAGTCGTTGACGTATTTCTTTAACTTGTTCCAACTTTTGTAAAGAAGAATAGTGAACAGGAGAACTAACTCGCATCCATGAGTAGATCTGACCTTAGTAACCTTTTAGTGATTTTGACAACAACCTTCCTCCTTAATCCAGGCATAGCAGTTTGCATTTTATCTCCATATGCTACATTTCTGGTAAATACCCTTTGATATAGTATAATTGTTGTTTGTGGGTGCTTCATGCTGTAGTGGCTTCCTAATGACATTTCTGTTTAGTTTCTTCAACAGATGGTATAACTATCTTTTTTCTCTGCTCCCCATTTCTTTCTAGGCACTACAAAGGTTTTCCACAAACATTTGTGACTCTGCTCTGTGATCAGCTCCAGACTGAAGACTCTTAATGCTGATACCCATGAGTCCCCTTCATCATCATGCGCTGCCACCCTTTCTACCCTGTAAGGTAAGAATCTGATGCTTCCTGTTACAGGCTCCTCTTTACTTTATCACTCAATTTCTTTCTTTTTCCCTGTGGTTTTCGTGTTTTAAATCATGGTCAGATGCTTTTGTGAACTTAAACTGCTGGTAAATGTTTGGAGGCTCTATTCTCTGTTACCATAGGGTCACCTTGTTTTCAAAGACTGACTCCACAGCCACATGCATTAGTTAATGCTGCAATCTTTTTTTCACTTCCTCCACCTTTTGGCTGTATTTTCTTAGGGAGAGAAGGCGCATACGGCAACCTTGATTACCGAAACTCAGAGATTAACCCTTAACCCTACGCCCGAGACAGAGACAGACCTACGCAATCAGCGAGTTTCCTGTCTCATAATTATTGGCGCATGATTGGTCTGTCAGAGACCAGATAGCCTGCAGCCCACCGCCACCATTCCACTCCGCATTAATGACCCACGACATATGAGAATTGTGTTTACATGCAGAAGTCTGTACCGCCACATAGAGGGGTTCGCTGGGATTTTCTCAGGTACTTAAGGGCTTTACTTTTGATTAGACTGCAGTGCGAGTTTAGATGTCGCTCAGAGGCATGGGTCAATCAGTGCGTGATGTAGCGAATCCTATGGACCTGGGATGTTTACATGGGGCTGGCGAGATGGCTGGCTGGAGGGAGGGGCTGTTCCACTCAATTGCAGCCACATGTTTGCAAAGGATGTGAAGCTGAACGAGGCTGTGTGATCTGCCAGACTTTAAAGAAGGCCTTCGCCTGTGGGCAGCTCTAAAGTTTTCCAGCGCGTTCCTCCAGCCTCTTCGTTACTGTGGTTTCTAGGCAAACACACTACCCTGTTGCCGTACAATTTTGCATTCATAAACTGCGCTCGGGCTGTCTGAGATTCCCATACAATTTCTCAGACAAATCCGTTCTTGTACTGACTTACGCTAACACACAGACCACACACATATAAGTTATACTGAGATGGGGCATGGAATATTTCATATGTGCTGGCGTACATTTGCAGAAAGCAGAAGCAGGACTTTTAAACATGTACATGAAGCATAACAGAAAGTGACATTTTCAACTAACTTTGGCTTTTGTTTGTATTATTTTGACCACCTGTTTTATGTGTCTGTTTTGACCTGTTTATATGTATCTGTATATCTTTTTTGGGCAGGAGTGCCTGTAGTGGAGCTGTAGCTAGACGAAACCGAGCTGCACTGCTTGTTTTTCGAGGTTGAACTGGCATGAATTCAGCTGGACTAAATGGTTTACATTTTTAAATAGTCAAATTATTGTTTTGTTCCGACTAAAATTGAAGTTTGAAGTTTTAAAGTGCATGTAAACGCACTGATTGTTGGATAAAGGATCAAAGTGTCCAGATGTCACACATTGACTGAAGAACAAAGGCTTTTGCCGTTCTTACTGCTGCTGTAATTAAGTAAAAAGTCAGTGTCAAGTTGTAAAATAACAGGCATTTAGCAGTTCAAATGATTGGCCTATTTATGGAAAATTAAGAGAGGTTAATGACCTAATGGCACAGTTCATCCAAAAATAGAAATTCTGTCTTCATTTACTCATCCTCATGTTGCTCCAAATAATTATGACTGTCTTCTGGGCACAAAAGAATATTCTGAAGATTCCTTACTTTGAAAGTCAATGAAATTACTGTTGTTTTGGGTCCCCTTGACTTTTATTGTACGATTAAAAACTGTTTTGCCATGGCAGAGTTTTCATTTTTGGGTTAATGGTCCATTTAGAGGCATGTGACCTTCTTTATAAATGTGCCTTTTAATTTCTTATACGCTGGACTTAATTCATACCAAACCCCCTCTGCAGGGCAAGACGATCGAAAGCTTACCACAGATGATAAAACCTCTTTATCATCCCACAGCCATGCAATTTGTGAGCAGGTAGTGGAAAATACAACGCCTCTTTCCTTTCTGTCATGCCCTAATGCCTTTTGAGAGACACTGACTCAAACCTTAGCACTTGAAAAACAACCATCACTCCACAGTGATAAGAAAACAGATCTCCAGCAGTGTCACAGTATGTCTCTCCAGTCATGTGGATAAGAAAGGAAGAAAATAGCATCCATTTAAACACCTTGTGGCAGACATCTTGATTTGTAAACTCACGCAGGAACAGACATTCTGGCAGCACAAGCTCTGCAGAGTGTGAAAATGATCTGTTTGATACAGAGGAACCTCCTGCCGCAGCCATTAAGTGTCCTGCCGAGAGAATTGGAGACATCGGAGAACCCTGCATGAAGTGCACTTTCATGCTTTGCTCATCAGGGCAACGTCCTTCAGCTCAAAACAATTTGCACTTAGTGTTTTTTGGGGAAGGGGGCAATGTCACATTCAGTTGCCAGCTGGATGACATGTGTTTCTATACACAGAGGGACTAGCCACTTAGTAATATGGATTTTGTTCTCCGCATTCAAAAAGAAATTGGCTTTCACAGGTCCGCTCTGTGGACTGTGATCTGGGAGACAAGATTTCACACTCTAGGATTAGGGAACTCGAATGACTATACCTGGGTAAATAACAGTACTTTCTAAATCAAAATCTGTAGACAGGAAAAAATATATGGAGAAAACTGAATCTGGAAGAGATGTCCAAAAGCTTGTTGCTGTTTTGCCAACCATTTTGGTTTTAAAAAAATTTAATTATAAATATTGTTGCATGACCAAAAGAGCAGTTTACATAACAAAAATAGATGATCGTGGTCACATGACTGGGCCATTGGATTTATTGTAGGTACAGATACAGTACTGTTCTAATATTTGGGCACTTTCTCTCTCTCTCTGTGTCTGTCTCTTCATATTAAGTTTAAAAAATGTGTTTTAAAATGCAAATGACTTATATTCAATGTCTTTACTGTCACTTTTGATACATTTTGTGTCCTCTGTGAATAAAAGTACAAACTGTTAAAAAGTCTTGTTGACCCCATACCATTGTATGATCATCTAACATATAATGCAAGACAGTACGCAGAGTGCATTTCTGTCCAATTGCCAGCAGAGCTGATCTGTGATTGTTGAACTGAGCATGGACCTTCTGTTGTGTTGTCCAGAATTGAACCTCCCAGCCATATGTCTCGGTGACGTGAAGTCCTCTCTGGAGAGCAAGGCTACATTTGGTTGTGGAATGTGCTGGAGCGTGTGCATCTGCTTAAACAAAGCCTTATTTTCAGCTCAATGTTGTAATTACAGACTAGAATGAATCTAGCCGTCTTGTGAACCCACAGCAGCCTCTGCACAAGTTTCCCAGGATCTGCTCAGAGCTTGTAAGTCCAAGCAGAGTGTTTACAGCAGTAAATCTAAGCCACCATCAACACATCTCGCAGACGTATTTACTTACTTTTTAAATAGGTTTGTATCTTCCGTGTGTTTGTGAAACTAGATTGTAATGTTGTAATGGGCCGCTGGTGTTAGCAGGGTACTCGCAGGTGTTGAAGTAAGACTAGACAGAGGGACTTGGTCAGTCTGCTACTCCTCTAGACATTTGGATCAATGGGAATTGGACTTGCTGTCTTTTTCCCTACAAAGAGAAAAGAGGGTTTGTGTTCCAGTTGAATTTGTGTGCTGAAAAAGAAAACCCAGAAAATCAATGCATTCACTATTTCAGTAAGTAGAAGCAGGGTTATTGTATTTTAAAACTACAATGAAAAAAAAAAACTGTAATCAAAATAGTAAATATAACACAGTTTTGTGCAAAATCCAATCCTGCTGCCCTTTTGGATAAACAACCCCATGTGATGTTCAAGTTAGACAATCAGAGTTATATTCAAATAAGAGTTAACTAAGTATTTAAAAAATTTGAATGATGCTTATTTTTGTGTGCAGGGAGAGTTGGCTAGTATCATATCACATCAAAACACTGGATGATCTTCAGTGCGTTTGCATATGCTATCAGTCAAGCATTTATGAGATCTTAAAGACCTTTTCTGGAGTTATGCTATGCCTATATAATATACAACCCACAATCGTATATATTTAATTATCTATATAATGTTAGTAAACCACTCTCTTTGATTTATAATGATATAGATGGTGGATCTGAAAGCTATATGATGAATCTGAGTTTATCTGTACATGATTTCAGGAAAAAACTCAAAACATATTTATTTTCTGTAGCATGTAGTTAACGTTGTGGTTATTTAGTGATGTTCAGTGTTTATAAGCTGTTATGTTGTACTTTGTTTTAATCAATAGTTTTAATATATTGTTCAGCACATTGGTCAACAGCTGTTGTTTTTAATAGTGCTATATAAATAAAGTTGACATTGACATTATCATAATTTAGTAGGTGTGTACAAACTTTTTACTGGTAGTTTATGTCGACCAATGAAATTATATTTATTTATTTTTGGAATGCAGGTAAATAGAGTACAGAAGAACCCAAGGTACATTACTTGCTTCCATGTGGGTGATTGGTAGAGCAGGATGACTATGCAAAACCATCATCAGTGTGTTCTTGAACCCACGACTGTCTGAAAAGAGCCCGGCGTCTGCTCAAACCTCCGCCCTCATTTCCTTCCTTTTAACTTTCTGCACTTTCCACTCGATTTTTTTTTTGTAGATGTTTCCACAGAAAGATTTGTTTTTACCCTCCTGGTATCAAATCAGATACCATCAGTCTTACTAAATTCACATCTTATTTCCCAATAAACCCCTTTTATATTTCCATTAGAGGGTTGTGTGTCTCTTGAGGGTTGTTCAGACATCCGATAAGCTGCAGATACAAACCAAAGATGGGCTGTAGATGTGAGAGAGAAAGCGACGGCAGGCTGTGCTGGTAGCAGAGCGTGACTGAGATGTTGGAAGAGCTGTGGCCAGGGAATGGGAATGATAGATGGAGGAGGACAGAGAGGGGGGAGGAGGACAGGAGAGAAGAAGCGGGAGGTTTGGAAGGGGAGTTCTCTGCAGGAACGTTTCAGTATTCTTATGGTAATCCAGCCTTGGATGAGCCTCAGAAGCAGCCAAGCAAACAATGAGAGTGGAGCCAGGAAGTCTGCTCTCCCTGCTGGCCGGCGTGACTTGAGAGGCAGGCGAGGCGCTGGGCTGCCTGCAAGGAGGGGCCCCCAGGAGGGGCCAGCGAAACGCATGCCAGCACACATATCCACATACCACATTCACTCAATCTACGAGTTAGAGAGCATGGTCGGCGCTGGTGAAAAGCATGTTTGTGTTTGTTTACATGCTTTGTGGTGAGCAGGACTTGTTGTTCTGTAGACTGTATAAAAATGATATAGGCACATTTCATCATTGTTAGCACAGATTTGGTGGTGTCCTCTTGGCAGTTCTTTTTAAGAGATTCTGATTGCAAAAATCCTTGTTAGTTATCTCCAGATATTATAGTTTTGTTTTTTTGTTTAGTTTTTTTTTTTGTCCGAATACATTGATATTGCATATTAAATTGCGCATGCTCAATTCATTTATTTTTTTTTTCACTGTTTGATTACTTGTTGATTGCTAACACTCATTTATTAAGTTAAATTGAGTTTAATCATGTTAATAAAGTTAGCTTAAAAATGCATTTAAATAAACCTTTTGCATTGTGCAGATAACCATTATTCTAATACAGGTGGCAATCGAAATTCACAGTTAATAAGTTATATTAGCTTAGATAATGATGAATAAAAAAGTTTGGTCTTTTAAAATGTAGCATAAATTAGAAAATTAATAAAGTAAATAAATTAGTTGTCAAAAATATGAAATATATTTAGTCAATTTAAGATAACGAACCAGTAAAATAATCTCTAAATGAATTAATAATTTTGTAATACAGGTAATGTAAACTTTTAGAAAATCTTTGTATATATTCACATAATGTTGTGATTCATTTTATTTTTTAGAGTTTTATTTTTTATTTATTTATAGGATTATAATTTTTTATTTTTATTTTTAAAAAGCATAAAAACAATTATCTATAAACAATTATTGGGTTAATATTAATATTCTGAATAGAACACTGATTCTTTGGAGTTGGTCTGTGATTTGTGTTTTCATGCAAAGCTCTGGTTTTGTATGCGTTTCTTTAGTGTGTGCATCGATGAAGGCCACAGATTTAACAGGATATCTGGGGTGATCCCTTTAGCTGTTCATCTCACCTGCCTTTCCAAAACCTGTCTGAAACGGGATGTTTGGCATCTTGCGGTTATCCTTTTCTTCTTAGCTGAAAAAACAAAGATATTCAAAGGCGCTGTCAAAGCAGCATTATCTTTGGGGAAGCGAGTGACACAGCTGGCTCTGTTCTTCCTCAGATTTCTGTCTCCAGAGTGACTTCCCCTTTCAAGCATCATATGATTGAAGACTGTGGGAATGCCTTCCCAGAAACCACATGCCATGCCTCAGTGATTTGCTATAAGGTGTGGTCATTCTATATGGTGGCTACAGTTGCTTTACCTTTCCCCCCCATCTCTCTGGTCTTTCATCCATTCAAAGGAAATTAATGAGGAGCTTTCCTCTGAAAGAATGCTCAGTGAGACTATAAATTATGCCCTTTAGCGCAGCTCTATGGCATCTTTGCCTTCTGATTTAATGGTGGTCCATCTGCTGCAGAGATTTGCTTTCTGCCAGTTTTCGAACTTCTATGTTATTGATATTAAGCCGTGTGCCAATGCACATTCACATCTGTTGCAATTCTTAACAAGAGCAAATTGGTTTTCAAAACCCTGTCTTCACGTGATGATTTTTTTTTTAGATAATTTCTTTTGAATATTGTTTTTAACTGCATGTAATATTTTTTGTGTGTTTTTACTGTAGTGGGTTGATCTTGTTCACAGATGTAAGTCTCAGTGTCAGAGACCTCATGATAAGATTGTTCTTTCTCTGTCAGCACACTTCCTGTCCTTAGGCCATAAAGCTTTCCACACTGACTAGTCAAGGCATGCTTTGAGGGATCTTCCATCTTTATCTCTCCTAAGGTGTATTCACAAAAACTGCAAAACCAACAGTGAGTATTTCGTTCTGGTTATTTGCAGATTTCTGACAATTCTGAGAAAATAATTGTAAAATCAGAATTGGGAGATAAAAGTTGCAATAAACTTTGTTTTTTTTCAGTGGCTTTCATACAAAAGTGGTTATTCAAGTCAACCAATCAATTTGGGCAGTGAATTTAGCTCCACCCTTTTGGTATACTTTAGTGTGCTAGGAACCCTAACGGAAGGGTACCTAAAAAGTGATATGGTACAGTTTATTTTGGTACCATTCACATCTTCTGACAATAGAAATGGACATAATTGCATACCGTACTATGCCAAACCATATCGCTCAGTAACAATGAACTATTATCATTTTTAGTGGTAGTGGTAGTGGTAGTAGTTTGAAACCTATTGTAACTCCTATCTCTCCATCCCTTGCTCTGTGGTCCTGTGTGAAGAGTCTTAAGGGGTCCCTGTGAGCCAGAGGAGCCCCGCCTTTTGTTTCCCCATTACCCAGGAGTCAGGGAAGTGTGAAAAGTAGGGCGCAGGTCGGGGCTCTTTGTCCCCCTCGGCCAAATGAAAAGTGACAGACACCGGCCCCCTCTCTGTGCCTGTTAATTCAGGCCCCCAGTCCCGCAGAGCCTCTGGGAGCCACTAATTGCATCGAGACAAGCAGGAGCTATGAGAAAGCAGACACATTATGTTATTAACGCTGGACAGAACCCAACACCAGCTATTTTGAACGGGACATTGCTTAAAGGGGTAGTTCACCCCCCAAAAACTAAAACTCTGCCATTAAATCCTTACAAACTTGTGTGACTTTCATTCTCCTGCAGAACAGAAAAAAGATATTCTGATAAACTATGATTTTGGTGACCATTGAAATCTATTGTGCAAAGTGGGAAAGAGGTTTGGGACGACATGAGGACGAGTAAACAATCCAGAATCTACATTTGAGTAGAATATCTTGAGTAGTCTTCCAGTCTTGAGAGTCGTTATCCCACAACTCTGCTCTGATTCGGGGTCAGGGGTCAAGTCAAGACACTAAGATTGAAGCGC
This sequence comes from Puntigrus tetrazona, assembly GCF_018831695.1. Taxonomy (NCBI): domain Eukaryota; kingdom Metazoa; phylum Chordata; class Actinopteri; order Cypriniformes; family Cyprinidae; genus Puntigrus; species Puntigrus tetrazona. Next base: position 11,359,211 of record NC_056710.1, on the reverse strand, counting down.
AAAGGAATTTGAATACAACTGGTTCTAAAACATTAATAAGCATTCATCTCTCTTCATTACAGGGTCTTAAACAAGAGGAGGCTGTAAAGAGGCCTTGAAGTCTGCATCACGCAACATACTCTTCCTCGGTCTTCACACCTTCACATCTCATTGGCCACTTTGTTTGACTCAAAAGAATACAGCACAAGCAAGACAGCTATATAGTTTTTGGATCTCAGCCAACATGATAAAAAACTCGTCCATGGTCATCGTCTTAGGCGTTTTGGGAGCTGCCTTCCTTCTCTCGCCATCTGCTGAGGGTAAGTTAGTTTCATTACGGTAAAGTGTCTACACTTGACCATTTCTTTCTTCTCAGCGGACCATGCAGATGCTTGGCAGTAGCCACAAAGTGTCTGTTTTGAATCGCAAACTCCTATAGCAAACAAAAATGTGTTTTTTGTTTAGTTTTGTTTGAGTGACGAAGAATGCGAAAACTGGAGCTGACTGGAAGGGTCATCTGTTTTGTTTCATCTGGATGCACAATAGAAATGCAGCAGCAATTTATAACGCAAAGCAGACTGAGGCAGCAGGAGAATTGATTTCGCCGTATTTGGATAATACCCAGTGTTTGCAGAAGCCTGTTTTAATGGATGGTGGCCTTTAAAAACATAGCACAGTAATGGCCTCGCTTTTTATTTTCATCAGGCCCCGAAAGCTCAGAATCTGTCTCTTCACATTTGCAATGCATTAGCAAACAAACACTATCTGCCAGGACATTCATCTGAATTACATTATTTAATTTTATTGATTTGATGGCCTTCTGATATTCTCTAATATGGGTCGGCAGTAATGGAGACTTTGACTCCATTTCAGGTGAATGCAAACGTGAGGAACTGCACACGTATTTTGTTTTGTTTTTTCTCTCTCAAATGACTCACTATTTGAGAATTTAACAGTCTGTGTTAATGACTATTGTTTGACATTCATGTCGTCTTTATTCATTCATTCTTTCAGGAGTGATTGGCTTTGGGGAATACATGTCTTGGGACTTGGGCGTGAAGAGGCCATCTGGCTATGTAGAGAAACAATAGTTTGGGTGATTGGTTTGAAATGGTGTGTTGATATGTTAAAGAGAGAAATAAGGGAGTGTGTCGGTGGGCAAGAGTGTAGATGTGTGTGTTTCAGGTGAATGCTGTTTTTCCTCTAGGGTTTTACACTAGTGTTTTAATGAAGGCTGGGTTAGGGATAAGGTGTTAACATTAACAAAGCGCAGAAAACTTTCACATTAGTTGATGTTAGGGGGATGAAATATGTAAAATGCATTAAATATGATCAATTTCTTGATTAAATGACTAAATTAAAGGCAGAATTCCTTTCAAAAATGTAGGGGGCAGTAAGTTTAAGAGGTTTTGAAAAAGGAAAAAAATACAAAAAATATTTGTGTTTTAAATATAAATAAGATCTGATATTTTAAAAAATTTTACTCGTGTTTGATCGATTTAATGAAAACACACTGTATAACAGCATTTGAAGCTTATTAGCTGGAAAAAATAAAAACTAAAAATATTAAAATAGCTAAAATGTTCAATAAACAAACGCGTCGGGAATGCATATAACCATGTGTCTTATGTGTGCAGTACAATTGAGAACAGTGCTGTGTCCTGTCCAGATTTTTGGGCACAGACTTTATTTGAGCCTAGCTATGAGTCAAAGTATACTTTGTTACATAATATTTTGTTATACAGTCAACAAGTTTTCTAGGCTACAAAACATCACTCAGCAGTTTTGCCGTGGTCCACCCTTGTTGCTTAAAAACAGTAGATTCATTGTTTATGTTTGAGAGCTGCCCACTGATGTCATGAGGTCTTACTATCTGTTTCTGTTTAGTCCTTTGAAGTTTATTTTTCTAAGTGCCTCTCTATTTTAGGCAATGATATCTTGGAGTCATAAACGCTGTCTATTCTTGGCAACAGAAAAGCCATGGGAGAGAGTTTTCCTCCCATCAAGAACTAGAGACACTATGGAGTCCGCTAGAAGAAAAACAAAGATCGAAAGAGATTAAGAAGTTTAAATTAGTATGTCAGAGCTCACAACCCCATTAACTCCTTTTAGAGTTAAGCTCATCATTTTGTATACAAAAGGAAATGACCAAGGCGAATTTAAATCTCTGGGGTGCAAATGCATTTTAGAGACTTTACTTTCCTCTGTTGTTTGGTACAACAGTTTCTGTTCACTGCACAAGTTTAACTTTACAGTTGTTTTGGAGTACTCGCTGTCTTCTTGTTAGCCTAGTTTAGCCTCTTTAAATGTATTCTTGCTTCTGCTGTTTCCCTCCCTGTAAAGGAACAAAAGAAGAAATGGGTGCTGGCAGCAATTTCTTCTCACTCGTAAAGTCAGCCAGAGCCTTTAAAACAAAGGGTAACTACCCTTGGTCATTGCAAAGGTTCCTGTTAAATGAGGGAGACTGGAGTGCCGGTGAGAACAAGACGGGGTGAGAGCTGAACTGCATGAATGCTGTTTTTTTTTTTTTTTTTTTTTTTTTTTATGGAAGCTGATCTGAGGGCAGGTCGACATCTGACACAAAATAATGTCTCCTGATTGCACATGGCAACACATTCCTGTGAGAAATGTCATGTCATTCAACACATTTAACACAGGCTTTTAATCCTAGAGCTAATAAATGAACTTTATGGAATTTTCTGCCTTCAGAGGAGGAGGTGAGGTTGAGCGCTTATAGGTTGAGCTCATAGGAGAGGAAAACTGGCAGTAAGAGGATCTAGTTACTCGACTGTGTGGAAACCAAATACAACAATCAAAATCAGACAGGTTTTTTTTCCTAGGTTTGAGATTACTCTTTGATTTGTTTTACATATTTAGTTTGGTTCAGTTTTCCTATTCATGATATTTTAGCATTAAGGTGTTTAAAGCTTTGGTAAATCCAAAAATCAGTATACTTTTAATAGGTGTTTAAAAGATGTTAAAAGGTGGTATTTAAGTGGAATTGTAGCATTTAAAACTACTTCTGTGTAGCTGTTATTCTTTCAGATATTATTTATTGAAAATACACTACATTAATTTCACAAATATTTAAATCTCAAATTGAATACCCCTTCAGGTTTCAATGAAATTATTATTGTTCTTTTTTTATCAAATTGATTAGACATGCATCACTTTTAAAAAATTGCTGTTATTACATGCTTTTTATTAAGATTGATTTAATTTAAACATTAAACCAGAGCATAGAAAAATTATATCATAAGACCCTACATAACATTTAAAAAAAAAAAAATTGCTTTCTTGATATTTACCAGGTTTTTTATACCATTCCTTCCCAATGAATGGATTATGATGAACAATGTTTGAAAACGAGTCGCTTCAGTGATTCTGTCCCTCTGCCCTCATTTCCCATGTTGCACTGCTCAACCACACTGGGACGCCCGCCCAGACCCTACTACAGGAAACTCGTTGAGTCTATTGTCGGTGCTATGAGTTTCCCTGACACTTTAACCATTTCCTGTATTGTGCTGGCTGACAGGTACCGGACTAAATATGCCAAATGCACGCTGCTCTCCGGAAATAATCGTTACCGTCTGACAATGAAGGCTTGTGTTGGTGTGCGTGACTGTTCTTTTCCTTGTTTTTGTAGACCACAGGTTCCAGAGCATTTGAATAGAAGAGTCCGTTGAGTTTCTGTACTCTGACGTGCTTTCACTGTAGCGAGCACGTGTTCAGCGGCGCAGCGCAGAGGCCTGTTAAAGGCAGTCTGAACTCTCACTTTTACAGCTTGCTGTTAGGTGCTTGTCTCTAGAGGTGTCTCCGAGCCCATTAGAGCTTTACTTTCATAAAGGCAGCCAACTTTATTGGTCTGTGTCAGGCAGGCCGTTGTTTTCCATATGTTCCCTTTTTCCTTCCCCCTCATTCCATTTTTAACAAGCCGGTCTTCAAATGGTGCTGGATTATTACGCGTTGGGGGGATTTTGCCCTGAAATGGAAGCCCGTGTGATAATTATAACGATCGTTATTAGAGATGAAAGTAAATAAATAATAATGGCAGGTTCAGGTTAACTGCCACTTAAAGCTCAAGTCATTTCTGCCAGCCCACAACCTACAGCCTGGCCTTTCCACATTGTTCAGTTTCTTTTTTTGTTGTAAACGTCTACAGATTTTAATGAATAACTGGTGTAAGAATGAAATAATTAAATAGCTTAAATATTTTAGCCTCTCACAAAGGAGCAAACCTCCTACGTGTCGTCCCTCAAGGACACATGATTCATTTTTTTTTGATGTATCTAATGGATACCCAGTGATGTATTTTAGCATGGATGTCTTGGAGGATTTTTGTGTTTTTATTTACCCTCTCCTACGTTTTTGCTGCAGACACTGAGAGACTGTCATGAGGACCAGCATTTTGATTATAGGTTTGCGATCCAAACGCCCTCGTAGAGACTTGGCTGGCTCATTGCATCATTTCCTGTTAAGTCTTACTGCAGCACTGAGAAATAATAGCTACAACGCAGAGGACACATGGAGATCAACAAAGCTTACTACTTTTCAGTTTATTTCAGTTTATTCAAAATTTGCATTGCAAAAGTTTGTTGAGGTCTTGCTGTCACTTTTGTTACAGGAGCCAGAAGCAGCTAGCATAGCCTGTTCATGAAGGTGTAAAGCCATATATTCTTTGCTTACCTCTTGACAAGCCTCCCATTACAGCTTCAATAACGTCTGAGCTGCCTACTCTACCCTCTGCTTTAATAGGGTCAAACCGCAGATGTTTACCCTGGAGATCACAGCTAAAGCTTCAGCTACTGCCTCGTCTCACACTGACAGTGTTCAGAGAACACTATGGCATGAAACAGTGACCCTTATACCATATTTTAAAATGTTACTGCAAGATATAGCGTAATATAAAGACATGCATTTATAGAAATATAGCACAAGTACACTCTTCAGTCAAAGCTTTTACAAAAGATTTCAAAATATAGATGAAAATGAAGAAGAAACTAGTTTTGTGGAACATGTTTCTAATTAGTATGATGGTTATTCTGTTCATTCAAATTCAAACATCCTTCAAACAATCATGAAAAGGTTGTATGTATGTATGTATGTATGTATAATTTTTATTTTTGTTTTCAGATGCCACTTGGTGTGATATCCTGATGTTTTATTCTGTGACATTCACTAAAGTGTCCAAATAAATTTTAGGGCCACTGTAGTTGTTTCCATTACCCGTATTTTTGAAGTATCTCATCAGGAACGATCAATGGAAATGCTGCATTTTGAAGGAAAATACATTTACAAAAGTTTTTGCAGTGCAAAAAAGGAGATGCTCCTCAAATAACATTGCGCGACGGGATGGCATAACTTGACTAACCAGCTGACCAGTCTTGTTACACAGCCTGTCTGTCGTCAAAGTATTTCTGTATAATTGCACGACCGTCTTTCCAGACAGCAGGCATCCACCTCCGCTCTGAGGCACAAGTAATTTATTATCTAAGAAAATTATGCAGTGGCTCCTCCTACATTTCTTAGTGATATTTTGCGCAAATAATTATATTTTGTGCAAGTATCATGAAGTGATATTTTTGTTCTCTTTGACTCATCGAATGGAAAGGGTGCTTCATTAGCAAATGTCTTTGAATAGAAGAACTGCGAGCTTTATTCATCTACAGAGTAAGATTGCTGATTGGCTTCACCTGTTACTTTGATTGGACGTGTAACCGTAGAGTGCTGTGTATATGTTCGGGCAGACTGTATGGAAAATGGAGCCGAAGTGTTTCTTTAAGAGGCTGGCGCTACAGTCTGAGCCGAGCTGCCTACAGGCTGGGAGAATGCGGTCAGCAGGACTCATTACTGCCTGAGTACTGCCAGACCTCAGACTCCACGGTGACGGCGAGCCAGAATCAAGCACACATGTAGGAGCACGGCGATGCTCTGTAGATCCGTCTCTCCGAGCCAAGGAAAAGCGCGGAGAGGGGGAAGGAGAGCGAATGTATTCAGTGGCTTCGTAATGTCAATGAATCACTCGGTGCCTCAGAGGTACTTCAGAGATAGCGCAACAAGTCGCATCTGCTCTGATTTAGTAACCCTTCTGGCTCGAAACCTGTTTTATGTGTTTGAGCTCAGATAACATTCCTGAGCCCTGCGGTTGTTTGTGTGCCGCTGTTGTGGTTGCGGGAATTTAGCTGGCGCTTATCTGCGCATTGTAGCTGTTAGGACGTGTAGGGCTCAACACATCATAACAGATTAGCCTGCTTTTTACAGTCGCTCTTAAAAGCAAGCCGTGTTTCTGACTGCACTGTTCACATTCCTTCAATTTACTGGCCTCTTGCTGAGAGCAGGGCTTTCGGAGCGATACTGTTTTTCTTTCTTTATTTTTCCTGTCTCTATTCCACCTTGTTTATGTTACCCGTTTCCACCTCCATTATCACACTGGGCCCCGTGTGACGGCAACGGCGTCTGGACTAAACTGCGAAGTGATCAAAGATGTTACATCAAATGCTTTGGACGCGTATTTTGCATTTCGCTGTAATGGAGGGGGCCATGGGACGCCTTCGTGGCTTCAAATGAACATTTCTCAAGTGCAAAAACCGAACCGTGACACATAAACAGAAGATTTGTATCGCTGGCTATTGCAGGAGCGTAGCATATGAATGGAGTGACTCATACTCAACGAGAGACAAAGCATTACATGAAAAGAGAGGAGGGCTTGAGAGTGTTTGATCAGTCTCCAGAGCTCGTGCCACTCGACCCGGTCTTCAACCTCACTTTTATACACTATAATCCTGTCTCTTGTTTTCCTAATCTGGCCTTTCACTTTTCCTCCTAATCCCACTTCTCACCATTTCACCTTCAGGCCATTCAAGAGAACGTTTCGTGAACGCTCTTTTGTAAGCGATGTTCCACAAATTGACATGGTGTTGAGTAACATCTTATCATGTTTGACACATCTGTTCCAGGATCCCTCTCAATAAAACTGATTATAACCACTGCATTGTCAAGCACACTTTTATTCCTGGCCGCGCATCTTGTTTTTCCACTCGGATCATTTCATGTCCCTGGGTGAATCTCATAAAACATGCTCAGGTCGTATTTCAGCCCACAGTCAAAATGCAGGAAATTACATGGTGCTAAAAGAAAATATAGGTTTTTAGGACAGATAAAGAAGGAGATATTTTCTGATGGTTTAAATAAAATGGCCATTTTATTACACATTTCATATTTTATATGTTTATTCTTATGTTTAACTGTGGTACTGTAAAAATGTATGTATTGCAGTTATAAAAAAAATCTGAAATTGATTTGGAAATAAAAAAATATATTTAAAAAATTCTGTATTGTATTGGTACTGTGTCCTTTTTATATATATATATATATATATATATATATATATATATATATATATATATATATATATATATATATATATATACATATACATATATATATATATATATATATATATATATATATATATATATATATATATATATATATATATTTACCTTTTAATTTTATCTGGTTATGTTTTCATGAGATTCAGCACAAATTCTGCAAAACCTGCCCCTTAAACACAGATGTAGTAAAAAAAAAAAAAAAAAAAAAAATCATATTTTTACATACATTATTACATTTACTGCTCTGTAGTGCACTTTTCTTCTATCCACTGGGCCATAGAAGCACCATACTCACACCTAAATGTCAATTTAGATGTTTCTGCTTATTTAAATAACCTGCTTTATTGTTGATAACACTGAAAAATATGAATGTAAATATGGAACAGTATTTAAATAGAAACAATATATTTTTATTATATTTTCCTCTAGTGTGACTCTCTTGTACATGCGGTTTGTTTATTCTCTTCCTCCGATATTATTGTGCCACGTCCTCTTCAATCCCCAGGCTGATATCAGCTCTCACGGTTTAAAGCATCCTGGCTCCATGCTTCTGTTTTATCAGACTGTATATCAGTTTAGTGGTCTCCACCCCAGCTGATATGGCTGGAGGTGTTGCTGTTGTGTAATTCTGCTGATAGCAGGTAAGATCTGCCTACTGGATGGAGTTTGACATTTATATTTGTTTGCATTTGCTCATCTACTGTGGGAAATGAGGCACTGTGATTCAGAGGGACTCTCTCGTCTCCATCTGATATGTATGTTAATATTCAGAGAGAGGACTAAAGCGGTCTTAAGACGTGGGACGGGTCTGAAGCGAGGCCCTAGTAATGAGATCCTAGGTGAGGAATGTGGTGTTTTACTAAACAGCAGCATGCCTGTTTTAGTGTGGGCTTATTTTGACTGTGTTTAAGCCTGCCCGGACCTGCAGGACGAGCAGCAGGGCTTTAAGAGGAAGCACCCACAGCAATACTAAACACATGAGTCTTTGTGCCTGGGGCAATATGCACCCTGTCTGTCTGCGACAAATGCTCACACACTCAGACGGATGCACAGAGAAATCTGCATGTCTCTCTTTCTTTGTCCCAGTTTTCAATCCTTATCACCCTCTTTTACTTACAGTCTAAGATGATCTGTTTTCCTCACTCCCACCTATTTATCTAAGGTCCTTAGATTCCTTGCAGTATGATTTAGCACAGATTGAAGGCAGTAAAGAGTTTTTTTTGTTTTCAGGTGGCTGTGAATTTTATAGGTTTGATCTGTTTGTGTGTGTGTGTGTGTGTACTGTGCATATTTATTATTTAATATATTTTTCTTAAATGTTAAACGCATACACGCATGTGTGTATGTATATATAAATACTAAATATACACAGTACACACACATATATTATTATTTTTTTTTTTTTATTGCACATTCCAAGTAATTTCAATCAAACTGCAATTGGATTGTTTTAAGTAATAATAAACCAAACAAATATTAGTAATTTACAATATATAAAGTATGTTTTTTTGTTTTGTTTTTTTTTAACATCAACAGTTTTTTTTGTTGTTTTTTTTTGGCAAAAGCAGATAATTTCTTAGATGTCAAAATTTTTGCCTCACAAACGTTGTTGGAATCATAAATTGTATGGATGTGATTACATGCAATACACAAAGCCTATCCCTCACAATTGTTAATGCGCTGCTTTTGCAATGTTCTGTGGAAAAAAAAAAAAAAAAGAATAATAATAAAATAAAAATATATATAATTTTTTTTTTTTTTTTTGCATGTTCAGTTTTGGTACAGTTTCACTGCTTCAGTAAAATGTTTGTGCAATAATGATGGTCTAATTTTTTTTAGGTGGGCAGAACCCGGACTACATGCTTCACGGCACTGGAGTCAAGCCCGGCCCAGATCAAAAGAGAGCCCAGTCAGGGGACGGATCCACTGTGGCCCCAGAGGATGCTGCCCGCTTCCTTAGCTGCTACTGCTCAGGCCACTGCCCAGAAGATGCCACAAACAACACCTGCGAGTAAGTACGCCGTGTGATTTCCTGCTGTTCACAACAGTCACTTTCCACTTTCCTCACCTGAATGTGCACACTCTGGCGTTTATGCAGGACCAACGGCCAGTGTTTTGCTATCATAGAGGAGGATGAGCACGGCGAGGCTATCCTCACCTCCGGCTGCATGAAGTATGAGGGCTCCCACTTCCAGTGCAAGGTAATACATGAACAGAAGAGTGAAAAATAAATGTTTAAGTGCTGAGACGTTATCATTGACTGAATGTGGTTATTGTTGTCCAGGACTCCCCTAATGCTCAGACCAGACGGACCATTGAGTGCTGTTCCACTGATTTCTGTAATAGAGACCTTCAGCCCACACTTCCACCACCTATTCCAGGAAGTGAGTAGAACGTCACTTAAGAACAGCCAAATATAATTAATACTTTATATCTATTCGTGTCTTTTTTTGTTCAAAAGTTTTGCTTTGCAATTAATGATACATTACACACAATTTAAAATAAAGTTTTGTTTTTGTCCAATTTTTAAATGAACTTTATTCCTGTAGTGGCTAAACATACTGCTTTTTTGTGATCTCATTGTAATCCAGAGCCTTCGTTGTGGAACGCACACTTGCTGGCCTTTCTGATCTCCGTGACGGTGTGTTGCTTCACTTTGGTGGCAATAACTGTGGTGTGTTACTACAGGTGAGACTTTTATTTCATAATGACATGTTTATCCAGCTGAAATGAATGAAAGATGCACCTCAGTCTGTAAATTATTGACCAGCGCACTGATAACACTGGCAGAGGCACACCTGTTTAAGGTAGTCAGGTAAATTTAGCACCTTTTATGTTTGACCTTAATGCATGGATATATACCGGAGCTCTTAGCAATAAGTAACTGATCCCTTTGTGGTGGCTTCTGTGATGTAACGTCATATTGAAGGCGATTATACGCTTTGTGTGGCTGTTTGATCAGGTATAAGCTGCAGACAGGACGGAGACGGTACCAGAGAGATCTGGAGCAGGACGAGGCCTTCATCCCTGCAGGAGAGTCTCTCAAAGATCTCATTAGTCAGTCCAGCACTGGCTCCGGTTCAGGGCTCCCCCTGCTGGTGAGGCACTGTTTTTAAAAATGTTCTTTATGATAAGAAACAGATTTGAAAGGTCGTTGAAAAACAGTACATATCAGAGAATTTTATATTTCTGGTTTCCAGTTATAATGATGAAGAGATTATTTATTATTTTTTTTGTTTTGTTTTATATTGAAAATATAATAAATTCATTGGTCAGAAGGTGTGGGAACTAGTGCTGTCAAACGATTAATTACATCTGGCATAAAACTTTTTTGTTTACATGTGTTTGTGTGTGCCTTATATAATTATTTTGCATATTGATGAGCTCAACAATCACATTCCAAACAACTAGGGTGTTTAACAATATAAATAAAATAAAATATAAATATCAGACTAGGCATACAATATATATTTTGAAAATATTTAATATATACATATATTCAAATATATATATATATATATAAGGGGCGAATTTGGATGCAAGTAGTTGTTTGACAGCACTAGTGGGAACTAGATAAATAGTTTTGTAAATTGTATATTGTATATACTTGAATGTATATTCACAGGTCCAGCGCACCATTGCCAAACAGATACAGATGGTACGTCAAATCGGGAAAGGGCGGTATGGAGAAGTGTGGCTTGGTCGTTGGAGAGGAGAAAAGGTTGCAGTGAAAGTGTTCTTTACCCGTGAAGAGGCTAGCTGGTTCAGAGAGACCGAGATTTATCAAACCGTGCTCATGAGGCATGAAAATATACTCGGTAGGTTCCAGCACAAAAAAGTCCAAAGACACTGAGTAGGGACACACATTATATTGTATATTGCATTTGCATCGTATTATGGGGCAATGAAACTGGGACAATGTAGCTGGTTTGCCTGATATAAAACATTTACAGAATATAATATTTTATTTGCCTTAACACTGATTTTTACTGTCTTACTCCAGGTTTTATAGCTGCTGATATTAAGGGCACAGGAGCGTTCACTCAGCTTTTCCTCATCACGGACTACCATGAGAATGGTTCTCTCTATGACTATCTGAAATACACCACCCTGGACACCCAGGCTCTGTTGAGGCTAGCCTATTCTGCAGCCTGCGGCCTGTGCCACCTCCACACAGAGATTTACGGCACGCAGGGCAAACCTGCCATCGCACACAGAGACCTGAAGAGCAAAAACATCCTCATAAAGAAGAATGGCACCTGCTGCATCGCTGATCTGGGCCTGGCTGTGAAATACAACAGGTGAAGACGCTCTTGCAGCACACACTCAGACATGCATGCAAACACACCGGTAACATAAAAACGACATACTTTATTTACAGCTGGTATGCAACCATTTGTGTTTGATTTTATTTTAGCGATACCAATGAGGTGGACGTTCCTCTGAGTACGAGAATGGGCACACGGCGGTACATGGCACCAGAGGTCCTGGATGAGACTTTAAATAAGAACCAATTCCAAGCGTACATAATGGCTGATATTTACAGCTATGGGCTCATTGTTTGGGAGATGGCCCGCCGATGCGTGACAGGAGGTTAGTTTATATGTGAGGTTATGATAATCTGTACACATGTCAAAGCACGTTTATGTCTCTCCTTTCTAAATATGTGACGAGTTTATGACGATGGCATTTATTTTATGTGCAGGTATTGTTGAGGAGTATCAGTTGCCATACTGGGACATGGTACCTTCAGAACCGTCCTACGAGGACATGAGGGAAGTGGTGTGTGTTAAAGGCATGAGACCAGTGGTGTCTAATCGCTGGAACAGTGACGAGGTAAGATCTAGCATTGCAGTTTAGTTCAACAGCATACTTTTTTTTACTCAATTCAAAAGAAACTCGTTGCATGAGCTTTCAAAAAAATTCAGATATGCTATTTTGGTGCTCATAAAGCATTCCTTAATTTAGGATTCTTTGAATAGTGCATTGAATTATTTGAGAGATTGTTTTAACAATGTATAAATGTTCAAGATAAGTATGATTCATAACAGATATATATATGTTTAAGCTCATGTTTTATTTTTTTTTTTAAACATCAATGCTTTGTAACTGACTATTTTATAGTTGTGTAAAATTGAACCCTAAAGCAGTTATGTTTTTGTTTTTGCCTCCACACAGTGCTTAAGGGCCATGCTAAAGCTCATGTCTGAGTGCTGGGCACACAACCCAGCCTCTCGCCTCACAGCTCTTCGAGTCAAGAAAACACTCGCCAAAATGGTTGAATCACAAGATATCAAAATATGATCAGTTTTCCCTCCAATGCCGGTCTGAGAGAAATCATTGAGATATTTCTGCTCACTTTTATGAATTATTGCCTCAGTTCCTAAACAGACCTGTGGGAGCGCTGCTGAGCAGAACATTTGCCTCCCTGTCTGGCTGCGTTTCCTCGTCCTGTCGCAGGTAGTGTCATGTAGCACCCTCTGCTGGACAGTATGTGCCATAACGCATCCACGAGGAACCAAGGACAACTGTTCTGCAGGCATTGGTTCTCACGTCATCCCCATCACCACCATTTTTCTTTCTTCAGAAGCTCTTTTATATATTGGGAGAGATTCGAAGTGCATACGGTGCTTTCTGTGAAAGCTGTGTAATACGATACGTCTGTATGGAGGAGCGGCATGATGCCAGCAGTGATGGAGCCGTCTGGGAGAAGGCTGACGACTGACCCCTCTCTTATTGACTGAGTTGAGAGGTGGACATATTGGGGGTGATATTCGGACCAAACGCCCATCAATATGCTTGGGATATGCTCCAACGTGGCTACCGTCGCAAATGGCAAGTTTGCATTTGGATCATGTGCAACTGTGGCCACTGAAACATCAGAGGTGAACGCACCCTATTTAATTCAAATGACCCTTATTATATGTATAAAACAAAACAAAAAAAAGTCCCGGTACTACATATCGATATTTTAATTAATAGCCTTTTTTTTTTTTTTTTTAAACTGCTTTCCTTTTCTGAGAATCTGTCCAAAAAAAGAGTGTTAGCAATAAGGTTTTCTATTTGAAACCTTCCCATTTTCTGAAGTGTGGCAATATATTCACTGTTAGGAATAGAAAGTTCAAGTATAATAACAGGAGAGATGTGATCATTACTCCAGATTTGGCTTGAAAAATTGAAGTACCACCGGTCAAATATTGCCAACACCGCGGGCCATATAAGATCCATCCATCTAATATATGGTGACTTTCAATCTCTCAGAATGGCAGATCTGATCTGGCTTATTGCAGGTGTGTCAGTGCAGATGTATGCCCACTGCTCCCGAATGCCTCATAAATGTTGTATTTTATCCAATAGCCTTCGAGTCAGCCTCACTATATCACATCTGATTCATCAGTGTCAGGTTGGATTGCTGTTTTCAATGCCTCATTTAAACAGTTTTGCCTTGAATCTAATGTTGTGACGCTTGGGAATCATATGACTCATAAATGTCTAATGTGGTAGAATAATGCAAATGCATGTGCTATTTATTCATGTCATGTCATATAGTATAAATTACTGTGGTAAGATATTTTTACTTGCAGGACTGTAACACTGTTCTTGCAACTGAAATTCTCAATGTTTTTACAGAGCAGCTCAACCTTTCAAATACTAAATTTATGACTTCAAGATGAAATTCTACATTTAATGACTTCCTATGAAAGTGTGGGTGTGAATTATCATTATCTGTCATTTCTATGTGTAAAATTAGACCCTTTGTATGTATTTTACAGAAAAGTCAGGACAGGCAACTTCATATACGTGAAAATACTTTTTTTGTTCATAAGATTATGTGAATGCATTTTTTTGCAAGAGCATTGTCTCAAACTTAATTGAAACAACTACACATTATTTCTACTTGTGGAAAATACAGGTTTAATTTCAAAACCAGGGTCCTTTGTCTGGGGAAAAAAAGGTCATTCATGTTTTCAGGAATGATGTATTAACCAGGGGGCATTTAAATAACTTGATATTGCAGTCTGAGAAATATAAATTATACAGGTCCAAAACTCTTTGCTTTGCATCGAAGATATCTCCCATTGCTTGTGTGTCTTTTCTTTGGGCTACAAGCCTATTCTGTTCATTGCAACCATGCCAGTTACCTTGTAAAATCTAATTTAAGCTCATATGTCTAGAGAAATGACTACACAATGTTTTTGTCTTAATTGTTTAATATGTAAGGAAATGTAAAACGGCCTGAATAATATGAACTTTGTTTTAATTGTGCACAACATCTGGTTTTAAGAGAGGTGCCTTATGTTTACCAAGAAAAGCTGTTCTGTACACAGAATTAGTCCAATGTATCAATTTTCAAGTAAATTACCTTATTTTAGTACACAATCATTGTTTTTTTTCTTCTTGATTGACATGTGATCAAACTGAATGCACGAATTGCTGGATGTCCATTTTTATATGTAGAGTTTCCCTCACTTTTGGTACCTTTTTGTCTTTTCATATTGCCCCAGGAACTTGTTTTCATAATGCAATCCTAGCCTTATTAGATCCTCCACATTTTTAAGATCAACAGAAGGGCTGGCGGTATCTAAATATTTATGTTATATAACTGGCTTCCCCTTATTTCTTCAACTTACTATGTTTCTCTGTATTATTCCAGAATCAGTTACAAAACATAATATTTCCACAAGTATGTTTTGCACCTTCAAGAAGAGGCTGCATGCATACAAAAATACAGCATGTCTGGCAGTGACGCACAGTGCGTCAGACTCAGACGATTCCTCCCATGCCTTTGTCACTCACCCAGTTCTCATCACAGCATGTCCCCCTGCTCTGTAATGAAGAGCAATAGTCCAGACAGTGTGTTGTCCCCAGGCTGAGCTTTTCGTAATGATCCGTGCATTAATTCTAATGTAACCGTCTCCCCTTGCCGAAGCTCCAGCAGTGAGGCTCGGCTCACTGGTCCCCTTTTCTCTCTTTGTTCCTGTCTGAGAGAGGCCACTGGAACTCCGCTGCGCTTTAATACAGCCAATGAAAGGCCTCTCTCAAAGTCTAAGGTCACTAAAAAGAGATATAATCCAGTCTCAGGGGCCTGGAACACCCCTAATGTAGGATTAAAAGTACCACCATAGTTTATAGCCACGTTTTTTGATTTGAGCTCCCCATTAGGTCCTGTTCTGTAGTCCAGGCTTGTGATGAACACCACGGTTGAATGTGGTAACCAAGCATGTTCTGAAGAGAAGAAATTATTTAAATGATCTTAAGGTAAAAAAGTATAATTTTTAGGTAGACGAAAAATGCTTTGTCATGATGTAGTTTTAATCTTGTCCACTGAGGGGCAGTGTTGTATGTACACTATGCAGGTGTCTCAGTATCAAATAACTTCAGTCATATTCAAAATTAATGGCAAATGAAATAACTGTTGTAAGATCTCTTACCTCTTTCACTGTATCTTTTGCTTCGCGCACTGGAAGACTTTTCTTCTTTTTTGATCCGTTCTTCTTGCTTCAGACTCCCCCTTCTTCTCTTTCCTTCTTTTTTTCTTACCAGTCTCCAGACGTCTTCCAGATTCAAGTTTCTAGTCGAGCTAATAAGTTCTTCTGTATTACTGAACAATTTTTGAAACATTCTCAGATGATCCTCCAGGTTCTGACGAAGAGATGCTATATCTGCTTGCAGTTCAACAACAGAACCACCAGGGGGCGCAGTGCAGTTTCCACAGCGTTCTTCCAGCATGGTTATTCTACCTGCTAATTGCTCTACCTCTTTTCCCAGACTCCAGAAGTCACTGACTGAATAATCCACATCCTCCTCTCCAGTCAAAGTGTCTAGTAAAGAGGTCTGGTAACTTTCAGGGCCCCTCACCTGGTTATTTGTACCAGCCCCCCCTAAGTATGCCACTGGATCATCGCTATTCATTTCATCTCCGTCAGGATGCTTTCTTTTAAGGGAGGCCAGAATTCTATCATGTGTCTCAATCTTTTGCTGCATCACATTCATTTTCTGTAAAAGACCTGGGATACTGAGCTCTTTCTTCTGGGTATGTGACCAGTGTGTGAATTCCAGGACCTCCTCTCCAAGTAGCACTTCTAAGACATCAGAGTGGCGTATGGCATCATTCAGAAGGGCAGTGAAGGCAGCTGATAGGCCTTGAATTTCATTCGACTTGTCTTTGTCACGCTGCCTCAGGCCTCGGATCTCCTGTTGGCTGTCCAGGAGTGAAGCCTTAAGCTGGGACATGTTGTCTTGAAGACTCCTGCTTCTACCCTGCTCAAAGGCCAAAGATTCCTTTATGTTCAGCAGGCCCTGATGAAGATCCTCCATTTTGGTGACCTGATTCCTTTCTAGTTCCATCTCCTCAAGTGCAAGTTGGTTCTGTTTGGATAACTGTGTCACATTAGCCACCTCCAGTGCTAGCCTAGTTAGTGAACTGCCAATAGACTTACAGCTGTAGGCCTGCTCTGCAACAGCTGAATCATTTCTTTGTAGTAATTGATAGATGTTGTCCAGGTCAAGCTCAATTTCTCTCAGCTGACCCTCGTGTGCACTTACGTTAGCTGTTAGCTCGTCAACACTATTGAGGGCCCTGACACGAGTAGCCTCCACCTCCAGACCAGTCTCTGCAAAGTGGACCTCAACTCGTTGTTTGACCTCTTCTAGGCTCTGTCCCAGGTCCAATAGGTCTCTCTGCAGAACCCGGACCGCTCCATCAGAGTTCTTAGAAGTCGCAGACAAGCTGCTGAGCTTCGCAGAGTTACTTTGTGCCTTCTCATCTAGTCGAGTGATGGCCTGCCACACTACTGACTCCTGTGTTGGCTGGCCTCCATTTGGATTGACAAACTCAGCACGTTCTCTCTGCAGTGCCCCTTCTAGCTTCTTCTGGCCAAGTCTCACCTCCTCAACCAATGCAGTTAGAGCCTGGAGATTGACCTGTTGGTATAAAACGACATAAATATCAATTTATGCACCTTTTGTGTTGGTAATCATTTCAAAGTAGTCCTAGTGAATGAATGACCTGTGCATCCTGACTTTGACTGAAATGATCATCCATCTCTTCCTTCAGTTTTGTTAGGTTGTTTCTCAGCAGTTCTTGCTGGATCTGAAAGGCCCTCTCAAATTGGCCTTTCTGTGTGTCCAATTGGTTTTTCATTTGACTGATCTGGAGATGGCTGTTTTCTAGTCTTTGTTCGATAGATTCATTAAGATCTTCGACTCTGGTCATGGGCCTGTGTTCTTGTTTCATCCGCACCTGCTGCAAGTCCTGAGACAATGCTTCCACCTCACTGGACAGATGCTTTAGTGTCTGATTGAAGCTTTCCAGCACCGGTTGAAGCTGACTCATCATAGTTGACATTAACTGATGTATTGACAGTAGAATAGATGAATCAAGGAATGGCAAAGGCTGAGAGGTAGGCATCCCTTCTCTGTCACCTGGAATATTGATAAGCCACTTTAATGTGAAGACTCATTTTTTTATACTTTCAGATATTAACAAGTAAAAACTATGGTGGCCCAGTAGTGCACAACACAACTAGCACTTAGCACAATACAATAGAAACAAGCCACAGCACAGTGAATTTAACACCAATTTAAACAAGCCGCAACACAACAAAAATAGAACAACATAATAGAAACAAGCTACAGTAGAGCGATATTAGCAAAGAACAATGGAATTAGTCCTATGTATTGTGTTGTGGAGATTTAGTTTTTTTAATATACTACTGGGCCACTGTACAAAACCGTGGATATATGGCTGAAAATATCAGGAATAGCTGTAAATCGCTAAGCTCATGTAGACAGTCTCCTGCCAAAAACCTAGTCCCTAGAGGATATCACTGTGCCTGCATGAGCTTTTACTTACAGCCCTCCTAAACAAACACATCTCACTATGTCACTGATATGACTTACTACAGCTAATGCAGTTTTGATCTATGTTCCTTTATAGGCTGCAATTTCATTCGAACGGAATGAGCTCAGTGGTTATAGATAACATTTTCTTTGAATTGAGACTTCAGGAGAAGCTATAAACCTCTTTCCGATCATCTGTTCTATGACTCATCTTGAGCATGTTTCACTGATGACTTTTTACCAACTCCTGTCTCTGTGGGTGATTACATCATAGTATAGTTTGTTTATAAGAAAGAGAGGATATCCTCCAGAAGACGTCATTGTTTAAGTAGTCAAGCGGTTCACTTTTGCATGGTGAAATCTCACATGCCTACTGTAATTTGTAAGCGTAAATTTAAAAGTTCTTCCTGCATGCTAATTTTGCAGCTTACCAGCAGCACTCTTGTTTGGCGAATAACCATGAATAGGAGCTTCCTGCACGTGTTTATCAGCCCATTTTGCATCTCCCAGTTGGTCAGTGCCCATTTCACCTCCTAAAGAACAAAAACATTTTTTTTGGAAGGAGAACGTGGGAAGGAAGTTAACCAGAACATTTTGAGTTTGAGTGTAAATATTGGGCCCACGCATATGCCCAATTGAAAGCGGGTATTTTAGACCTTTTAGATTTTCCAACATCCAATCTAAAAGATTATGCTGCTTAAAATACTTCACAAATGTTATATTTAATGACCCAATATATTATGAAACCCAATATTATTTTTAACTTAGAATGTTTTTCTTTTCTTTTTTTAATGATTTAAAGTTAAAAATATTTGGCACACACAAGGCTCTTATAAACAAACACTTGGAAAATGGGCAAACTTTCCAACTCCCCTAGAGTTAAACTGTTGAGTTTTACTGTTTTCAAAACCATCCGTCTGATCTCCAGGTCTGGCGGTAGCACTTTTATCTGCATCTTAGCATAGATCATTGAATCTGATTAGACCATTAGCATCTTGCTCAAAAATAACCAAGGAGTTGCAATGTTTTTCCTATTTAAAACTCTTCTGTAGTTAAAGTAGCCTCTTAGTTAAAGACTTGACTCTTGCTGCACCCATGGTACAGCAGCAAAGTTATTTGATTATTGCAAATTTGAAAATATAGTTCCTAGTCATATCGGCCTAGAAAATATCAACTTTGTAACAAAACATTGTAACTCTTTGGTTGATTTTGAGTGAAATACTAAAGGGTCTAATCAGATTCAATGATCTATGCTAAGATACCACTAAAAGTGTTACCGCCAGACCCAGAGATTGGCTTAATGGAATCGAAAACGATAAAACTCAACAGTTTAACTCTAGGGGAGTCACTATTTTAAAAATGGTAGAGTGTTCCTTAATTTTACAAGGAATTAATGATTAATGTGATTAACATTTCAAGAGTGATGAATGAATTCATCTTTTTGAAGACACATATAGACCTAAGCAGGAAAAAAAGGCATGAGAGCACAAAGGATGGCTTCTGGAAAAGTATTCTGCCATCAAAATATTTACCTGCCAGAGATTTTGGATATGTGGAAAACATGACCTTAAATAGTTGTTCTTAAAACATGGTTCTTGCTTTTGCATGCTGGCATTGGGCACAGTTTCTCCAGCTATCCAGTGCCAGCTGACTCTCCCTTTCCTGTTGAAGGACACTCACTGAGCCAAAGGCCTAATATTTCCTCTGTTTGTCAAAATAGTTGTTTTAAAACAGCAACTTTGCTGAAAAAGGAAAGGTATGAAAGGTTAAAGGTAAAGCCAGCCTTGCCCAAAACAATAGACTTGCCTGAGCTGCCATTGTCATTAATCTCAGACTTTAAAGCATGCGTCTCATCCTCTGGAGGTCTGTCTGGAAAAGAAAGATAAAGAGAAAGCAGCAGATGAGTCACCAAAACTGAATGGGCTACTCAACTGATGTTTTCCTTTGAAAGTGGCCCAAAAGCCACATCGAACATAATGCATATATAGCCTACATATGTGTGAAAATGGGATTGAAATTGATCGCATTTGCATGCTTTGTTACCTTTTTCCAAGCAGTTGTGTCCTCCATATCCTGGGCAACACGTCCAGTGCATAGAAGAGAGTGCTATCTGCTTCTGCTTGTATACTGGCAGTGAGGACTGCCTATACCTAACGATTCACCATCATCAACATCCAGAAAGCAAAGTATCGTAAAAACTTATGATCTGGTGTTTATGTGACTCACGTGATGATTTGACAGTCAGGAGCTCCATCAGAACAGGGCTTCACAGATTTAACAGTCTCAGTAGTGCAGAGTACGGCTATGGTGACCATACGGTGATTTACATACGCACACCAGTTTCTGACAGGAGACAGAAGATAAAACGGAATAAAAGAAGACAAAGGCAAAAACAAGCAATCACAGTCTGATGAAGATATATGCTCTTGAGCCCATGTCTCCTCTGTTGTCCCCTTCCCAGCATGCTCAGGGCTAGATATAATCACTGCAAACGGATTTATACGTCGTTCCATTGGCAAGTTCATTCTGTTTGTTTTTAGCTTTCCGTTGTATCAGAGGGAATCTGATGAGCCCACATTGATTACGATGTCTACACATCGTATTTAATCTTATTTTGACAAGTCTGTACGTTTCTGTGGTGTCGTATTTCGTAAACATACAGTAAAGTACAGAAAGCATATTTTGTAAAAAATGACCCAGTTAGAGAAGTTGTCAAACACTAAAAGGTATGTTTGGTGGCAACTCTTCTCAATTGCTCAAAGCTTGTGTAATAGCATTGTAGTGGCCTCATTTCCCAACAGTGATAAACACTATAATTGCTGATTACGTATAAACCGTGTGCTGCTCTCATTTTGAACATTATATAACAGCCGACAGAAAAATACCTAAACAGGATTTTCCATGTCAGTTATTCTCTTTCTTTCTTGTACATGTTTACTCCTCTCAAATGACTTGGATGCTTTTCTTTCTGCATATGCCAAGTTTTTATTGTGTTTCTATGGGACATATAATGCATTTTTGAACCTTGTGACATTTCTGTACTTTTTAAGCATTTCAAGATGGCTAACAACACTTAAACTTTTAAAAGGTTTCCATTCTTTTGCGAACTGTTTTCAAATGCAAGTACACGTCCTGTATGAACGGCCCCTTACTCGTGCTTTTTCTACTGACCTTCCTTTGTGCATCCGCTGCAGAAACAAAGAGATTAGATAGTGGTGGGCTGTCCTGTTTCCTCTCGTTGCCACCTTGAACCATATAGTCCTTTTGTCCAGTAAAACACCAGCCCCTATTCAGACACTGATTCGGTCATAGTTTGGCTGAATGCTAGTCCTGTCTGCCTCTTTATGGCTTTATCATTAATCTGTCTCCATGTAGCTACCCACATCCGAACATCCTTCATCAATCTACCATTCTTTCATCTTTACTCGTCTTTTTATCTCTTTTATTTTCCTTTAAACACCTAAACTCTTTTGATTAGCACTTCTCTTATGTCTTTCCTGGACACAGCTGTTGCTCATATTCTTTTGTTCTGGTCCAGACTCAAAGGTAAATGCCCTTGAAAAATTTTGTAGGGGTACCTGTCCTCCGCCTCACTGTACTGAGCATGCTCAGTCCGGTTTAATTCCTCTCCCATTGAATCGCATCCCCAGCTTAGAGCTCCCAACGAGAGTCAATGTGTGTGTTACCTAGAAAACTAAAATATCAGCTAACACATTTAAGAGAGTTGAATAGAAGTTGAATAGACATATATTGGATTTCACACTGAGTTGGAATTCAGTCGCTCTATAATACTTTCCCACCGGTTGTTTCAGATTAGATCGCTGAAGCTCTAACTTGTATTTGCACTGGAAGATTACTGTAATAAAGCCTCCTGGGCGAATTCATTTTAGAACAAAAGGAGAATACAATGGACTTTAGCCAGAGTTACATTTAATATTGAAACTAATGAAAACAAGGCTGTGTGGGATACACGCACTGTCTCTTCAGTGGCTTGAACTATTGTTTACTGTAGTGCTGATTGTTTAGCAAAATAAAGAAATGAATAAAATTACAGAGCATAAATGAAACTGGTCATACACGAGTAAACATTTGAAAAAGTTTCCTCTTAAATGCTTGACATTAGTTTTGTTCAAATAAAATAATAAATAATGATAACAAATAAAAAAAATAACATATTAATAACAACAATAATTTTTACATTTATGTAAATATTAACTTTTTTTCATGCATAGTTTGGGCCAGACAGAGACAGAAAAGCAGCCAAATGGAAAAGCATCCCAAGATGCACCTCATTAAGCTGAAAACAATTATTGTGATCTCAAGTAGGCGCTTGACTACTTTGATTTGGAGCAGAAAATACATTTTAAATTTTGATTTATAACCACATTTATTCGCTGTATATTTTAGTTTGAGTCCGAGTTTTCACATTAGTATTATTCTACGATGTGTTAAGTGATAATCATAATAAAATTGATGTTAAAAATGCATGTTAAAATATTCACACAAAATTGTACATATAGTTATAAATACAGTTTGAAATAATATGTCAGTTTGACTCACCCTCTCTGTGCGATTGGATGTACAGTCTCTTTCGTTGTTGAAACTGAATTGTGAGTTTTGCCCTCTGAAGGAGTCAGGGGTAGGTGAGTGCTCCCAAAGGTGCCAGAAATATGCTGTGTCCTTTCTCCAGTCCCCACAGCCTCTTCTTCCTCCACGTCAGGGTCCCTGGCCCTCACCTCACTGTGGCAGCTCAGAGTGTTCAGCACGGCCAGCAGCAGCAGAGGTAAAGTTTGGGCCATCTTGCTGTCCAGAGGTACTGAAAATTTTCCCTCTGGATGGCAGTTTTTAAAACTAGCCTTAAACAGTCCTGGAAACTCCCCACCCCTCTTTCCTTCTCTCTCTCTCTCTCTCTCTCTGTCAGCCGGTATCCTCACCAGCATGCCTCTCTCCCCACCCTCTCAGTTCTCACTCCCCCTCGCTCTCCCTGGACAGCATCAACACTCTCCAACAATAGGAGGAAATCTGCCGCTTGTTAACAACCTTAAATCCATGTATTCCAAGTCCCTTCAACACTCAAGCTCAAACATTGCAGTCTCATGCACGATGCTTGTTCGCAAATATATGGATTTTCATTTTATATGCAGTTTGGAGTTTCATGTTTATACTTTCACATTCAAATCATTGACCATGGCTTTTCTATCACCATTCTCTAACAGTCAATGTTCATTCCTTTTACTTTACTATAAGTTTATACGCTAGGTACACTGTACAGTGATGTACAGGTTCAATGCATCCAGCGAGTATTTGGAGTGGGAAATTTGGTTTCCCAGCCTTCACTCCCCTGGGATTGGGAAACGCTGATTTAGTCATTTGGAATGCACTTGGAAAAAGGAGAGACATAATTTTCTCAGCTAATATTCAGTTTGGATGCTCCAGAGATAACAAAGGCAGTGTAAACTTTTAAGACCGTTTATTTTTTATTTGCAGTATTTCCATATCCCGAAACGTGAAGAACTGTGATTGGTCCAACAGCCTCATGGGCGGACCTTGGTCACTGAACTCTACCACAAATTCCAGACCTTTAGCCATCAGTACTGTCTGCAATTAGCCTAAGTCATCTGACACTTGAAATACTCCAGCTCTTTAAAGTATGATGGATTCTGATTGTTGTCAATGTTTTTATCATTCATCAGCTGGGACAAAAATCACTGTAATTCCAGCAATGTTGTGTTCCTGTGTGCCGTTATTATTAGTGATGTGGCTATTTTAACCATTTTTTAAATGTATAATGTATAAAAATGTATATACCTTTACTGTTAAAGTTATCCTTTGTTAACAGGCCTTAACGTTCTTCAGAATCAAGGTTTTAATCGAATGGATGCCATGAAAGAATCATTTGAGTTTGCAAAAGAAACTTTCAGCGAACAGTTCTTAAAAGAAGATTTGTGTTAAATTTGTGTGTTAAAATGTTAAATGAACATTTTAATAATCTAAGAACTTTTTTACATTGCAATAAACCTCTCGTGCAATGGAAAGATGGGGATACTATATACTATATTTGCATGGATCCATAGATGGCAATAAAAAAAAACACTATTTTTCAAGAGCGTACATTTCATATTCTCTGGCTCAAAAATTGCAGACATTAAAAAAAAAAAAAATAGATGTCAGTGCAGCTATATATGTATATATGCCGTGGTTCCAGTCCAGAGATTGTCTGCAGTGATAAATGAGTAGAGTTTTTATAACACACAAGAGCCCTTGTTCTTAGCGCTGACCCCGTTCCGTAAACCATGCCTCTTTGGAGCAGACATCAGCTGCTCTTTCTCAGCCTGGAGTGAAAACATCCCACCTACCAAGAGGTTGCACTAGAGTTAGACTGCTTGAGGTGGGGGTTTACACAGAGAATGAGTTACAGTCAAACTAAGAAGGCATTTTCTCTGTGGTGTGGTGGTCCTCAGGGTCTCTGGCTTCATGTCTGCGCTTGACTGCCTCAACAGTGCACAGCTCAGCTGTGACAACAAACATGGGGTCTCCTGAGCCGGCCACTCCAAGCCCAGCAAGCAGAGCTCGGCCTGTGCTTCACAACGTGTCTTCCTGCACTCTGACCGCAGACTTCCTGTTTGGTAAAATCTGGCACAACCTTGACCAGAAAAGAGGCTATATGCTTACTTACGATTAGGGAGATTATATTATTTACACTTATTCTCCAATAATGATTTTTGGATGTTGAAATGAGACATTTTAAGTGTAATACTAGATTGAAAAGGCATAGCTGAAAGCTAATTTACTGTCATTTGTTTTAGATTTGTTATAGTGTTTAGTTGTACTACTGCATTTTTACTAATGAGTAGGTCCATATGGAATCTACACAGGCAGAGCTCTATTAAAAAGATTTGGAGATTTCAGGAATTGAAGGGGTAATTCACCCAAAAATGAAATGTTGTTCCAAAGCCATAAGACTCTCATTTATCTTCAGACCACAAATGAAGATAATTGATGCAATCTTTTTTTGACCCAGACAACAACACAATAATCTCACGTTGAAGGCCTAAAAATGTAGTAAGATGTGACATCAGTGGTTCAATCTTAACTTTATGAAGCTGCAAGAATTTTTTTGTGTGCAGAGAAAGCTATTTATTTAACGTTTCTTTTCTGGGTCAGTCAGTAAACAGTACCACATCACATTATACATATTTTTTAGTAAAGTTGAATGTTTACTGATGCATTAGCTTCTAAGACAACTTAATTATAAACAACATTACAATCTAAAATGTAGGCAATCTTCTATACGTTAAAATGTTAACCATTACAAATGATTCATATGTAAAACTTTACAGGGTCAGCCTACATTTTTCAGACTCTGTCCTTTCATTTGCATTAGTTGTAAGTGTGATCAGTGCCTGATGTTAAATCAATCCCTGTGGGAAATCCCAGCATGAAGAAAAACACAGTGTATGTTTACCGTAAAAACATGTTCTGACTGGCGTGTGTTTGTTTGCAGAAGAGGAACGGAGAACATCTGGTATATTCACCTGCAAAGCACTGGCAGGGAGGTGAGATGCATTCAGATGTATTTCTGTATGATATTTTTGTACCGTGTTTCTCTGTTGAATCTCTGATCCTTTGAGCTCTTCTGACAGCGCGATATCAGCTTATTCTCAGCTCTCTGTTATGTCATGCTGCCAAAAGTACTGTTTAGATATAGACTACACAGCAGTCTACAGTCTGATGCATGCTTCTGTTCTCTGCACGTTTATGTTAAGTACTGAAGATCATTTCTTAGGTGGTGAGATAGCAGCGCCACTTGTAGTCTGAATCCTTGCTTACCTCCTTCTTTACTATGTGCTCCCTCCGATCAGTCATAGTTTTATACTGGGATGTATTTTTGCACTCAGAGTGAATTAATACTTTATTAAAGATGACATTCATGAATTTTTACGTGTGTTGCGTGTCATTCCCTATCAGAACTGCTAGAACGGCGTGGGCCAGAGTATATCGTTCATTCATAGCCTGTAAACTCTTTAATCCCGCATGGAAACAGCTGACCATGTGATGTGGAGAGGGAGAGTGGCCCTGTCTGATCCCATCAGAGATTACTGCTCTCAGGCTTCAGCGCTCCTTCACAGTTTCCTATTATGTCAATCATCATCCTGTGATCCTTTACCAATCCACGACCACCAGGAGGGATGGCATTTGTTATCCTCGACCAATCGGATCAGACCACAGAAATCTTGCTGAGTTGTGACTTTCAGCTGACAATTCAAAATATTTTTAGCATAGGAAGTAAAGAATGATTCAGCTGTTATGTGTGATTTTTTTTCACAATCTGATATACCATTATACACACCAAAACCTTGAAATTAACTAATGTCAGCAGGAACATTCAATCCTCATAATAAAGCTAAATACAGGTCTATTATATTCAAATGCTGTATTGTATTAACATGCTATATATTTTGTGTACATAATATATTAAATAGTGTGTGTGTGTGTGTGTGTGTGTAAAATTAATACAAATACAAATAGTGTTTATTAGATACTAATTAAATACACACAAACACACACACACACACATATATATATATATATATATATATATATATATATATGTGTGTGTGTGTGTGTGTGTGTAATATTATATGTATCTCTATTATACATATATAATATTATAAAAATATTACTTATTAATTTTACTGTTATGTTTAAACATTTATATATTTATAATATATACGGTAAAAAAAAATATATAGAAAAAATTTATTACAATTACATACTACACATATTACACATATAATATCATATACATATTACACAAATATATTTTTACTATCATTATGGTAATTTTCTTCTTTTTCTGTGATAATTGTAAGGGGTATATTTTCACTGGACAGATAAGAATGATTGTACAAATGAATTATCCAAATTATTTCCCAAAAATAAAGAAATAAACCACCAGGCTTTGAGACAGGACACATGTCCCCAAGGTACAAGAGGAAGGCAATAATTGTAAGGAGCATCTGGCTTTATTGCACTGCTGGCTAGAGCGTAATAAATATGTAATCAGTCTGTTCGACATTGCTGTGAGAGGCAGTGCGTGTCTGCTCTGTGTGTGTGTGTGTGTGTGTGTGTGTGTGTGTGTGTGTGTGTGTGTATGGGTGGGGGCTGTAGCCGCAGCGCGACTTAAATGCACTGCAGCATCCAGCAGGTTCTGTCTCTCTGCATCCTGTTCTCTTGCGCCTGCTCGTCGTTCTCTCTCCCTCTCTCTCCCTCTCTCTCTCTCTCTCTCTCTCTCTCACACACACTCTCTCTCTCTCTCATTCCACTGCTCTCCGTCCAAAGTGTCCGTGCATCCGTCTGTCCCGGCACAGAATCTCTCTGTATTCCTCTCTCCTGTCATCTGAAACTTTCAGCATATAGACAGACACCCTCAGCCCTCGCAAATTCTGCCAGGCCCAGTCCGTCTGCAGAGCACCGTCGTCAAACTCAACGTCCAGGATGGATGTTCTAATGAAAGGATTCTCCATGGCCAAGGAAGGAGTGGTGGCCGCGGCTGAGAAAACCAAAGCTGGAGTTGAAGAGGCAGCTCTCAGGACCAAAGAAGGGGTCATGTATGTGGGTAAGTGCAGATGTTTGCTGCTAGTCTCTCTCATTCTCTTTCTCTCTGTTTGTGTGTGCGTGTGTGTGTGTGTGTGTGTCCCACACAGGGTAAAATAATATAACATTGCAACGTTGACAGTGGCAATAATAGATGTGTTCTATAAAGGTCTCTGCAATTATTCCCAATAGATCTAATGCAGATGTGATGGATGAGTCTGCATTTCATTAGCGTGTGTGTGTGTGTGTGTGTGTGTGTGTGTGTGTGTGTGTGAGGAGAGGAGGGTCTCAGTGAGGTTGTGCTCTAGTCTGCTGAGGAGTTGTGAAAACATAGATGGAAGCAGCTGCGAATGTGAGATACATGACTGATAAAAGAAATGCTGTGAAAATGGTGCAAGGAATGAAACCTGGGGTGTGGAAAAAGAGGGAACTACAGTAGTGCATACCTGAACGGGAAAACTAAAAACTCATAATAAGATGCATTTTTTTTTTCCCACACAATACACTATGATGTATTTTAACAGTGTATTTGTAACAAAGGTCTGTGCAGTTAATCATTTATTATTAATGCGTAAAAATGCATTGTGCACTAGTTTTTCCCATGTGAATACGTAATGCAATATGACAATTCCAACTTCATCAACGCACTGTCTGCACACCATTTGCGTCCTGCACGAACTATAAAGTGTTGTTTATGTGCATGCGAACGAGAGAGAAAGTAAGGGGGGGCATATAGAGCGGATCAGCTGAGCACTGCAGCATTTACTCCCTCCCTCTCTGCGCTCCCCATCTTCCATGCGTGTGTGCCGATGCAGCAGGATTTGCCTGGTTGTGAGTGGACTGTGATGACTAACCCTCACCATCCCCCTACGCCACCATAGAAAGAGACGGAGAAAGAGAGAGAGATGGGGAAATGAGGTGCAGTGCTCAAATGTTATGTCACAGGCTTGCAGCCCCTTAGCGTCCGCTTATGCTCATCGGCACAGAAATGAACAGATGGCGTAGAGAGAGCATGACTAAAAATACGAGCTACAAACATGAAACCATGACTGTGTAGTATTCGATGCATTCCTGGATGTTCCACAAAACACTCGAAACTTTCTCTCCTCGATGTGTTTTTTTATCACCTATAACCTGACGTTGGTAATCTCACCTAATCCAATCAGACCGACAATCAAGCCGGCGTGCATTTGGGTGTGATGTAAGCTTTATAAGCACTTCTCCACCAAGGTCACCTGTGCTGAGGTCACAGGCCTGCAAATCTGCTCCCATTCCAGTGCATGTATCGTCGGGGGGCTTCAGAGTGCTTATATGGCATTATGTTCACTCGAGCGTGAGGCCATTAATCAGGTCGTTGTTACAAAGGCAGGTTACCTATTCTCTGTTTAAAAGTGTCAAAGGTACTGCATCCGATACCGCGAATAGCCATCGCCGCCCGTGTGATGCATCGGAGATCTCCTCAGCTGAAAGTGATGGTGCAAACGCTCAGGTTCAGCCAGAAAGTCGGCGAGATAGACTTTGTCGTGATATAAGGAGATCTCCTTTAAGGCACGCGCAGAAAGAACACAAGAGAGCAGATGCGCTCGGCCATGCGGAAACTACTCAAAACTGAGCTCTCGCATTAAAAAACATGGAGGAGGAGAGTGAGAAAGAAGTCTAAGAATAGAAATAAACGCATAAATGAAGGACGTGGAGTAATACGGAAGCTGTTCGAATCTAAATATGATGAATTTTTAAATGCGTGATAAGGAAAGGCATGCGTGTGATGGAGTGTTATTGAGGGTAGATGACAGACAGCCTTTGAAGCGCAGTGATAATCAAGCATTTGGTATCTTATCTGCTTTGAAGTGGTGCTGAACTTCTTTTTATTTGCGTGGGTCTGTATAGTCCTTCATCATCTGTGAAAGCAGGATTAGATTGCTATCAAGACTTTAAATCCTGACATTGTAGTCACTGAGACACAGAAAAACAGTCTAATGTGATAATGACTGTTTTATTCAGTAATTATAGTTTTGTATACACTATCATTTGGGGTAAGCATTTTTTTAAAAATACATTAAATTGTTAAAAAACTGACAGTAAATACACTTTATACGTAGTTGTTGTTTTTAATCAAACAAAAAAAAATTTCAAACCATCTTTATTTAAAAAATAAGGGGGGAAATGGGTCATGGTTTAGACAAAATGATCATTTTCAACTTTTATAATAACACAAAATATTTCTCGAGCCCAAAAACAGCACTTTAGAATGGTTTCTTAAGGATAGCAAGAGACTGGAGTCTCTAACGATTGCTGAATTCAGCTTTGTAAAATATTGCAATATTTTAAAAATATTTCACAGTATTACTGTCCTCTCTCATATTTTTCTCTTATTACAAATATGGTAGAGTGACACCTATCTACCCTGTAAACTACAAACGATCAACAAAACTATCCAGCGATCTTAAAAATCGCTATCCTGGCTTTTATCACGATTGTATCAATGTACGATTTACATATTTCACTTAGACCCAGAACAGCCACATGTCTACGGCTCTAATTATATCAAACGTAATTTGGTGTTTTCGTACCAATCCCCAATTTCATGTCTATATCTCATATTTCAGGTAACAAGACAAAGGAGGGAGTGGTGTCAGGCGTAAACACAGGTGAGAAACAGGCTTGATAAGCGCGTGTCTCATTCAGAAACTGAGGAACGAGAATATTTACTTTTATAACATCGTACCTCACAGTTGCCCAGAGGACCACCGACCAGGCGAATATTGTCGGCGAAACAGCGGTAGGCAGCGCTAATGAAGTCGGACAGAAGACGGTAGAGGGGCTGGAGAACGTGGCTGCATCAACCGGCATGGTCAACCCGGTGAGATCTCCACCAGCGCTAGATGGCGCTCTTTCCCCAAAATCAAATTAAACTCGCCTCTCTTAATTACCGTGTTTAATCTTTCTCATGTATTGCATTGTAAAACACCTTCAAATCGCTTAAGGCTCTGTGTCTAATAAGCAAAAACTCTGAGCTAAACCGTGTATAAATACTGGTATTTTGTGTCTAACAAGTTCTGTTTTTTTTGTTGTTGTTGTTGTTTTTCCTGTTTACGATTGTGCTGTTAACAGGATGAGGCTTTATACGAGGTGCTTATTAAATGGGGTTGGGAATAGTTGATTTGGTTTGTAAGAGAAAATGCTTGTATATAGCCTGTGAATATGGCATATATATATACTCCGCGCTGCATATGGGACTGAGCTTTAACTTTAACTGATTGCTGTATCACACCACGCTGATGGGGAGAATGTGCACAACCATCCATATAACAGTAGATTTATTCAATCCCCTCTGGAGTCATTCTCTTCACCGAGCATAATAAGAAAGAATGGCTGCATTGATTACCTCATTGATTACCTGAATTCCCATCAGTTCCCATTAAGTTAATGAACTAATATTGTTAGTGTTTAGTCATTTGCTGGGATACAAACTCTGTTTTTCCATACAGTTGGGAAGGCAGCAAATCTGTTATTGTTTATAGTATTTATACATTATGTATTTATTTTGTTCTGTCATTTTGTACAAATTTTTCCATTTTAATTGACATTTTTTCACTTTATTTCAGCTTAGTAATAAAGTAATAATATCCTACATTTTAAGTAATAATAACAACAGCAGATGCGCTAAATGAAACACACAATTATGTTATCATCAAGAGAAAAGAAAAGAAAAGACTAGAAGCAGTGACAGATATGTCTCTCATTCCCATTGCATCAACTAACAACCTGGATCTTGTTATAATAACTCATATTCTACCAGAGCATATATTCTGACAATAAAATTGTGTTATTCATCAAGTAAATGACGCTAAACAGTTGCATTTGCACATCATCAGAAAGCTTATTAATGGCAGTTTGCCATTGAATTCTGCTAATCGATGCATGTTTCCCTGCACAATATTCTTAAAAAATGATAACAATCAATAATACTAATCTATCTGAATGTTTTGTGCATGTAGGTATCTAGAACCAATGTTTAGCCTTCCAAAGTCATCCAAAGCATGTATTAATATCTATGTATTAATATGCAGAGGTATCTAAAGTGCTGTATTGGAGACTGCCGTATGTCCTAATCTTTCTGGAAATTGCAGATTAGTTTTCATATAGTTAAATGACTAATGCTAACTAATTTTATCCGTGAATGCAGATAATCAGAAAGGAATTGTGCTTTAAAAGTAAAGTAAATATAAAAGTACCCTATTTATGTAAAAGTTCCCGGTCTTTTTGTGCGATTCATCTTCATAATCTCTCATGAAAATGTAAGAACTTTCCTTTATGGCAAATCGTAGATCGCAGCATTTTGCTGAATAGCCTGTTTAATTACGAAATATGATCGATCGTGAGAGTTTCAAAAAGCTGTGAGGAAAGATTTTCCTGCAGAGGTAATGAAGAAAGAGATTAGTTTCTGTTGTGAGGCAGACAGTCCTTTGAGGAGGACAGAGCGTCTGGTCCTGACAGTGACTCAGCACAGAGACAGAGACAGAAGAAGATGTGCCTGCCAGCTGCATTCACTATGACCATCGTTTACATCCCTCCCTGCTTCTCTGCAGAGACAGCAGTCATAACACACTGCAGTGGCTGCGCTGCATCCCTGCATGTCTGAATGGATTTGATTTATTATGGCTGTTTAACGT
Organism: Puntigrus tetrazona; assembly: GCF_018831695.1. Classification (NCBI taxonomy): domain Eukaryota; kingdom Metazoa; phylum Chordata; class Actinopteri; order Cypriniformes; family Cyprinidae; genus Puntigrus; species Puntigrus tetrazona. The sequence continues at coordinate 11,326,726 of NC_056710.1, read as the reverse complement.
GACAAAAGCTGTTACTGCGCTCCATGTGAAGATTCACTGTTGAATGCCAGACGGAGCAGCTGTCTCTAGGATGTTAACGATGTCTGTATTTCACAGGGTGACTTCTCTCACGGGGGCATGGAAGGAGGAGACGGTGGGGAGGTGAGGAAAAACAGTGCACTTTGGTGACCCATTATTTATTAGATTTTTTCGTTTTTGAAGCATTAGAGAGGTACGTATCTTGATTACGCAAGAATAATTCTGCATATGATATGCGAAAAATGTATATGGAACTTATATGAAACTTTATAATACGTAAACGTATTAAAAAAGAACAAAACGATGTAGCAAGGTACACATAAAATTTCTACCCATGCATATACCAGCGTAAGGCTGCATTTATTTGATTGAAAATACTGTCAAAATATAATTAAAAATAGAAATATATTTAAAATAGAAATATTTTGTAACACTATGTCTTCACTGTCACTTTTTTTAAATAGACAATTTAGTTATTGTTATTATTATATAAAACAATATTGTTAGAAAATTTTAATAATAATAATAATAATAAAGTAATAATTCCCAGTGTTGGATTTCAATTACCACTGGAAGTAATTACTATTAAAAATTGAATTTAAAATGATATTACAGCATCTTGATCAGCATCCCGACTGTTATTTAATCTCAAAATTGATATGCATGCCGATTTTAACAATTAAGGTTAAAGACGTACTTTATCAGTTTTCCTGAGAAAAGATTGACTTTTTTTGTAAACTCTCTTCTTGGAAAGTGTCCAAAGCGTCTGTGTCTTTGTAGATAAGAATCCCAGGATTAAATCGTGTATGAAATGACTTAATCTACGTTCTTTCTGTTCATCAGGGTTATTAGTCCAGAGGCCCGAAGCTGAAACGGTCCCCTCTCTTCCCTCTGACTCTCCACCTCTGAGTTTCTGCTCCAAAGCCTCACCCCTTCCAGACTCCAGATGTTACTGATATTTTTTTGTGACTGTATGGAAAACCAGAGTTGAAAAAGACTTTCCCTGAGCCCTGTAGCCGTTAGATGTGTGACGCTTCCCCTCCTTCTCCATCTGTGGTGTCGTCATGCTGTTCTCTAGTGTTACTGTCATTCCTCGTTCCATCCACACCTCATCTAAAACACACACAAACTCATACATATACAAAAAAAAAAGAAGCCCAGAGGCTGATATCAGAGGTTGAGGTGGTCTTTTAGGAGCATGGCTGGAAAAAAAGAAACCCGCATGATCAGTAATGTAAGAAAAGCAATACATCTCATTTCATCAGGGCATGTAGCAAAGTGCGTCTGGATCTTTGTGAGATCGTAGCCATGTTTCAATTTATTTAGTCTTGAAAATGCTGCAATGTACGCAACGACAAGTTGTCTGTACATTAAGAGATACATTACATTCCTTTAGTTCGGTGTGTGTGCTGAATAGAGTTACTGTGTGCTTGACCAATAGACTTATCGTGTGATTTGTTAGAGTAAGAACAAATATGTTTATTCACAAAACGTGAACACATACTGTATACATAGATACTGTAAAACAACAAAAAAATAACGACTATCCGTATTGATGTAGCTGTGCTAGACTCGCATTTCTTCATTAGCTTAAACACGAGATTTGGTTCCAGTCGGGACAAGGAGTCTTCTGATGTTATAGGAAGAGATCAAATCTTCAAACACGTTCCTGTTTTGTCCTAGTTTTGTTGCGATGCATGTGAAGTCGGTGTGCGATCATGAATTTGTGATGCCCGCAATGTAAAAGCAATACTACAGCACCATTGCAAAGTTTGTCATTGGTCTGTTCTGTAGCACTGTGCTATGCTGATTCTAGGCACTGTGTTTTACCGAGGGAATGCTAAGAAGAGTAGATCTGACTGTCTTCATTCTCATTTAGCCTTGCCATCATGGCCGCCCAAACCCCATCCCCGTCCTGTCACTCAGCGGTGTGTTCAGATCCACCCCGGGCTTGTGTCTGCTGTAGGTAACTAGGACAAAGCTATCAAACATCGCAGTTTGTTCTTTCTTTGAAGCCACAAAAAAACTGAAGACTGCATGTTGCCTTATCAGCACTCCTGTATTCACTTACACACACATACAGACACGCACATGCACACAAAGCTGATCAAAACACAAAAACACACTCTTCTCGAGCTTTTTTTTCTTGAGCTTTTCTCTCTTTGCCCTCTCTGACACACACACACACACACACACACACACACACACACACAAACAAATGTCCCACATACGTTTTATGTTGGCATCAAAGCAGGCAAGCTGATTTTATAAACTGTATAAGTGAAATAAAGAGTTTTGTTGAAATCTATACCGCTGTGTCGAGTTTGATTCGCAAGCAGTGGTTTGTATGCACACAGGAATGTCACTACGCTAAACTTCACAATTAGTTATGAAGAAACAAGAAAGTAACACATTAAATTAAACATGAAGTTTCAAAAGTAGAGAGCTAAATTTTTTTAACTGTAATATAGCCAGCCTTTTTTGGGGGCTAAATTATATTTTATTTATTTACTAGTTTGGAAAAGTCCAAACAAGCTTCCTTTCTGATGCAAGTAAACCGGTAATGGGTTGCAAGGTATGTCTTTACGATCTAGAAGTACAGGATCGAGATCTGCAGTGCTCGACAAACAAACATCAAGCCAAAACACATTCACACAGGCCACATTAATTATACACCACTCCCTAAGCACATTACCCTCTGGTGATCCATCAGCACACACCCAGTACAATGAGTCTGAGTTAGGTGATGAGACTGAGACCATTCCTCTTTGGAAGGAAAATAAATAAATAAATACATAAATAAATAAAATGACATGAACGACAGGTATGTTAGCACATGCTTGGTTATGTTTAAAAAAAATAATAAAAAAAAAAATATATATATATATATATATACATATATATATATATATATATAATATAAATATATATATATATATATATATATATATATATATATATATATATATATATATATATATATATATATATATATTTTTTTTTTTTTTTTTTTTTTTTTTTTTTTAATCAAATATTGATTAATGGAATAAGTTCAACCAAAAATAGTTGAAGTCGTTTTTTTTGTTTGTTTTTAGCAGATTTGTCTGATTAATTGTCACCCTCATGTGGTTCCAAACCTGTAAGATTTTCCTTGTAGATATATCCTATATAGATGTTTTTTTATAAAATCTGAGAGTTTTCTAACCTGCATAGATGGCAATAAAACTGACATTCAAAGAATAGAAAGACAGTAAGTACATCAATAAAATAGTGAATGTGTCAATAATACAAATGTACTTTTATGAAGCTGCAAGAATACTTTTATGCGCAAAGAAACCAAAAATAACTTGATTCAATAATTCTCTTCCGTGTCATTTCGGGTGAACTGTCTCTTTAACTTCTGCCCTTTATCTATAATACTGCTTTCTCCAATAAAGTTGAATCAAGAGAGAAAGCACTGGAGAAAGCATTATTATGGCCAGAAGCAATGGTTTAAATTTTGAAATGAAAATGCCTTGATAGATTTGGAGCATAGATGGAGCGTATCACTTCACGAGACGTTCATTTTAGGACAGGTTTGGGGCGTACAGTAGTCAACATACGTTATAGGCAATTTTTCTGAAAGGCTTTGATCCACCTCAAATGTTGACTAGTATATACCATTTACCGTTTATATTTAGTACCTTGGAGAACAAAAATCGGACTTCTTGCATAATGATGAGTAACCACGTTTTTTTCTCGTACATTTCATGTCATTGTAATCCCCGCCAAATCCCAAACCTGTCCTCAATTTAAATTTTGTATCCCAGCTTTTCCATGTAATCTCAGATTACTGGACCCAATGGAGGTTTCTCTTCCGCCGCGTCTGATTTTCAGCAAGCAATCGCACTTTAGCATCAAAATGACATGAAAACTCAACAAACAATTGATTTCAGAGACTGTACATCTCTTAAAGCAAATGAGCGCAAAAACGCTTACAGCTTCGACTCATTATAACACATAAATTCTTCTGCTGCTTCCTTCATGAGTCACGCAGCCCCGTATTCACCCAAACAATAAATCATCATCAGTGAAAGCTTGTATTTCCAGTAGCACTGTGTGTGATGCCATGCCCTGTTTACAGTACCAACACCACTTCTGAGGGGGTTCTTCGATGTCTTATTTTATCAATATATTAATGTATTTCTAGCTTTCTTCGGATCTGGATTCTACCTTCCAGGCATGAGAAGAGAAACACAGGCATGAAAGAGAGAGGTGCATGAGTTTAAGTGGGTGTTTGTCATCCAAAGCTTTGGGGGAGTGTGTAAAAATGCTAAACAGCACAGACTATAAGTACTCACACCTCTGATGCACACACAGTTCCTGACTGACATCAGAGACGAAAACATGAACTTCATCAAGGGAGCAACGGACGGGCAGGTGGACAAGATGATCGATCAGGCCGGTGAGTTCTATTTGTTTGCTCAATGACACCTGAAAATCATGCCCAAAAAACGAACGCAACCAATCAAATGCATTGCAAGCGCTAGTCATTTTTGTCATTTGATTTACTTAAAACATAGACAAGATCATTAACTTTCAAACCTGTTACATCAGCTGTTGTGGCCAAAGAGAAAGTCGGAGAAATAATGGGAGTAGACAAGAAAAAGGCAGGGGAAGCGAAAGGCCAGAAAGAGGGTGGAGGTAATATTTTAGATAGGAGATTTTGGAAAGATATTTAATCATATTCATCCCGTTTGAAACTCTCTAAACAACGCATTCTGTCTGTAGGCATTGGCAATGTTTTGAGCGGTGCAATCGGCAAAGCTGCTTCAGACGCTGCAGCAAAAAGCGCCGCTGATCAGGTGGTGGACTATGGGAAGAACCTGCTCAAATAGGCCGACATACTTTGAACAGGAAATTTCTGTCATTACTGGATTCTAATACAATCTTGCGGTTTTAAAACTTTTTATGGCAGCGCCAATGTTTTTCCAGAGGCTATATGTTGTCATCTTCAAACGGACGATGCCTATATTTCTGTTTTCTGCACCTTTTGAGATTTATACTTTTTTTAAGTATGATTTCAGAATGCATTTCAATGCCGTTTCTGTTATAACCAATAAAACTGATGCTTAACATGACGCAAATAAAGAACCAAAGAGCTGTTGTTTAGTGAGAGACTGATTTAGCTTTCAAGGCAAAGTTGCTGTTTGGGTTATTTTATTTGACAACGTGTGAAATTATTTCTGTAATACATGTTTAAGAAATAGAACACAAAACAACAGAATTAAAATTCATTACTAATACTTACTGTTTTTGTGCCGTTTTATGTGATTAAAATAATGCCACTTTCTTGTGGTTTTCCTTTAGGAACTGATATTGACTTTGAAAAGACATTTTTAAAATTCTAATAAAAACATATTATGGTGTACACAGTTCAAGTCACGCCAGAGAGTTTAAGCATGAACTGCAACTCAAAGTTTACAAATACTGTTTTTTCTTTGAACCACAAATTCATGGAAATGAAGAACTACATATCAACTAGCAGTCATCAGAGTATTAAACTGTCTGCTTCATAACTTACAAGGCTTCATTTTAATGCGCCCACAGCCTCCTCACTTTTAGAAACTTTCATTTATCAACTCATTCTATGAACCCTAAACCTACCCTAAGTCTACTCTGAGAGTTAGTAGACATGTAGCTGCAAATTAATGAGAATTAGCTGACATTTAGTTACAAAGCTACTTTGTTTAATTAACAGAATGTGGACTATCAAAATAAAGTGTAACCTATTTAATTTCACTTTGAATAAAACTAGCTAGGTTGAAGTAAAAACTAAAGCAATTTATTCCCCAAATTTTTTTCAATAGGTTTTTGCTTTTTTTTTTTTAAGTTCAAACCATAAAGAACATCACACCAGTCACATTATTATTATAAATTCAACCTTATTTTCACTTGATTGTCAAAAAATTAAAAAATTAGTAATTTAACAATCCAAATAATGACAATACAGAAACGGAAAAATGATTTACAGGGATTTTTTATTTAGCCGAATGTGATACACGTGGTATTTTGGTGACGCTGAGAGAAAAAAAAAATACAACATAAAATAAATTATGATAATTTGTTTTATTCTCAACAAAAAGGCAATATAAATTTCAAAAACATTCCAGATATAGCAACTTCCAGCTCTCATTTAAGCGCGACTGTCTCGAGTCATCTAGGTTTAACAAACTACCAGATCTCCAAACGTTACGTGGTCTGAACCGCCTCGGAAACAAAAAAAACATCCGTACCTAAATGTACTGCACATTGTCAGCTAGAACTTCATTGCACCTCTAGGTCAAAACATTTACATGATGCAAATCATGGCTGGGTTTCCCTTTGTGTGATGCACTACATGGACTATAGTGACAGAAAAGAATTGCTCTATATAAAACTCCTGCTCACGGGTGTAAGGCATCTTTAACGCTCTTCATTACTGTAGCAATGACCATGTGTAAATGACAATACGAAATAAAGGAAATAAAACCTATCACGACGTAAACGCACCAAGCTGAACTAATATTTCATGGCGAGAGGAATCCAGGGTCAACGTGACAAATCGACAGACATTTAAAACGGTGTGCTACAGCTGCATCTGAAGAGGACCACGTTAGTTTACCACAGAGCAATAAAAAAAAAAAATTAAGGACGAAATGAACAAGTTACAACAAGACACACTTGAGAAACCTGATGATTGGCGCCATCACTACAGCAAAGCAGTAAAAACTGTAGCCTCAAAACAGATTAAACCGCTTTATATTTCTCAAACTCATGTGGATGGAGATTCTGGGGTATGACAGCATGAGGGCGTTTTAATAGAGGGTTAGGCTGATGTAAACTCTGATAGGTTAAAAAGGTCGTGAAGGGGAATCAAGAGGTCGGATGGACGGTTTCGTCTTCTTTTTGTTTGGGTCGTTTATGTAAAGGTCAGGCCGGCCTCATTGTACACCTTGAAGACCTTCTCGATGGCGTTGACGTAAGCCGCCGTCCTCAAATCCAAGCCAAGGTTGTACTTGTTTGCGGTGCGCATAATTTGCTGGGAAGGGAAAATAAAAAAATAAAAAAAATTGCAATATGAATACAGGTTTTCTTTTACAAAGCACGGAGAAGAAAAAAGCAAAAAAAAAAAAGCAGCATCAAACAATAATGACATCTGTGCAATGGGCGAGGTGGTTTTCTTTGCTCACGCTCATACCACGCCAGACTAAAATCTGCCTGAAGCGAGGGCTGAATGTTGTGGAAGAGTTCAAATTATCTTTCAACTGTTTTATGACAACACAACGCTATTATAAAGCAGCTGAGGTGGAGTCCAAGGCGGTTCCGGCTCTACCTGGTGTTGTTTTACAGATGGTGCGACTGAATGCTGTATGGCTGTCAGCTTTAGCATGCAAATCGCTTCAATGATATTAAAGGAACTTACCCTGGCCGACCTCTCCATGGTGTAGGCAAGACCAGAGTGCACGATGTCCTTTTCTGAGGCACCCTGCATGACAAAAACATCACATCACGACAAAGCAGAAACAAGGACATGAGGGTTAAAAACTGCTGATTTTAGAGAGCACTTCAAAGCTTTGTTCACAGATGCATTAACCAAATTCGTTTAGATAAATTCTATCTTTAGGACTGACTGACTGCGAGCAATAAAATCTAATAATCTAATAAAATAGCAGGAATATCAACATCAGTTATCGAAGTGACAGCTTAAAATGTACAAGATGGTTAAAAAAAGTCATTTTCAAAAGGGTTACAAAAATGATAATGAACAAAATAAAATGAAATAAATGGTAACACTTTACAATAAGGTTCATTAGTTCACATGAACTTAGAACGAACGATACTTCTACAGCATTTATTAATCGATTAAATGTTAATTTCAGCATTTACTAATGAATTGCATCCAAAATAAAAGTTTGTCTTTATGTTTACAGTGTGTATTTATTATGAATATATAAATACACATACACACAGTATATTATATATATATAAATTACATTTATTTAGAAAATGTATCTTTAACGTATACCTGTACGTGTTTGTATATTATATTGTATATGCATGAGTATATCAAACAGCCCTAATAAATAAACACACACACACACACACACACACAAGGCAAAGAAGGCAGAACATGATGGACACTTACAGCTACACGAGCCTGGAAATCAGCAGTGGGGACAATTGGGATTGGGCCACCCTGCTTTCCAAACTTCCTTTCAAGACTTTCTTGTACAGACACTGGACAAAACAAAAGAAAAAAGGTTGATCATTTATTTAAATCCAAGTTTCTATACATTTTCCATTTCAAACTTTTTCAGACTCACATTTCCAAACCTCTCAATAGATTTTCAGATTATATTTAACATTAATGGGTGATACAGCATTACTTTCAGCTTTAAATTCTGTATTGCAGTAAAGTCATCTGCAATTTTTCTTTTCTCAATTTTTCTTTTCTGATTTTCTCTGAGTGACAGCATTCAGAGTCCCTAAAATATAATAATAATAATAATAATAAAAATGCAAACATATGAATACACACAATAATTTTTTTGTGCCTTCGAGAAACTATTAACATGCATATGGGATATTTTTTGCCATTTTATTTTTAAATAACCTATTTCCTTAGTGTGTCTCAGCCAACTTACTATCAATACAAAAAGAGCATGGATGCACATAAATCAAGAGATTTAAAGAGTTCAAAATTTGTTAAAAGGGGGCCGCAAATAGGTACCATCATAATATAATGAAATCAGTCAACTTTTATTCTGTCACACCGACACATCTCTTCAAAAGCAGCTTCATGACCCTGGTATCCATCCCATCTAATTACAGAAAATGACATTAACGGATCATTTCTTGAAGGGCCAGCGGGCTTTGACACTTGGGTGGTAATTAAATTGGTTTACCCGATGAGACAAAGAGAATCTGTGCCATGTGATCAAGTATAGCATATAGCACACAAAAGTAGGGGTGGTTCAAACTCTGCTTTAGGAAACAGTGTCACGCCCTGCCGGTCACAGCTATGGACCAAGCCTGCCTGAGTGCTAAGAATAAGTGCTAAAAGGGAGGGAGCGATGAAAAGAAAGGGAATCAAGAAAAACTAAAACAAATAGGGTGTTACAGAGAACATTCTGAAGAGATAAAAATGCCTGCGGGCAGACAATAGCTTTGAAAAATGTAATGAAGCACGTCCATTGAGTTCATGCTGCTACTCTTTGAGTGACTGAGGCTGAAAGACCGGTTGGAAGAAATTTAAACACGTACTCAGCAGGTGGTAGTTGGAGTCTCTCTCGTACTTGAAGGTCAGACGACCGTAGCTGACGTGGTTCAGGTTCTTCAGCCACTCAAAGTAAGAGACTGTGACACCTCCAGCGTTCAGGTACATGTCCTGCGCATCGAGATATGAATCATTATTCCCATTTCAACTTTCCTGAAGCACAACAGAGTTAGAGATTATTGTTTTCTTACTGGAATGACCATGATGTTCCTTTCTAAGAAGATCTTGTCGGCATCTGGTGTAGTCGGACCATTAGCGCCTTCAGCAATAATCTGAAGCGATATAAAGGTTACGTTCAGAACTCGCGCAGAGCATTTAGACATTATAAGCGCATCTGGACGATGCCGTTGGTGTCAGACCTTGGCTTTGATATTGTGGGCATTCTTCCTGGTCAGCTGTTTCTCTCCAGCTGCAGGGATGAGGATGTCACACTGAGCTTCCAGAATGTTCCCCTCATATGGTTGAGAGTTAGGGAAGCCCACAATGGTGCCATGTTGCTAAAGAGTAAGCAGAAACATCTTGAAAAAAAAGCTTAAATAAGAATAGAAGGGCAAAAAAGTGATCGTAAAGGGACTTAACGGACCAGTTTGTAGTCCTCCAGCTCTTTGGGGTCCATGCCGTTGGGGTTCCAGATGCTGCCATCGATTTCAGCAATTCCCACACACTTGGCACCATAACGGTGGAGGTAACGCATGGAATGCAGACCCACATTACCGAAACCCTGGAAGATAGGATAAGAAACTAAAATAAGCATTGGTAAAAACAGAATCCAGTTTTGTTTGTTTTTGTGCCACTGGCGCCCCCGTGTGGTTTAAATGAGCATACACAAGCTATCGACGGGCAAAAACAAGCATCTTTGTCATAATTGCAGCAGAAATACTGGAAATAGCTTATACTGGAAAGCCTATTCGTCTTATCAAATGTATTTCTGGCATTTCATGTGCGTGTCAAAAGGGGAAATGCATATGGCTGATCACATTACGGAAGGGCAAATGGGAAGCCGTCGTATAGACTCAGTTCAACAGAATTATGTAATGCACTCCTCTCCAGAGGCTTTGTTTGATACTAATGACCAGGCTATCTCTTCTGTGCGCTGCTCTAAATCCATAACACGTGACAACATCTTCTCTTGTCTCTTCGCTACACATGGCAGTAAATCTTTAGAAAGAAAATGTAATTTCTGAGGCACTAATCCCAGAGCAACAGTCGATGAGAATCCCTGTTTTTAAGAGCTGATTGATTTTAGGAGTTGAGCACATTGTGATTAAGACTGAAATTCATTAGAACGCTGCAACAAAACAACTAAATTTGAATCCTAGAGGATTCAATGGGCCTGCTGGTTCATGGTAGTTATTAGATTTCACAGCCATAAGGCAGAGCCGTTGTTTGCAGTGGGATTCTAACAGCACGTGATTTCAAGGAAGTGAGAGGTACTAGAAGCTGACATAGGATTAACTCTTCCCTTTTTGTGTCAGCAAAACATTTAGTCAGTATACCATGCTGTCACTTGGTTATTCCAGCCCAAAATAAAATAAAAGTATGTAATTGTTTACCAACCCTCATTTAGTTACAAACCTTATAACTTAATGTGCCACAAGAATAACATAAGTTTTGCATAATATTGACAGTGCTTCTTTCTATACAACTAAACCATATTTAGATTTTTTCTTTTAGCTCAAATATTCCTGGTCACAATATAAGAACATAAAAGAACAGCATGAACATTCTGCTAAACCTCTCTATTTGAGTTACTTCTCTCTATCAATATAAGGTTTATTGCTAAAAACTAAGGGTTAGTTTAATTCCAATAAGAAAGTAAGAAAGTAAGTTAAGTAAGAAAGCTAGTTAAAAGTGAAGCTCAACAGTTCAAACTGTGGTTTATACCTGAATAATAAAGGTTTTATCAGCAAATCCAGGTGTCAGGCCCAGTTTGCTCATGTAGGAGGCTTCATTGATGAAATTCTCTATGCCATGGAATACTCCACGCCCAGTGGCTGAGATTCTGCCATGGATACCCCCCTGACTAATAGGTTTACCCGTCACACAGGCGTGGGCATTGATATCCTAGGAGAGAAAGAGAATTATTCTTTCAACCGTAGCAACACACACACAAAAACAAAATTGCAACAGGGTTAATATAGTTAACTACCATAAGTACTACAAATCTAATATAATTAACTACTGTAAAACAAAACTAAAACTTAAAAAAAAAACATTTTTGGGTACCACTTTATATTAAGTGGCCTTAACTACTAAGTACATACATTTAAATTAATAATTTAGTACAACGCACTTAGTGTCCATATGTTTTACATTGTACTTTTAAAAATATCTATCTCTGTAATTATTTTCTGTAGTTACTTTTTTTAATTACACTGTTGATCCGTCCGTTACTCAACCCAAACCACCAAATCTGTCCTTAACCTTACCCTTATCTGAACTCAGTAGCTAAGACTAAGTGTTTTACAATACATTATGAACACAATATAAAGTACTGTGCTTTTTGATACAAGCACATAGTAAGTAAAGCCACCTAATATAAAGTGTGACCCATTTTTGTCACTTTACATGACTGACTGAGAAACAATTCAGCTAGTCTTCAAGGCATTTGTTTTAAGATGTACTAAAACCAAAAAAAACGAATCTAAATGGCAATAGTATAGTAATGTGTATGTTATCTTTAATGGGGAAAGATTAATGAAACTTAAATGAAAACTTTCAGTTCCAGTATTTTTTTTTTAAAATGAAACCTGTTCTGAAAAAAAAAAAAAAAAAAAAAAAAAAAAAAAAAAAAAAAAAAAAAAAAACAGTGCTTGGTTCTCAAGTCAACACTTCAGCCAACACTGGTTGTCGGTTTCTCTTCCAAAAACACAAGCACCAGTCAGGGCTTTTCAGAGGGTGGATGAGGAAACCATATGATACACTAACAACTAGAACTCTTGAATTGGTGTGAAGGGGACTTATGCTGTTGTAAAAGTACGTGAGAGGGGTCACACTCCAAGCACAGCTCACAAGCCTGCCCAAGGGCAGCTACTATAGCCCTATTTATGTCACTGAATGAGGAAACGGCATCGAGACAGGAGACCTGTGCTCCACTCACAGATGACGCACAACAGGCTGTGGCCAGGGTAGAGGTTACTGCAGGAGACAGTAACCTTGTTAACCTCCATATAACTGTACAGCCATATAAAAAAAAGACACAGAGTATGCATCACCAAACTGTAAAGAAATGCAATATATTCTATTATTCTATTATTATTATTCTATACTTTGTTTTCAGCCATCAGGGCTGAGTTTTGACATATTTCGTGATTTAATTCAGCTTGCGATTTTATGTGACTGTTTATATATATATATATATATATATATATATATATATATATATATATATACATACATACATACATACACAAAGTTAATAAACAATTCTTAAATAATACTGTGACATATAAACACTCGATCGATTAGTACTAAATTATAAATTACAATCATTTAAACAGAAATATTGAAGCACAGTAAAAAATTATAATAAATATGCTATATGGCGCATATATTTGGCAAAATGGTCTCTAGAGATAATTTTTTCTACCTGACCAAGAGATTTTTTGACATACTGCATTGCATACAAACTATTATATTGAGGTCTTTTGAATTTGAGAAACATTGTTTTATAAAAATCAGAAACAATTCAAATAAATTTTTTTCAATTTTTTTTACCTAGCCCTATCCAACATGTTGTGAAATAATTATTGATTATAATTTTAATAAGCTAAAATGCATTTTACATGCCAGAACTAAATAAGAGCTCAGGTCAGGTTTATAAGGGTCTTACAGCACATCTCTTGCTACAGAAAAGGCAATGTTACATAAAACGTTGCACTCAGAGGTCAAATCGTTTCCAGGGTAACTTTGTTCTTGGATGTGACTGGACTCTTTCCTTCTCCACAGCCTGACTTAGCAAAAATCTTTCATGCAAAAGATCCTTTCAGGATCAGTAAAGCTGGATATTGTACAGTCATTACCCTCCCACTTAAAAATATAAATGAAAAAAAAGAACAAAACATGACCGTCCTTTTGTTTCCATGGAGACAGTGCTAGCACTGCATTACAGGATGATGTAACTATAATAAGAGCCCCTTAGGAGAAATAAACCTGTCCACAAGCACCACAGCAAATACGCTAAAAGAAAATCTGTATCATTTAGTCATGTTTGTAATTTCAGGAGGCCTCTTTCCACTTTAGGAATCTTTATACATAACTGACCCACCATTGTTCTCTTTCTGTGTTAGTTGAAGCGGTCATCCATGATGGAAAAACACTCTTAAAAATGTATACAAGACGGCAGCAATCCAGTTGCTATTGTCCGTGCAAATAAAACCATGACCTATCCATTTATTAGGGCACAAAGGTAAACATTTCTCAGTCTGTCATATAGATAGCATAATACTATCAGAGATAGACAAACAAAGGGTGTAAGGTTGCTGATAAAGATGATGATGAAAGATCTACTTCTTACTGAAGACGCTAATCTCTATTGTTTTTGTAACGCTTATTGCTCAAATATCCTTTATCGTATATGTTTTTTAACCTTTCAGTTTTGTTAAAACAAGCTAGCATGTTAATCTACAAATGATAAAAGGGAAAAAAAATTCAATGGGAGTTTTATGGGCATGGTTAATAATTGAATAAAGTAGAAGGCTGCTTACAGTGTGGGCAATAGTGTTAGCGTAAGTGTCAGCGATCCAGGACATTTCCCTCTCACCGGTGCTCATGTCAGGGGCAGGTACATCAATGCCAGGTCCTGAATGGAAAGAAAAGGGGATATGTTTTTTTTACAGCTTTAGATGATATGAAAGCAGACTGGTGGTCATGTGACCAGACACAGGGACCGATCTAGTTTTGAGTCAGTTATTATGAACTATGCTGATTGTTCTTTAACGCGAACGCTTGATTGCACGTCTCAGGGAAAAAAGTCTTTTAATAGGCAATGCAACAAATGAGCCGAGTAGGCAGCTTGTGTTGTTTTAACAGAGAGCTGGAGTTTCAGTGCCCGCTCCGAGGCTGTGAGAGAACACTGCCCCTCCCCCAACACCAGTGCCAGCTGCTTTGGCCAGGAAAACAGGCAAGGCATCCAGATAAACAGCTATGCAGACAGCCTTGCACCCTGAATACATTTCCAAAAACAGCTCCAAAGGGGGCAGGGAAGCGCACAGCGGGACTTATTTTTGACAGCTACAAAATACCAAAGCTCTTCCGGGTTAAAAGTGCATGGAAACAAAGTTAATAATTCCCTGACTTTTTCTTGATATTTATCAAAAATGCAGTAAAACTAAGACAAAAGAAACACGGTTCTGCAGAAATCATTAATTTCTTAATTTGATTACAGTTGTACTGGTTAACATTTTTTGTAAAGTTATTTTCTTTGATAAATAAAAAGTTAAAAAGAACATTTTTAAACATACGTAAATGTTATATTACACTTTCGACAAATCTGAAGCGTCTCTGCAAGATGAAAGTATAATTTGATTTTTTCTTGGAGGTCTTGATACAACAGCGTGGTCAAAAAGCACAAAAGAATGAATAAACTCACCAATGAATCCCTTTTTGGCCAGCTCAATGGTGAATCTTCTTGTGATTTTCTCCAACTCGTTATCCTAAACAGCACACAAAAATATCAAAATATAAATAAGAACATTCTCAAATTATATAGACATGTTTGCCCCTTACAAGCTTATGAAAACCACGCCATAAAAGCAAAAAAAAAAGAAAGTGAAGAAAAAACCAAAAAAACAAAAACAGAAACTCCATGTATGCCTGGTTTTAAAAGACTGGTCTTAAAACATTTCCATTTCAAACTCTTTTATAAGTGAAAAACAAAAAAATCCTTCAAAATGCTGTCAGATGTTTAGTGGAGCTTTTGATATTTAAAAAAAAAAAAAAAAAAAAAAAAAAAAACAGGATAAAGGTCAAATAAAGAAAGAAAGAGAAACATTCACTTCAATAAGTTCCAGAAAGGACCATATACATTTTAAACAGAACAACAGGGAAGATCTACTGCTGAACATAGAAACATTTTTATTTATTCAGAACTCCATCCAATTAGGGAGAAAGGGCCATTTTAAAGAGAAAGGAGGACGGATGGCATGATTTGTTTTGCCCTTCATTGAAAAAGGCAAATTAAGCCCAAAAGACAAAACTTACAGAGTAATTCCTGGGGTTGATTTTCACTCCAGCTTTAGCTCCACCAAATGGCACATCTAGAAGAAGACAAATTAAGTGTAATCTACAAGGATCATCTAACGTAACAATAACTTACAAAGAATATATTTGAGTTTAAGAGAGATCTAATGCATAATCCTGCAATATATCAAGTGGAAAATTGATCCATGTTGTGAGGGGGAGCTTACCCACAACAGCACACTTGTACGTCATCAAGGAGGCCAAAGCTTTAACCTCATCCACTGACACATCCATGCTGTATCGGATACCTGTAAAAGGACATGCAAAAATCAACTGGTAACCAAAAACTTAAGAGTCTGAAGAACACCAAAATCATACACAATGGGCTTAAACAGACACTTTGAAGTCATATTCTTTTCGTTTCATTTGCTAATTCAAATGAGGATTAAACAGGATGCAACAAGATGATGATGATAGACTTCATGATTTACTTCAATTTTGATAATTTCATAATTATACAATGAAACATACAACTACACTGTATATGTGGACTTTTTTTTTTTTTTTTTTTTTTTTTAAATACAGTTTAGTAAAAAACCAAAAGCATGCCAGTTCAAGTTCAAAAGGACACAGGTCACCTTTTCCTGCTATGTAGCTTAAACTGCAGCTCAACTTGTGTGCTCTGGTCACGCTCCATTAGGACAGGTGCTACCATCCCTCCCTTCTAGAGAAACTAGCGCCTAAAGTTGGTTTTACTAAAGCAAGCCACAGCACGGACGTGACCTCAAAAGGGCACAGAATCTAGGTCTATGCCTTTAACAAAGCCTACCGTATATGCTACACACACCCAGAGCACGCGACGATAAACTGTGTCCTATTGTGTAACCACAAATATAAAAAATGCAGAAATGACCGCACGGCAATGAATAAATCTGGTTTGCGTGTAGATCCCAATTAACATTCATCTGTGCAATCGGAAGCACAAAATTAATTTCCTTATATTTCAAATGTTGTACAAAAGATTCAGGTCTGCACAAAATATTTAGGTAGGAAAGTACACAATGTTCTGTACAACCTGGTGAGGCAAAGGTTGTCTGAATGTCATGTGTGCAGTGGGAGTCCTGTGTATGTGTGTGTACTGGACTGCAGCGACTCAGTGTCCAGTCAGCTCCTCTGCCACAGGCTGCATTATGAATTTTGAATAATTGTATGAATGAGTGAGTCTGTCTCCGACACGCACTCCCACACGGCTCAAAATCCCTTTTACAATAAACACAAACAACAGACTGTCATCGTGCATAAGCAGTAGAAAATGGTATCTATTATAATCTGTAATATCTACATTAATTCCCAAAGCTTCTGTAAATGCAAATGATAATTTCTGGCCCAAATGAGTGACATGATGAGCTCTACTGTTCATAACACAAGTGAGAAAGCTGCCTAATTGGCCAGTATGTAATTAAACCACTGAACATCATGTCTTTTTATTGCTGGAAAGCTCATAAGAAAATCAGCCCCTCTGGGCATCTCTTTGTCCATGTTTAAAAGCTCACAAGCTGAACAGATGCGTTTTATCCACTATAGCTGAAATGGTCTTCATTTATACACACGCAGGGAAGGAGGAAATGATACGAGTGGGATGGTGGGGGTTCTCGAGTGGAGGAATGACTTAGCATAAATCACCTACTGTATCCAAAGGATGACAAGAAAAAAAAAAACTCTACACACACACACACACACACACACACACACACACACACACACACACACACACACACAGGAGGAAAGCTTTCCAGCATCTCTTTCGACTCCACCTTAGCGAGCCAAACGTGCTCGATTATAACCAGGATGTGCGCTTCCTGCACAAGTCTGACTCATGCCACCTTTTTGTTCCATTACTCTTGCACATATACAGGATACGCAGCCAAGCATTTCTGCTGATCCAGTGATTCCGACATTCACGTGCACGACTTCGGTTAACAGATGATGAAACGCAGAGCCATTAGCTGACAGCGTGAGACGACTGAATTGCTCTTGCACTTTGTAATGTGTACCTAATCTTGTCTATTACACATTGATATTGTCAATCACAGCACTTTTGTCAGTGATAGTCTTTGAGCCACGGAGAACAAGGGTCTGCGTTGCATGAATGATTAAAGGGGCTAAATTTGATGTCGGCCGTTTTGCTAATTCTGACGTTAGCAAAATGTAACGACACACCACCTGAACATACAAAACGGGCGAACGTTTCTGATCGGCTGGTTCACAAATTCATCACGATCTATCCTAGGTGCTCCATTTTGTGCCTGATAAGGAAGCACTGTGCACCAAAAGCCAATATTTGAAGAGGTATTTTATGCATGACATTCAAAAAGTATGCACACTTAATCAATTATTGGAAAATAATGTGTAAAAATAGATGATTTAGTAAGATGCTTATTAGCGCTGGTCTTTTCAGAATCACACTGATGGTGTTCATTAAAGTTACAATAAAATGAAAGAAGATTTCTTTGATCCGGTGACCTTGAAGGGTGGCAAGTAAAGCATGAATTTTTAACAATAGCAAAACATCAAAAACGTACATATAGAAAATAAATTGGAGATAAAATAAAAAAACGCAATCAACATCTTTCTCATGGAAAAGTAGTGGTAACTCCAAGAAACAGATAAACAAAACGAGAGAGACTTTTCAAACTTTTGGCAACTTTTCAAACATTGAAACATTGTTTCATATTGTTGCATGCATAGCTGCATTCACATTAATATCTAAAAAAGGACAGTCCATCCAAAAATGAAAATGAAATGAAAATGAAATTTCTTTTAAAAATGAAATGCTTGTAAAGAAAACATTTTCGATTTCCATTGGCTTCACAGACAGAAAAGAAAGTCTATGAAAACTACTGGAAACTGAAACATTGCTGGCTAACATTATTCAAAATATCTGTAGCCTTCGTTGTATCTTTAGAAAAATTAAAGTCACACAGGTTGGGAACTATATGCAGGTATGTAAATGACAGAATTATCATATATGGATGGACTTTACAAACACACACAATGCTGTGTGTAAATGTGAGTAGAGTGGTCCTGTCACACAGAGGATGAGCCAGAGAGCCAGAGAGCCTGAGCACCACCCTCACATGCACCTTTACAACTCTCTCTCACGATACTTCACCCCACAAATCACCCTCAGTGTAGCGCCATGATGACATCTCCCCCTCCCACCCTGCCCGGCCTCAATGTCTTCATGACCACTGCTTCTTAACATCTGCCCTTAAGATGAATGCAATTCTGTTAGGCCTCCCATGATTTACAACAAGAGGACTGCCTTTGTATGGGCGTAAACCCCTTTCATTGGAGTATATGCATGTTGCTAAATCACAAAGTATATAAAATCACATAAAACACATCATATCTCTAATATATGTGTATATGTATAATAGACCGCGTATCAACCTCTTCCTTATCAGCTAGCACACAGGCAAATGTTTATTAACCTAAATGCACTTTCTCAACCTAAGTGAATGATATAAATGATTCTTTGTGTACTGAAAACACACAGTTGACTTGAGACTACTTGTTGCCCTTGTTTGGCATAAGGGTACAATCAGTTGCAAGTTAGTATAAACAGTTGAAACAGCAATGTTCACATTAATGACTAATAAACACGTCAAGCAGGAAGCATATTCTGAGGTCAAAGAAAAACCACAGACAGCCTCTCCAAAAACAAAAGTAAAAAGGCACATGGAAAAAAAAAAAAAAAAGAAAAAACTAAACCTGATACAGGGCTGTACAATTTCTGCCATTCCATTTCTTTTGAAATAGGAAGTTTAACAAAAAATTATTGACAGAGACACACAAAAAAACAAGGGGTTTCTTTCAGTTTTCCATCAAAAATAATACCTCAACTTAACCGGACATGTGACATTCAATATTTATAATTATTGTGTAATGGTATAATACAATATATTGTAAAAGTTTAAGAAACAACACAAGCAAGGTGACTTTGTTCTGTGACTCAGCTACACAGGTCTTCTGCAAAACTCTTATAAAGCTGTGGAAAGCTGTGAAATAGATAGATAGATAGATAGATAGATAGATAGATAGATAGATAGATAGATAGATAGATAGATAGAATTTTTGTTGTACTGAATAAAAAAACTGAAGTTGTAATTGCAAAAGGTTCCGATTTAATTTGATCAGCCATGGTATTTCTCAACAGAAATGAACTGGAATAAACCCATACAAAAATTTACGGAAAACAGAATTTTGTAGAATTTGCAGTGTGTGGCTTCTCTCCCCAGGTGATATATATCACCTGTGCAGGTGCAAGGTGTGTCAAAGTGATGCATTATTGACAGAGCAGCACTAACGTTAGTCAAATCTATACAAATGCGTTTAAAGCTGTATAAAAGCCTTCTAAAATAAACAACAGGGCACACATTGATTTGCAAGTCATTGTGTCAACAACTTTTAGCACAATGCAAACTAAAAATGCTATGAAACATATTGTTGCGCCAAACACGTAAACTGATATTACCTCTCGCTGTGCATGCCAAAAAAACAAAAACAAAACGATATCTCTTACCTCCTTTGCAAGGAGTTCTGTGCTGGCTGTGTTGCGCCCGGTAACCCTCGATAACCTCCCATTCTCCGTTGTCTCTCTTTATGGGAAAGGACACGCTCAGGACGTGGTTGCAGGGCTTGATGATCCTGAGGATCCCCCGCACACGGTGCCTCTTCTGCTCCGGCGTCTCCCGGGTCTTCAGGTCCTCAACCAGCTTGTTTTCCACAATAGCAGCGCCGCGGTCGAAGAAGCCCTCCACCATCCTGAAGAAGTTCGGGTCATCTTCCTTGTCAGCGGCATCGCTGTAGTGACGCACCCTCAGCAGAGACGAGGAAGCCGGCAGAGCAGACTCGACGCATCCCGAGGCCAGAGCATTTCCAGCTCCGCGAGTCAGCAGCTCCCCGAAATACCGGTACATGGCGACAAGGGGCTTTGGAAGTTACAGTACAATGGAGAAAGATGAAATTAATGGATGATGGGTATTCGACGAGGTGAAAAAGGGAAACGAAAAGGGGGGTAAATGAACGAGACTACGGAAGCTCCCGAGCCTGCCTCGTTCAGTGTCAAAGTGACAGCGCTCATGCCGTCTCGCGCTTTAAAAGGCAGCGGCGTGTTTGGAGGAGTCGCGCGAGCAGACGCAAGGTCACCGCGTGTCAGGAAGGAGGAGGAAACGAGCCCGCTCATTTTGAATCTCTTTTTCTCAGCTACGTTCAATATATCGTCCCCGTTGCCTTTATTCTCCAGCGAAACAAGCGCGTCACCATCTTTAGAATATTGTCTTTGAGCTTCCGTTTGCGCGGCAGCTCTGTATATTTCTGTGGCATGTCTGTCTAAGAATAATGTAGCTGATAAAGTGGATTTTGTCGTGAAATTGTCGTGTTTAAATTAAATGTCTTAACAAGATTAAACAACGACAACAACGAGCGTTTCTTTCATAAATGCGTGAGATCTTTTTTTTGGAAATATTCAACCGGAAGACAGAAGACAATAAACGCAGCGTTATTAAGGGGCGGGTCTACATTAGAAACAGATTATTTATTTTTTACTGATATCACTTAAAGATTGTGACTTTTCACTTAGAGAAATGAATTAAAAACGCATCACATCGTGTATCTTGAATCGTTTTAGTTTATTGTTTTAAGTAAACATAATCCATACAGAATTTTTAATATTTGTAATATGGCAAAGTTAAGTAGCGACATGGGGGCGTGGCCGGGAAAAGGTCCTCGAGCCAGGATTCAAACTCGGGACACCCTTATTTGTCCAACATTTTTGTTTCACTGGATATTAATACTACTACTAACATCCATAGTATTCGTTCAACAGTTATAAGCAAGAATGCGAATTCTATCATAAATGTTTTGTCATTTGTTTAAATTTGTTGTTTTGCTATGTTTACACAATATGAAAATATAATAATATAATAAATAATAAAATTAATAATAATAATGCAGTATAATAATATAGTTTCTCCCTTCAATCTGTCACCTGTCCACCAAGCACAAGTTCTTTGCTCTGATATTCCAAATCAAACAGCTAAAGTGAATATGGGCAATAAAGTTGATTAAATGTTTATCAGAAAGCTGTTTTATTACACACTCTAATAAACCAGGAAGGCCTTTATTTCCTGTCTTGGTTTGCTTTAATCCCATGCCCCACCCCCACACACGTATTTACCCTTAGCTGAAGCAGAAAAACCAGGTTTGACTGGGAACCCACATAAAAAAAAAAGCTTTTTTTTTTTTTTTTTTTTTTTAAATCAAACTGCTTTTTCACTGCTCAGAACTATAGATGTCTTCTAAAACATAAAGTATATCACTATGCATCTTTAGCCTTTTTAGTACCTACAATGGACAACATGGGTTTTGCTGATGTTGAATAGCCTACACAGCAGCCTATAACCTTTACACTGAGCTCACATTACCCCAATGGACTCTGCACAGAAGATAAGATTAGGATTGATCCCCATAGAACCTGGTACAAATTGGCCCCAAGTCTGGTTAAGAGAACAAGCAAATATTAACTACAAGCTTTAGAAAGAGTATTTGCAGAAAACATGTCATCCGAGAGAAGCACAGACCTCACGTCATAGCTAGTGTTTGTGTGAAGAAGCCAGTGAGAAATCAATACCACGGACTTGCTAAGCTGTATCATCTTGTCTCCCCAC